>NC_134434.1:6666666-6969696 GCF_030867145.1 Opisthocomus hoazin | reverse complement strand
CGTGAAGAACAGAGAGGAAGACAGAAGATGAGTAAAAAAAAACAATTTATTCTGCATCAAATTTTGAACAGTTTTAGAATGATTTCTGGGTATATTTATGTTTCATTTTTATAGAGCTACATTTATTTCACGGCTACTCAGGGTCTTATTCGAAATCCCAAGTTGTAAATGAAAATATTTCCATTGATTCTGATGGGCTTTGGATTAAACAGTTGAGAAACTTTCCACGAGACTAAAAACGGGAAACAATTCATTACAAAATCCCAGAGGTTCATTTTAAAAGCCTATATAGCAGGTATTGTTCTCTGTTAAAGTCAGTGGGACAAAGCCCAGTATATTCTGTTGTCTTGTGGCTGCAGATTCCTAGATGTCTGTTCATTTTGATCTAGATAAAAAGGCAGGGAAAAGCTAATTACTGTCTCTGCCTGTATTCAAATGCTTTTCAAAATAATGTCCATAGGAAAATGGGCTAACTGAGCGGGACTGTAATTAATATTGGATATCTCCAGCTATTCATAGTCCTTTTAAAAACAACTGTTATTTATCGTGAATATTTTATGATGCTATTAAAATATTTTCATCAATTATTGTGTCATACTGGGTATTTTCGAAGTGTTTTTACTGTTGCTTATACCAGTATTCTGCCTTCCTCCCTCTTCTCTCCTTTTTTTTTGCTCTGTGCTTCTGGAAAACTCACACATTCATGGTAACTGCAGACCATCATGAACTTTATAATCCCCCAAATCTGAATCCTATCTCATTTTGTCTATATGTACAGTTATTGCCCTAATTCTCTGCACCATTGGTACTCTTCTAATTGCTAAAATCTTCATGCATGATTCATGGTTACAGGAGCAGAAACTTCATTCATTAAGCAGATCTGTGCTGCAGAGACGCCACCATCTCTGGGTCAGAGGCAACGGGCAAATAATGTACTTTGTGCTGCTCAGGAGCCAGGCTCAGCAAATACATGAGGGATGCAGGTGAACAGTATTTTCCCTTTGCAGAGACCAAAGAAATTCCTATTAAACTGTTTTCTGTGTGTCTTTGGTGCACTAGCTACAGGTGCTAGAATGAAACAACCTAAAACTCAGAGTAGAGCAAACCAACGTTCGGTATTAGAGGTTTCCTCCAAAGAAGCCCCACAAAGCATTGTGTGAAGTTGATGTTGCAGTCTGTGATTTTGGGACACATTTTCAAGGAAGACTAGAGTTTCACCCCAGAATGTGGTCAGCGTTCCCACCTCCCTTCAGCTAACAGCTGATATGCAGAGTCTGAGTTCCTGACCCGGCCAGGGAATAGTTATATTCTACTAGATATTAGAGATGTAAAAAGCTTTGGGAATTTTTCATTCAGGACTAAAGGCATCATGTAATTTTGAAACAATAACATCGTCGTTATTGAATTATCCTGATGCTGTTTCTGTACACAAGGCTGTGTAAGAAGAAATAGGATTTTTATGTACATTAATGCAAGTAGCCAAAAAGTTATTGGTTACTTGAGCTGTGCAAGCAAGAGGTGTTCTGGTTAGCTGGCTGACCCAAAGAACACATTGAGCAAAATCTTTGCTTCCAGTTAACTGTAAAATGACAATAACAATTCCAGTTTGAGTTTGAAAATGCTTTCTAATTTTATTTTTTTTCGAGTTGAATATAGGACTCTTTGGAAAGAAAGAATCATGACTATTGAAGCATTTCTGTGTCGGAAACGTTGCAATGACCCATGTTGGCAGTCAGGATTTTTATGTCTCATATGTAATGGTTAGAACTATGGTGGAATGCAAGATTTGCAAACAGCTCATATCGACTAAAAATGACGATAGTTGGCAAACAAAGCACGCAAGAAATTTCACTCTTTCCCTTCTTGTGGACAAGGCTCTGCAGGCCATATCCTAAACTCCTGAGGCTCTGTAGAAGTTTTGCCACTGACTTAACAGAGACAGTGATCCAAGAATTAGCACTGAAGGAAGCGTATTGAAGGAAGGTTTGGGCTTGAAGAGCACCTATACTCAACTTACACATTTATAGACAATAGACTGATTGGTCAGTCAATTATTCTCTGGAATTTTGTGGACTCCAGGCAAGTCGGCTCAAGATATATGAACCTATCAATTTCAGTAATAAATCTCCATAAATCTGTCCTAGATTTGGACATGCAGCAAAACCTGAAAGTTGGTAAATTTCAAATCATTTGGGGTGACATTACAAGCAATTACCCACCAGCTACCTACCGTGGTCTTAACTAGACAGAATGTGAACCTTAAATCTAAATATGCATGCGTAAGTAGTGAGCTAGTTAAAATAGCCATTGGGTTTTTATGATCATTTTTTTTTCACTCTACAACTTGGACAGTGCAAACCTGCAGATTTTTTTTCCTGCAAGATGCAAAGCAGACAATGAAGTTGCAGAAAGTGTACGAGACTGGTTTTGTTTAACTTTGGTCTTCTCGATTTACTCTCACTGCCACTGCCCTCTGGATATTTTTGTGGAAGTAAAAGAAAGTGCTCCTTTTATGTATTAGAGCTATGCATGTGGGTGACTCATTTGGCAATATTAATAAGAAGTGGATTCAGTTTTATTTTGAAATCTCCTCCAAAATTATTTAAGTGAAAGAGAAAAATAGTCAAATTGCAGAATGAGGCCGTTTACTACATTGGGAGGGTTTCACCTTTCATACGGCATTTCTAATTTTGCAGAATAACAAGGTTAAAAAAAAAATAAAGAAAATACACAGTATGAGTTGCAAAAACAACTTGTCCAAGGGAAAGCCACTACACTTCTGTTACAGAGGTGTAGGTGCAGTTCATACTTGGAAGGACTATGAAATCTTCAGTCTAAGACATGTTTTGCTTCAGGGTGATAACACCATACCATGCTCTAAGACACGACTCTTCCTCTTGAGCTGCCCAGCTCCTTTCTTCGTTGACTGTAGAAGGATCCTGCAGCTATCAAGGAGCTGCCTAACTTTTACAGGGCGAAAATGGAGTCAGTAGCACTCCATCTCTCATGTGTTTCTGCTTTTGGTCTCTATCAGCATAGTGGTAGAGGTGATAGTTCTGTCTTGAACAGCTGGAGCAGGGGCTCTGGCTTGCTATAGGATTTTTACAAAGCCTTTACACTATAAGGTCTTCCGCATGCTGGAGCCACTTTCTTCCACATAATAACACCATTCTAAAAAACAACCAAACAAATAAACAAAAAAAAAATAGTGAGGGAGGAGAATGAAGGCCTAGTAGGTAATTTTAACAGGCAAGTGAAAATAAAGGACACTACCCTGATGGAAGCTGTGTACAAGATAACTTCAGCAAGAAGTGCCTTAGTCTGAATTCCAACACATTCTCTGAATGGTGCCTCTTAGGTTAGAGCTATGTTACACCTTTAACATTGCCTCTCTACAGCAACACACCATCTCATTTTACTCCAGTGCAGCATTTTTCAAGGCTGGAAGAATCCATCCTTCGTTTTCCCCATTGTCTGTGGCTGCATAAAACAGCATTATGAGTAATTGTTGCTATTTGGTAGCTCTTGCCTCAAACTGTTCTATGTATATATTCACAGATAAGTCCCTAATAATTAAATTCTTCAGGTTTTGATCTTGCTCACAGGAGCAGAGTAATTTTTGTTCCCTTATGGATTAGATTATCCTGAAATGTTACGATTCAAGCCTTCCTTTTTTCTCCGATATGATTCTTCCAGACCTGGGGACTGATAGGGCCCTGCACAGCACCAGGTCTATGTTTTCTCTGTAAATACAGCCTACAAAATTTCAACAAGTCAGCCCTTGTGTGCCACACCGAGAGATTGATGACAAACCACATTATTTTTCCCCTCCATATGACTGCCCACAATTACAACGGTGCTCTCTCAAAACACTGGTTTGTTTTTGTCCAAGGAGGAAAGAGCGCAAGCACGGTCTGATATCTCGGTGTAGAACTGGCGGCCACACTGAGCAGCATTATTTGTGGAAAATGCCCTTTTCTTCCTTCTTTTTTCCTATCCATGATAAAATATTGGATTTGATTCTGCCACATGTGCTTATGCAAAGCCAGTAACTCATCAGCAAAGGTTATCTCAATACCAAGCTGAAAAAGGAGGGGATCTAGCCTTTGCAAGTCTTGTTCGGTTCTCTGGCCTGCTCCTGTGATGGTGAAGTGGCACCTACACCAAGGCAGCTGGTGAAATTAGGATTATTAGTGTTTCCTATAGATTAGGTTTGTAACATGTTGGCTTTTTTTTTTTTGACCAAAGATCCATGTTTTCTGTTGGTCTTGTGTTTGAAGACAACCGACCTGGCCTGATGAGGCAACTCTGATCACTTGTAGAATGCTCCTAATATACAAATCCACAAAGATCTAAAATGGCAGGACCAAACAATTTGCAAAAACAAATAAAAAAGTAAATAAAAGGCTCTGTCTCCTGAAACACAGACATTTGCCTGGGGAAGTGAGACTATATATATAGTCATCCCGTCATCCCTTCGGAACCTAATATCCAATTCCCTCATTTTTGTACTGACGTTCCTCCTGCATTTAGGTTGCATCTCTTTAGACATAATAAGACAGTAGCACTGGGAAAACACTGATTGTTGGGTGCTTTGATGATATTTCCAGAAATACTGCTGTCACCCAGATAACAGAATTCCCAGACTCAATTTCTAACTTCTGAGCAAAGGCAGCACCTGAAAAACAAGTCATCTTGCTTTCAAGTGAAAAATGCTTAGAGCATCAAACATATGTCAAAATCATTAATTTGTCATGAAGCTGCTACAGGCTTATATCATCAATCATCTTGACACACTGTACTTGAAACCGTGCTGAAAAGATACAAGTCATTTACTCAAAAATGTTTTTTTTATCTGTGTGCGCCCTTAAAAACTTCCATAAGAGCAATGAAATCTTTGCTCTCTCTATTCATTGTTTACACAATGTGTATAACTTTTGTAGTTTGTATATGAATCAAGAATGACTGAGTCTTTCTTCATTCAGTGCCATTTTTATTCAAAACATGGGTGTGCAGCATGTTTCCGAGTGATAAAGAACCTACTTGTGTTAACTTTACCCCTTCAAACTTTAAATATTGTCTGCTAATTCCAGTATTTTGTTGTTTATTTATTTACTTATTTATTTTAGATTTCTAGTTAATTTGTGGCATTCCAAGAGGCACAGATCATTCCGAGTACTGTAGATAAGAAACAAATGACTGAATTCTTCAACTGTGACACACAAATTACCAATATTTAGCCATCTCTGGAAAAACTGGAGATTCTAATGAGACAAGTTTAAACAATCCAATTTTTAGGGACCACATATATGATTTCTACAGTTTCTTAACCTTGTACAAAATTTTTATGTGCATTAATCTCATCAGCATACTGTACCCCAAAGTTTCTCAGTAACTTCTGTGATACTATTGTGGTTTCTAAAGCTTATGTAGCTCTAGCAAAGACACACAACTTCCTAAAAGAACAGTCTAAAATTCCTCTGAAACTGTAAACTGTTTCTACATTTGTTGTTTGAAACTAAATGGTTCTGAAGTCTTAATCCTTCCTTGAAATTTCAGGCCCAAGATAATAAAAATCTGGAAAATGAAATAACGTCTTGATATTTCAGTTGCAGACAAACCAGAACTAAAAATGCAGACTTCCAAATTTTCTTGAATCTCAAAGCAAATTGGAGAGTAAGATCTTATAATTGAAATGATAACGCTCCTTCCCAATATTTAAGAAAATTTTAATTCTAGAGAAATACTTAAAAATCCAACACTTGGTTCAAGCACAGTAAGTGTCATCAGCAACTCAGCTTATATGCAAATTAAGTTCTGCATAGTTTCTTGTGCAGGGGAATGGGAAGCATTTTAAAGAAGTTTTGGCAGTGAAGCAGGATAAAGATTATTGGGCTGATGCCTCAGGTAGCTCTGAAAATCCCACCAGTTTTCCATGCAACTTCTGACACCTCTGTGGAAAGTCTTCGCAGTTTAATCCTGGGAGCTACAGCCCTGCTCTAGAGCTGGGTGGGAAATGACTTCAGAATGAAGTTAACAGAAGCGGAAACCCTCTGTAGCGAACACAGAAATCTTTTTGCATTTGTAGCAAATACATATAGATTAAATTTGGGGTTTTTTTGGTTTGTTTGTTCCAACAACTAGTCAATTTCAACTGTCCTGATCAGTAAGCCCATCTGTAGGCAGTCTGGGAGCCTTTTGCAAAGGTGACGGGTCTCAAGCTGTGGCCTTGCAGGAGTGCTGAGTCGGGATACCGACGTGAAAATGAGGGGAAGAGTCTACATTGTATTGCTTTTCCTTAAAAAAAAAAAAAAAAGAAAGAAAAAGGCAGAAGGAGGGCAATAAAGCAAAAGGCATTTCCTAAAGGTAGCCATTAAATCATTCAACGCGCTGGTCCCTTGAGAGCAGAGAGGTTCCTCTTTCCTTTCCAGAATGGATTTTTACTACCCATTTCTCATCTAATGCTCAGTGTCTTCACCTGGCTCTCTCTGGGCATTTACCAGACTTCTTCCAGCAGGACAGCACCGCAGCTCTTTCGGAGATAGACCTTGGCCCATATATCACTTTCAAAAAATTTCTCAATGGGTCCCCAATGATATTGACCGAGGGCTCTGTTTTGCTCGTGATAATGTGCTAATGCTCCGAGACCTGGCATAAATCTTCTCTACGCATCATAATTTGTCAAAGTCACAACATGGGGCTGGAAAGTGGAGGGGAAAAAAAAAGAAAAGAAACAAAAAATCCAACAAAAAAGAGTAAGAAGAGATAGAAAACGTGGCTTTCTTTTTTTCTTCCCTCCCAAGTGACTTTCCCCTCCTCCTCTCCCCCTTCTTATTTTCTCTTAATCTCTAAAACATCTGATTATACAGAAATGGTAAATAAAGGTTTTCGTTTCTCCTTCCCATGTATGTTTGTGTGTGTGCATATGTGCACGTGCTTGCTGGACTTTTTTATAAATGGAAACTGAGAATTAATTAAGGTAGCCTTTGCCACCTTTGGTTAGGAAAATGCTTTGGGAGAGAGCTGGTCAACTGGCACTCGTTCCCAGTTAAGTCATCATTTGGGCTGATAAAATTAGATGGAAAAAAATGATCATATCAAAAGAGCCTAACGGCTGATGGGAGTTGTTTTTAATCATCTCTGAGGGAACAATCCCACAGACCACATCAAAATGCTCTCTAGAGCTTGTATAAGTGAAAAGAAAGTCATGAGAGAGAACATCAAACTTGTTTCAACATTTTATTTTGCTTCTCTGTTCCTTTTCTGCAAAGTTCTGATTTATTTTTTTCAACTTTTTTTGCCCACCATCTCCTTGCCCCACTGTCATCCCATTTAGTTGCTGATAAAATGGTTCTATTTAAAACACCTCATGAAAACAAATTGGCTCGGACTTTTAGCTGGTGTTTGTGCTCCGAAATGCCAAGACGGACAAAATGCATGTTGCTAATACTGCTGGTAACGCCTGCTTAGCAGAGTTCTTGAAGTCCAGAAAGTGACTTGTGATGACATTGAAGTCCTTTTCCCCGCCTTACATGTTTATGGTACATAATAGGTACTTTGGTAGACAAGAAGGAAAATAAGGTTATTTCTCTAGCAGCATTTAAAGTCAATTGAATCTACTGGGAAGAGCCATATCTCTGGACCTGACATTTTATTCATTATCAACACAGCCAGGTCTGAGCTAGAAACAGATGATGAAAGCTGGTATAAACTGAAGGGAAAATATATATCAATTGATGGGGTGAAACCAATGGAGTGTCACCAGACATACTCAGTGTTCTGCTGCTACTTTTCATTCCGTTATTATTAAATACATTGACAGAAAAAGACAAGCCAGACTTTCAAGCCCTTCCAAGAAATTCTCACTGGTGTATTCACTGCGCAGCGCTCCCTTGTGTGAGCAATGCTGCGGAAGTCAATGAGAGCAGTAACGCAGAGGTGAGATTAGTACCACAATCCCTGAGGCAGACCTTGTGCAATTTCAAGTGCTGAATCCAGTTTGCAATGCCTTGCAGAATAAGGCAGAATATAGGAAATAATTTCATTTAAATCATTAATGGACAGGCTTTGCAGTGTCTGTTAGCCACTATTGGATTCCCAAAACCAGTGAGAGAGCCTGGAAACTCTTACAGGGTTAGAGTTAGCGGCCGTTAAACCTCTCCTTTGTTGCTTTCTGTCATTTGATATATAGCTCTTTTGCCATTAAATATTATATTAAACGCTGATCAGTCTCTCTGCATTGAAGTGGCACCGTTCCTGCTTCCAGCTCTCTAACAGGCACTGAAGCTTTATCGTCGGTATACCCTTACAGACTGTATCTTAAATCATGGCGTGAAATCAAGCCCACTGCCGTGGCTGCTGTCTGTGCGTGAGCCACATCAGCGGCTGGCAGTGCTCCCGAGCCCTGGCATCCTTCCTCAGCAGCCTCAAGTCCAATTAGACTTCACCTCAGGTAACTCTTCAAAAGAAAACTCTAATAATCATAATGTGATGGGCAACATGTCAGGAAAAAAAAAATAACAGCCTTAAATCCGGTATTAACCTGCAATGGAAAACAAGCCATGGGGTTATTTCCATGAGGAATCTTGGAAGCCACACAATGGGTGGAAGGGAAGGGATGGGGGAGAGGGGGAGAGCACACCAGGATGGGCTGTGAAAGGGAAGGGGTCCTTGGCCAAGGTCTGCTCCTAACTGAATGCTCATGGACTGAGTTTCAGGTTTCATTTCTCTGCTGCCGACTTGCTACACCTGGTATCAGGAAGATTAGAAGGGAAATGTTTATGAAGGTTTTTCTCTGAAGAGGAGAAGGAGTTACACAACACCTTAATAATTTGCTTGGTTTTCTTTTTCTTAGTTTTGAGTTCAGGAGCAGTGACAAGCTTCCCCTTTTTCACTGGCTTTGATCCTGCCATGGTTTTGGGGTTTTCTATACCCTATTAAGCCCCAGGAGCTGGTTTGGGGACTTGTGGAGCAAGACAAGGCTCAGTCTTTGGGTACCACTGCTCTCTTTGCGAAAAGGGTGCAGAGACAGAGGGAAAACCAAATGAGATGCAAACACAGAGGGGGAGAGGGGGGTGTTCTGCGACACCCAATCCTTCTCCTGCATGGGATCTCCACCAGCTCTGCAGGACTGCAAGAACTGGGATGGGGGAAGCAGCTGGGTCATACCTTGCCCACCCATCCCCATCCTTGCACACACAGCAGCATCTGTCAGGAGCCACTCCACTGTAGTGGGTGGGATTTATCCCATGGTAACACCAGTGGAGACTGGACTGGAATTAGTCCTTCTCTGATGACTATTTAACTAGCTCTTCATTAGGTATTCTTTCTATAAATAGAGATTAAAGCAAAAAAAATTATACTGGAATTAGTTAGAGGAAACTGTATCTTTAAAGGCCAAATAAAAGTTCATATAATAGCTCTTATTTATATGAGAAGAGAATAATATCTTCACACCAATTATGTCAAGGCATATAATTATACACTTACACAGTAAATTAAATATATTTTTTCAGCACAAATGAGGTTGAATGTCAATTACAGCTTCCAAAAACATATTTAGTTTAAAAAAAGATCCAGTTCACTTATTTAACTTTTCAAGCAAATTTTCTTACTATGTACAACTATTATTGTTTAATGTACAAATTATTTGGGATAGAGTTTTTGATGTAGTGCAAAACCAGCAGTTTAAAAGTACTGAAGAATGCCAAACACCAGGGATAACTGCAATAAACTAACATGTTTGTGTGAAGAAAAATCTGTATTTTCAAAGATTGTTATCAAAACAGATGCTGAATGATGGCATGTTTAGCTAAGAACAATATGTTTTCTTCTTACAGGGGTTCCTTATTTCACTGTGTATATTTGGCTTCCCTGTGTCATTTCCCTCACAAATTCATCACACAGAGGTGGCAACACAATGTTTGATATCGCAATGATTCTAGTGTCAAGAAGTTGAAAGCACAGATAAATAGTTCAAAGATACTGAGAAGAATATTCACACTGGAGCGGAAAGGGAAGAATGGCTGCTGTTTGTTTGGTTTAGGCACTGCTGTTTAAATGGGAAAATACCGCAAACTTAAAAAAATGTGCTGAAAATGTCACAATTATTAAAAATAATTAAGCCAATTATAGAAAAGTCACCAAAATATTGCATTTTAAATAAGGGTACCTAGTCCTGTATACCTATTAAGTCTTTTTTCAGATGACATTTACTGATGGTTTCTGATGTTTCGAATCAGACTTTCAGTGCACATACTTTTCATTATATCATTTGATCCAGCATGTAAGCACATATTTTATCACGACGCTGTAACTATTGACTCCAACTGGTTATTTGCTTAGGGTTAAGTGTAAGCTTAAGCACTCGGCTGCATTGGTGCTTACATGGACATTCCCACCAGTATAATATTCTGAATCCCTCCTGTGATTACAGTATTCCCCATAATGGGAACCCCAATATTATGAAGGACTTTGGCAATTTTGGCCAATGTCAGCAGAATGGGAGGTGCTATTTCATTAATTTCCCCTGACTAGGGACAAAAATAACTTCATATATTTCTTGGTTTTGTGTTTCAACCTCCAGGAGAACAATTTTCTTAGAAAGTAAAGAAATTGGTTACATTATACTCCAGTTGGTTACATTGGACTGTAATTTCACAAGGCATCAGTGATTCCAGAGACTGATTTTTGACAAGAAAATAAATGACCACACATTTGCTAGCATCAATAGTCACCTTTCCTCATGCATAAAGCATATGAACACATTTTTGGCTGTCAGTATTTGAACAACAGAAAATGGGAAGGAAGAAGCATAGACATGTTTTAACTTTCTGACAAATGGTTTTGATGAACGGGGATCCCCGCACTGGCTGAAGAGTGAGGACAGAAAAATGGGTCCCAGTGGTGCAGGGCAAGATCTCCTCTAATAACAGAATGAGTGAGCAAATCAGGGGAACCACAACTTTCCTACTGTGTGAGAGACCACAAATAATGGAAGACAAACAGATACGAGAAGGAGCAATTCATTTTCCATGCCCGTTAAATTTTCCAGGTAGAACTGGGTGTCAATGTATTTATGATTTCATCTCTCATATCTCTTCAGGTCTTTCTTAAAGCAGACCGAAGCTGGATTTGGGGGTTCGGTCCATTTTGCAGTGTACTTAGCCTGTGTTTGATGAGGGGCTAAAATGAACTCTCATAAAAAACATTCTGCAGCCATGTAAAGCAGGACTCTGTTATGAATTTATAAAAACCCAAATGGCTAAAATCTCAGTATAATAAAGGCCACGTGCATGGCTCCTGAAACTATCGCAATGAATGGCTTTCAATTTTTTGACATTTTATTGTTGTGATTTTTTTTGTACTGCACTATTGGTAGTAACACAACACAATCACATATTTGAAACTGGTATTAATAATTTTGCAGCCACTAAACACCTGAAAACCCTCTTCTCCTCTCTTTATTGGCACACTTGATTTTTATGAGTGCATTGCTTAAAATAAGGGAGTGCGGGGAGTTGCCATGTTGTGAAAGACCAGGTGCCCATCTGTTTCAAAAGAATTCTTACAGCTATAGTTAAGCTTTAAATGCTTTAAAATCATGTGATGTTGAATATAAGCAAATCCATTATTCAGTGTGACAGCATATGAGCAACTGCACTGACAGAGTGCTAACACAGCCCTCCTGGATAATCCACACAATTCCTGAGCCTCCTTGTCTGCAGTCATTAGAGGTTCCTCCTCCACCACCTGACCCAAAGAAGATGACTGAGGGAACACGAAAGCCTCCATAACACACTGGGATTTTTATAGGTATACCTGATTTTAGTCCCTGCCCTCCACTCCGCTGCGATGGCAAGGCAGTTTGACACCAAAGGTGACCCTGTATCAGCTTTATAAAGGATCCAGGAGAAGAGCAGAGTGACAGGGGGAAAATGAATTAATTAGCTTTTCCTAAAGATCCTCTGAGAGGGTTGATCATTGTATGGGTTCACCTTTTTTCCTTTGCAGTGTCTGCTCATGCAGTTCCCTGTGGGATGGAGCAGAGGGCAGTATCAAGATTTATTATAGCTTGCATGTGTCTGGACGGAAAGGAATTGCTGCATGGGGTTCTTCTTGTCCTGCAGCATGTGGCCCAAATCCTTCCCTGTCCCATGTGGGTCACAGCTCACTGAAACCTATTGCTGAATGTGGACTCCTATCCATAAAGTGCAAAAGGAATGCAGATTTAGACTCTCGTGTGAGTTCAGGTCTGCATTTGAAGAACAGTGTAGACAATGCTCTATGTGCCCTCTCCATGGTGCATGTATATGTATATATGTGTTAAAAAGGAAGCCTGTGGCAGAGGGAAGAATTAAAAACAGGTCTCAAATCCCAAGTTAACCTTTACCACGGGATTATTTTTTATCTCTTGTGTGAATACTGCCTATGCATACTGTATACAAATATGAAAGAGATTTACTGGAGCAATAACCTTAGGCACAATAATACATGTGTGCATGTGTGTACATATATATAAAAATATATATATTCTCAATATCAGCCAGAGAAGGCATTGCCTCATAAAAAAAATCTCTGAACAGTCAGTAAACTCTGGACCAGATTTCAACTCATGTTCCTAAGATAAGGACCAGAGGGAGGAGGAAGAAAAAGACAGCAGCAATCCTTTTATCTCTCTGGCCACATATGGTAGGTTTATTTCTTTCAGCAGATGTGAATAAAAATAGATATATTTACAATTGCAGTTGGATACAGAATTGAGCATAAGCGAACACAGAGCAGCCGTTTTCATCGATGCTAATACCATAATAGTCTGGATTATGCAGTGCGCTGTTGCTATAATAACATTCGTTTGCTGTCAGCGCTCCTGTGTAAAAACAAATTAGCTGGATGATTAATGAATATCAAAACCAACATGTGGATTCTCCTCTGTGATGCTTCAGCCCAGTGTGAAATCTGCTGCCGCGAGAGCTGTCTCTGCTGTTTGCACTGCAGAGTGTCTCCTTTGCAGACGTGGGTATCACTGAGAAAGGTAGTTTCTAACCACAGTATCCTTTCAGGCATTTTTTTTTTTGTTTCTAATAACAATATATAAGAGAAAACACTGACAGTCCAGAAATAGGTGTTGAGGTGAGAAATGTCTCCTTTCAGCTTAGTCTGACCTCTACCAGTTGAGCAGCCCTGAGGACAGCTTTGCGGAGAGGGGCCCTGCTGCAAACCCTCCAAGCACTTGCATTAGGAGAGGTGATGGTAAGTACTGAGGATCGCCCCGGCACTTCGGGGCATGTAGTAACACTTTATGTTCTGGATGGACTTTTAAGGGGATAATTTGGGTTCACTGTGAATGAAACTATTTGAAGCAGCTGGAATCATTTGAATATGCTGATAGCACCAAAGGTACAATGAGACGTAACCTTGTGTTGACCTGACCTGGCACTTCCCCAAGAAAAAAACAATACCGTGTAATGCTAGTAGCCTGCGTGGCAAAACCTGTTCCAATAGAGGCACGACACCATGGTGATAAAGCTACATTTAGTCTAATCCCAGAGCTGGCACAGATGCCAGCGGACACTGCAGTTCTTACAGGACTTGGTTAATCATCACTTCCACAGTAAAGAAGGGTAAAATGCAGTGTACTGACATGCTCATGACATTTCTAGGGATTTAGTGTGTGCAGAATGACTTAATTAATTAAAAGATTACAATCAATAAGTGAATTTATGGATGCATGCAGTGGTTGAAGAGATTAATTCCAAGTTATTCCAAAAGTATAATACAATTTCATATTAAATCCTTAGCATTACCTTACAAAATAACTGTGCAATACAGTAGATATAAGCAGGGACAAAATCTTGGTTCTTCTAACAGTCTCAGCTTGACAGTTATGGTCTCTCTCATGTACATGTATTTACGCCACTCTCAAAACCCCATTCTCTGTTTGATGACATCTTCACTACAATTAATTAATGAACAGATGCTTCAGTTCAAACTGCTAAAACCCTGTGCACTGTACAAACGAGAATTGGTGGCCTTTGCCTTGGTGACAGTAGTTCTGGAGCTCAAATGGTAATAGAGATATTTATGCTAAGACACAGCTGTGACATCTGGCAAACACACACATGCGCAGACTGATGTGTATTTTCCTTCTTAATTAAAAACTCCAGAAAAGCCCAGAGCCAAGGAGCAGGCACAGAGAGCAGGCATCTGCTCCTTTTTCCTTCAACAATCTCCTCCTCCCCACCTTCATTGTATTTTCTTTTTTAAATTTCTACCTTTTTTACTACTTCCTAGATCACATACCTGAACGGAATCAGAGCGAAATCCGACCACAGAGAACTGGCATCTGTCATCAAAATATACCTCCAGAGATGGCCTGTTTGTTTTTCTTGCTGTACATATGTGGGCTGCAGCACTCGGGTCATTTAAAATCTTTTTTTACTTTGAAATACCCACCTATCTCTTTAAGGGGTGTTTTAGCTCATACTGCATAGGACCTCCATGGAAAAGCATGATCCTTACTAAGGGACATCAGGCAGAGGTCCTTCAGGTTTTTTAGCATTTATGGGGTTAATTGTGTTTTTTCTATTATATATACACACACATGCGCGTCAAGTAGTTATATAATATAAAAAGGCTCTTTTCTCATATCCCCACAGCGTGCAATAGGACTCCACATATAGCACACCAAAAAAATAAAAAAATAAAAAGAGTCCAAACACTGCCAAAATCTACATTTTCATTTGGCAAACTAGTTAAATCTATTCATAATCTGGTGCCTGAATCAAGTTTCAGACCAGACTAGACTGCCTTGGCTCCTGGTTTTTGTTGCTCGACCTGTCTCTGACTGAATTTAGCTATGATGTTACATCTTTAGCTGTAGAAAATTTCTAATAATGGTAGCCTGTTTTATTTTGCCACTGGAGGGTACAAGTTCCAGCATTTCCGTACTGAGGTCCAATTGGAGCCAGTTTCGGACTTTTTTTTGGACAGAAACCTTCCTTGTTGCTTTTCACTGTTTTCTTTTTGCCCTTTTTTTTTTTTCAAATTTTAATAATGTTCACTCTCACAGCTTTCAGAAGGTGGAATAAAAACACAGCAAATCCGCAGTGAAATGTGCGGTGTCGAAAATCCATGTTATAACAAGTCACCTGCCTCGCTGCTCGCCTCGGCGACGGGAGCTCCCCTTGTGCCCCCCCAGCAGCTCCATCGACTGATGATGATGAGGACGGAGCCGCGGTTTCTGGCGGGTCGCTTGGGACTCGTCTCCTACTTAGGAGGCCACAGCTCAGAATTTGATTTAGGTGGTGTGGAAACGAACATTAATTGGAACTAGATTAATCACTGCCTTCAGGCACAGGCAATGAGGCCAGCATTAGTAGGAGCCCGTTATGAATCCATCAGGAGATGCGCAATCAGTGGTCGGAAAGAAATGCAAAATTTCAGTCCCTGTTCACCGTTCATATCAGTATAGAGCAACACAGCCCCAGTGAAGCCATAAGCCCGTTGTTATAGCCCCCAGGATCTCGTCCGACGTGTTGCTACGCCATCTACAAAGCAACTGTTCACCCCAGGAGGTGCTTTCTTAAACTCATTTATTCCCAAGTACCAGAAGGAAGGTAGGACCGTGCCATGGATGGCTGGGGTGGTCATGGAGGGAGAGGACCCTCCCCGTGGGCAGCAGAAACCTTTGGGGCATCTCAGTGTCTCAGCGATGCCTCTCACTGGGGTTTTTGACTGACTTTCCCTGAAATAATCCAGCTCAGTTTTGCTGTGGGACCTGCTGCTTGCTGAAACAGGAAATCTTTATAGTTTTATATGATGTTAATAGGCCACCAGAAATTTCGGCTATAATAATAACCTGACATAGAGAATTAAGAACATGGACAGGATTCTCATTTTAGATCTATAGATATAAACCAGAGTGACTTCATGGGCTTTGGTAAATTGATCCAGGATCTCAGTTTGGGCTAGGCAGCCATACGACCCTCAATAAGACTATAAAGGAGTAAAAACTCAGGATTTGTTTGGGAAATAAAGTTTGCTTAAGTTTAAGCATTTTAAGGATAAGAGAGGCAATGACAGTGATTTTGAAGCCATTTAGTTGTAAAGTTTTATTTGTAAAAAGGACCATGTGATGAGGTCAAAGCAGAAGTTGCTTTGGTTTTCTGCCTTTGTTTTCAGTCAAGAGGTAGTGAACATCAAGAGTCAATCTGCACAAAAAGGAGGTTTCATCTCTGTGTTTTCTCTCAATAATCAGAGGGAAGACTTGTTCATCTGCCACACACTTATGCATAAATACGCCTTATAGAAACAAGAGCAGGGAACAGTGCTGCTTAATAGTAGGATTATATGATTCCAGCACATTTGTGTTATTAGTCTACAGAAGAAATTAGGAAGAAAAAAGCCTGAACCCAGCTGGGAAAAAGCAATCACCATGGCCCCACAGATGCTGGAGAAGGGTCAGAGGATGACTGACACCACAAACACGAATATTCAGAAATACAAATGGGTAAAAGATATGGAAATACAGATCCGTCTTCCTTCCCAAGTGGCAGCAGGAGGGGAGAAGGGGGCTGCGCTTCAGGATGTGCCTCACAGGGAGGGAGAGTGTGGCCATGTCTCCATCTGGGATGCATTTTCCTCCCACTCCCGGACATGGGAGCTGTCTGGGGGCTCCTCTGGGGGGGCTTTGGGGAGCTGCCCCTCACGGCAGCCCACCGAGCCCGTCTGCTCTCATGCTGCCGACTCAAGAGGGCGCTGACGAAGGGGACAAGGAGGGTACACAGTCCAGGGCTAATTTGGACTATTTAGGGCAAATGTAATCTAAACAGGGAGGCAGGAGGCTGGGCTGAGCTGGGGACGCTCCACCTTGCCAAGTTTGGGTGGGTTTGTGTTAAACTGGATGTCTGAACGTTTTTTTTCTGCCCAACCCTCATCATTACATGCTTGCATAGAAAATTAAGTTACCACACCTTTAATGAACTTAATTTCCTAATTCTGACAGAGTTCCCATTGCCAGTGATTCACTCCCTATTTTTTACACACTTCGACTGTGTAAGCTTGTGATTTTATTTTTTTTTTTACCAGGCAGATCTCCATGGCCTAACACTGGACTTATTCTTTTCTTTTCTCTTTAGGTAGCTGCAACACACTACGTAATAAATTACAATCAATATTATCTTAGAGAAGGGATTCCTCCAAAGTTTCCACTCTGGGGGGACTGTAGTAAAAGCAAAACATTTCCTGACTCATCCCTCTCACCCTTCAGTTTTCGTCTTCTCGACTCGCCTCAGACTTCACAGAAAGAGACGCCACTGAACAAGCAGACACATTGCAGAGTATTGCTCTGTGGACACCAGTGCAAAACCAGTGTCTCAAAGCTCTGCAGTGCATAAGCTTTACAACACAGCTCACCCATGACGGTCAACGCGAGGTGAGACCTTCGTGGTTCAATACTGACGAGTCCAACAGTGCTTGGCAGAAACTTCTTCAGATACTATAGAGGTAGATTCAAAAACATAGATTTTATTTAATTAAGTGAAACCATTCTCAAAAGACTCATTCTGCTACACAGCATTACTGAGAGGTTATATTAAATGATCTGCTCTCTTAAATTCTATAAACTTAGAGTAATTACATAGTGTTCTAATATCTGTAGAGCCTTACTGACAGGTAACTGAATGTGTCTTCTAATTGGAGCATTTAAACTGTAGCACATGGTAAGCAATATAACGCCAAAACAGAAAGCTCAGAGAGGGAATATTCACAAAATTAACATTTTGAATATTACTGATATAAAAAGGATGGGAAGGGGGATTATAAAAGTGTGAGGTATTAACACATAGGCTCCTTTGACCCAGTCTGATTCTTTAGTGCTACGACTACACAAAGGAGTTTATAAATCCTTTATAGCCTTCTGCTTCAGGGAGCTATTACCAAATTTATCGTGGTTTTTGTGTGTGTGAATTAGCTGCTAGTCCCCACGATTCATTCCTATTGACATGATTGAAATTCAGGGTTCAACCCTGCATGGATCCTACAGTCACATTAGAGTATTGTTTACTCTCTTTTTCCATTCCTATTCCTTCTGCGGAAGTCATCTGGGAGAACCTGGCTCTGGCGATGACCATCATAGCTTTGTAAGGAAATTCCAGAAATTACAGAAAATTTGTCTGCCGCTGCTTGGTAAATTTACTTCTAAGTATGCACTCTGGAAAACCAGGCTGACACTGATGCTCGGAGCATCCACTTCTAAAGTGCAGTTGGAAGTGTTTTGCAAGAATTAAAATTACCAATGGTACAGTGTATTAAACTCCATGAATTTTTGACTAATTTTTTTTAAAGAATCTAGTATAGTGTCTGCTTTCACACACACAGTGTTCTGTTATTCCCTGCATAGCCCAGTAATTTGCTTTAAAGAGAAGAGGGGGTTAACAAGAGGGGAACGGCGTTGTATGAGAAGTCCCCAGTGACATGACGTGCTCATGAACCTTCTGATTTTTCAGGGATATTTCCATACAAGTACTTTTGTGAGCTAAGTATAAATGTGTATTTGATGTGACTTGCCTGTGGTAGTTATTTCTGTATCTCCCCTTGCTGCTATACTGCCTATTCGAAGTTTTGGGAGAGTTAACAGACTAAAGGCTGATTAGCACATGCATAATAATATCCATGTGATATACAGCAGAAATGTGAAATGCGCGTAAATGGATATTGCACTTTTAATAGGTACTCTATCACCATGAAACTATCACAATGAATGACAGGTTATCTTAAAATGCAACCCATTCAATTATTTTTTAATTTTAAAAAAAGGTAGATTGTCAGCCACTGCTCATGCTCAAATATTGTGGTTTTTTGTTTTGGTTTTCATGGAATCACAGAATGGTTTGGGTTGGAAGGGACCTTAAAGATACTGTAGTTCAAACCCCCTGCCATGGGCAGGGACCTCTTCCACCAGCCCAGGCTGCTCAAAGCACCATCCAACCTGGGCTTGAACTTCAGTTCCAGGGAGAGGGCAGCCACAGCTCCTCTGGGCAACTGGGCCAGTGCCTCACCGCCCTCAGAGTAAAGAATTTCTTCCTTATATCTAATGTAAATCTATTGTACCAGAACATCTTTGTTTTGATGGTCAGAATCATCATTTCAGTTCCCAGCCAAAATATGTTCACTGTCAATTTACACCCAGTAGTTCTCGTTCTAAAATCATCCATCAATTCTAACAGCTTGCCTCCCACTCTGCAATTTATTCCTAACATGTTTCCAGCACACAGTCACAAACAAGGACGGTTTGAATTGTGTTTTCAGACTCTATAAAGGTAGAGGTGACAATTTGTTCTTGTAGCCAGTAGTAAAAAGAAACACAGGTTTTCGTGTGGCCAAGATTTGACCTCCAGGGGCTGCACAGTGGGTGATGCTCTGCCACACTTTGCTCTGCCTGGTGAGCTCACGGAGCAGCCAAGTGCCAGAAAGCCACGTTTGTTCTGTATCAATAGCCACTGAGGGGAAGGGGGTGATGGGTTTGAACCACAACACGGGTCTGTCTGGAGAACCAGGCGTTCTTGCCATTTCTATTCTGAACTTGTCCAAAGAGTGCTTTCTGACTGAGGCAATTAAATAATTGATATTTACTTTCTGGAGGGAGATTTTGCTTTCTTTTGAACCCGCTTTGGAGTTCTTTAAGATAAGACCAAATATTGACAAAGCTAGGGCTGAGATTAAAGTACACAGAGAAAACATTACTGTTGCTTAGGAGAAAAAAACAACCAACCTTGCTCTAAACTTTCTCTTAGGGTAAATAAATGGTGATGTGCTTACTGAAAAAAACCTGCTGATTAAAAAATGTATGCAGTTAAAGCGGAGCAGTGAGTTTCCACCTAACTAACATACAGGATTAAATTTTTTATCCAAAATTCCTTGATTCCAGACACACACAGGCATAGAGATAAACCCGTAGACATTTAACCAGTCAGGCACTGTCATGGCTTTCTCAGAGAGTGGGGAAAAAAGTGAATAGTCTCTTACACCATGAATATTGACCAGAATTCATCTATCTTGATCTCTTGTTACTGGTCAAGCTGTATGAAGTATTTGCTTTGAAACACTGCAGAGTGACTTGACTGTGAGCTCTGTTACCTGGCTAGGGAGGAGGAGGCAGAGCTGGGTTTGTCTCCTGAGGAATCGAGTAGGCAGTTGGTATAGTAATTTCATTTTGGTATTGTCAAAAGTCACTGCTAAGCAAAGCAAGCTGGCCAAACCAATGCTCAGGGAAGGTTAACTCCTATGTGTAGCTCAGGCTATAGTCATTGGAGACGGGTCACAACTTATTTCAGCAAAAGATGAATTCCATGAATAGAACAATTTGGTGTTAATAGTAGAGCCAGAAATGACTGTGATATGATGCTGGGCTCAGAGGCTATACATGCTCAATCTCTACATGGGGAAAGCTTTTAAAATGCTCCAGTCTTGTTATACAGTGCTGGACATATCTTTTAGATATTAAATTATTTGAAAATACACAGCAGTATCAGTTTTATCAAATATTCACTTTAAAAAAACATGGGTAAGGTTAATACCTTTATTAATCCCTGGTGCCTACATGCTATTGTTGGTGTAAGCGTGTATCAATGTTATTACAAATTTGTCCCTTTTATCCTGTTCCAAGTTACTTTTCTGTACATTACGCACAGTATGAGGGTATCAATAGTTTCTACTATAAACAACTTGCTGACCGTTGGCTGTGTTTTTCCTGCCTTTAAGACAGCAGTTTTTTCCCCACACCTAGGGGAGCAATCCCAGGAGCTTGAAATCCTTGGAAATTGCAGGCCTGTTTCCAAACACATCCTTTTGTGTTGCTGACAGTTTTAGTCAGCTGCAGACTTGCAGAAGTAATTACTGAAAAATCAGCCCAGGCTGTGTAACGTGCCTTTCCCAATATTGCACTGAAACAATGCTTTTCCGTGATTTAAATTGTTATTTATTTCCAAAATAAAAAACCTCATTCCCACATATGCTGTCTGAGTGCAGCACAGCGCAATATGGGTTGTGATGTTCCTTGCCGGCACCAACCAGTGTTTACATCTTTGTCTGGCACCACATGAAACCAAGTTTGCTTATAAACAGCCTGATACGATCAGTGAACTTATGAATGATGGATCATGGACCGTTTTTATCCTTCCAAGGGGACCTGTGAATGCCCTAGGAAGGCTCCTTCTGAGATTTTTGTTGCTAGTTATTTGCTTTCCTTGGACTGCATACTCATGGTAGAAGTGATGCTGGATGTCTTTCCTATGTTGGTGATGTGGGCTTATTTCTTAAGTAAATTAAGTGTAATTTATACCTATTGCCTTGCCATCTCGCTGTCCTGTCATCAAAGGGGCAGTGATTTGTAAGACAGCTCTGTTGGCTTATGTTGAAACAAACTGTGTGGAAATCAACATCACTTTATCATCATTATTAAGTATAAATTCACCACAAAGAAAATCCACTACAGAACTTCACTTTATTTCCACCAGCACGAAACTACCTGAGTAACACATATGTAAAATTAATACTTCAATTTTGATGATTGTGTTTATTTTTGTTTGTCACTGTGGGATTCGTGCTAACTTATCTGTTCTCTTCAGCAGAATACCACCTTCATCAGAAGTGACAAATGTGCTGGAAGACACAGATCCAGATGAGGATTTTGGCTTTAGGAAAGTTTTTGTTTTCCCAAGTGAAATGATGGATTTGTCTTGCTAGAGATGGAGCAAAGTTGTTATAAACTCAAAAAAAGAAAAAAGGTATGCAAAACAAACAAGAGAACCCTACTTTCCATTTTCTAGAAATAAATCCAGATTTATCTCATCCACATATATCCATCAAATATTCAAATCTGTATTCAAAGATAGGAGTCCTGTCCAGCTGGAGTCAAAGAGAGACTGCTCTACCAAATGATAAATTATCCCATTCTAAGCTGAGACAGATGGGTTGAATCACCATCTGAAGATACCCAGATTTCTTCATTTACTGGACAGAAAGCCTAGATGCTCTAAAATTAAGTGATATGTATTAGAATATATAACAGACCTCTATCAAGGAAACATTGCTGCTGAAATGTTAATAGAAATGTTTATACCTGTTTTAAGTTATAAAGGAGTTTTATTGCTCTTTATCTTACCTGTCTCCATCACGCTTACACTATATTGATCTCAGGCATCAGTTTTTGCTGTCACCTCCAGGGAAGATAAATATTCTCCTCCTCCTCAGCACATAATTTGGCTCTGTGTTTTGTGTTACTTTGTTCCCCCCGAAGCACTGGAGATTGGAGATTCAGCAGCAATCATATGAGATGTGAACTTGTATGAGGTTCATTAGCACTTCTGGACCTTGCTAACACCATCTCAGTGAATCATTATTTGTTATTATACATAATGCCGTGTTTGCTTGTTGGCATAGAGATTATCCATGAAAAAACTCCAGCTTGTTCTTCCACCCACACGCCAACCAGAAAAGCATATAATGCAACTGTTGGAAGAGACAGATTGATGACACATTACTCTTGTCTTGATGTACTTAGAATCCAAAAAAAGAAAAAGTTCCCAACAGGCAAGAGCAATAAACTAAAAGCAGGAAGAGAAAGAACAAAGGCAATGAGTGGTGAGATTATGCTCTTGCTTCTGCCAGCTCTATAACAGATTGCTCTGGACAGTGTGAAAAAAAAAATGGTTCACTGAAAATAGAACCAATAAATTTGCAAGCTTACCTTCAAGACAGCTGTTGTAGTCAGGAGAGTCACACCTGCTTACCTCAGCAATGAATGTCTCCTGAAAATTTGGGGTAATCAGTCAAACTACAATGTTTTTTTGGGTCCTTCACGGGGTTATTCAGAAGGTTCCAATTCCCCTGGAAAATTTCAGACAGAACATGGGAATGGTTTTATGCTTTGTCCATATGAAAAGTTTTTTTCCACTATTTATTTTTTTTTTCAGAGCCAATCTGCACGTTGGAACAAGGAGAACTTGTCAACCATGACATTAAAAAATAAGATGGGTCCAAACCAAAACCACAGATCCTGAACACCCCCAAAGTTGGTGTGATGGTCTGGATCTGGAGGCTCAGATCATATCTACTTGAAAAATTTCTTTAAAAATGTTTGCTCCAATACTGAATCTGCCAGATGTCTGGGGAAGTCTTAAACCATCAGCCAAATCTGGTAGCTTGATTTCCTTGTACGTCACCACTGCTAAGAAGCAAACAGGCATACGAGAGGAATTTGCCAGAAGTCCATCTACAAGGAAACCTCTCAGATGATGTTAGATGAAAACACACTGTTTTTAAATACAATCTCTGTCCTTGCTTACATTAGTCCCAGCTAGATTTAAATGAGTAAGGTAGACTACTATGAGGAATGCAGAAGCATGCCCGGTCTTTTCTATTCCCATACTCCATGATGGGTAGATTAAGCCAAATTAAAGAGCAATATTTGCTGGCAAATCTTTAGAAAATGCTGGAACCAAAAGTTCTTCTAATATATAAATCCCAAGGCAACAAACATCATGAAGTTGCTTACACTGGACCAGAAGTGAAAGGGAATTATTTTTATTTATTTAATCTACTTAATAACTGAAAGAGAGAAAAAAAAAATCCCAACAAAACTCTCTTTCTGCACGTTTGATTAGGCAGTGTTCATCCATCCGTCAAGAGCTCATGATATTTGGTGAGCAGTTCTTGTTTAGAGAGCCTGGAGAATGATACTAGGAGTGAAAATTAGAAGTTTCTGTTTATCCACTATTTAGGTATCATGAGGGCAGTTTCAGCACATGGCTTTCCTGGCCAGGAACACAGTGGTGACACAAAGAACCCAGTCTCTGTAGAATAAGATAACAACCCCTGGATTTTACAGCTTAAATACTGGGCCTCTTCCACAGGCACCTAGGGTACGTGTGGAGACTGGGAAGAGAGCACCGGCTGAAGAAATCTCAGTCTTGGGCAGAGCGTTGGGAACACAAATTTGAAAATCTGATTTTGCTGTTGTTGGCAGGTGCCAACAATTCTGACCCAGCAGCAACGGGACTCAATTAGCATTCGACATCACACAGAGGATACGTCAGCAAACATGAACGAGCTGATCAACAGCGGCTGGTTGGAGAAACATCAGCATCGTCTCCAAGATGGGAATGCAGAAGTTAAATAGGGATTCCACATGATGTAGAAACAGAGGGAAACCTCATTTATGAAATTAAGTAGACACCTGGAGTCTGCTCACTATCTCAGCTCCCACTCCTCTGTTCCTCAAAGCAGGAGGCACCAGCATGCGCAGGATGAGACCCCTTGCAACGTGAGCATCCAGGCTGCTGGATGCCCACCCCAACTGAGCCGAGACACCCAGCCTCAAGTCCAGCAAAGCTCCCGCAATCCCATCCCCAATCCTGCACAGGGCAGATAAAATTATATGCTGCCTGAAGTTTTTGTCTATAAGTCTATAAGTAGACTAACAGCCATAGGAAACAGGAAATATTTTGTTTGGGAAGGAAATACCAGGAAAACAGCTGATAGAAACATAATGATGAAACTAAAAAGACAAAGGGAGGAGAGGAAGAGTAGAAGGAAAGGGAAATGTAAAAAAATTAATATAGCTCTCTGAACTTCATTTCAGTTTCCAGAAGTGCTCCTTTGAGTCTGAAACAAATCTTATGCCTAGATTCAAGTTATTTATGATTCAGTGAAATCTTTTTGTTGATCCCCCGTTCAGAGCTTTTCTGTTATCGTATTTTAAGTATAAGGGTATTTTGTATTCCTTCTTGAACTGCAAACATGAAATAGATAGGGAAAATAAAACCAAAATCATCCTTAAACCCTAATCTTATGAATCAGCTAGGCAGTTTTAACTTTACGATAACACATTAATGATGACAATAAAATTGTAGTATCAAGCTGTAGAAACGTCATACTTCTTACTGCAAGTCCATACATCTGAAGAGGTTGCTACATGAGGGTCAAATCACAGGTGATTTTTAAAATGTCATATCCTGGGGCATTGTGAGCAATTATCTGGGGTTTCTAAAGAAAGAAGAGCAAAGTCCTTGAGGTATTTTAAAAACACCAGTCGGTTTAGGCACTTATACTGATTGTCTGTCTTTTAACTTCATACAGGACAGTAAGCAGTTACTTGGGTTATTTAATAGGTGTTTTAAAACTTGCGGTATGTGGTTGTTTCTGGACTGCATGTTTCCTTGGATCTTACCCGACTAACTATGGATTACGTGATCGTTTCAGACTGCAGGGGATTACAAACTTGCTGACTCAGCTGATGTCCTCCAATCCAATGACCCTAGATTCCTAAAAACCAGAGGATACTCTTAATTTTTTCAAACATATGAAAGTTTCTATATGAAATGTAAGGTACGCATTCCCCTTCCCAAAATGCTCTTCAGAATGTAAATGCATGCAAATTAATCATAATAATCCACATCCACATCCATTTGGATGAGGCAGTAGAGTATATACGCCCACGTGGTATTTTAGTTGAAAACAATCCCATAGAATGGGAAGCAAAAAGGAAGGTGGGCGAATTGGTTGGACTTTTAAATATTTTTTTATATTAAGTGAATTTAGCTGAGCACACATTTTGAAGGGCTGTTCTGAGGCTGATGCTAATGGCTTTGCCAAACCCCCAAAATAACTTACAAACGTAATGGTCTGAGGGATGGTTGAGCAGCATTTGCTGAATGCTAAATTCAGTTAATTGGAAAGAGGTATTTTTGCCTTATGAAAACAACCCATTTAATATGGACACATAAGCAGGATAGAATAGACTAAAAACTTGAAGATTTTTTCAACAGCAGCTGGGTCGGTATTTATGGAAACACAGTGATGTGTACACAACAATAAGGACATTCTTGTGGCTCTGATGCCTTCATTTTTTGTTGTTCATACTTGTTCTGGGTAAAAAGAGGTAGGAATAACAGGGGCTTTTTTTAGGAACAGATGTATTTTAGAAACAGTGGTCTTTGCTTCCAACCACAGGTGAAGCCAGCTGAAGAATGAGGAGTTCCTGAGAGGTGCCAATTTGATGTATGGACCATGTTTTCCATCTCATCTTATGAGTTAAAAGAGAAAAATACATGATCGTATCGGCTATCCTTCTCTCAAAGTATTTGGGTAACTGCTTGTTTTAGTTGTTAAACATGCTATATAACTGTGTAAAGATACCTGCAAGTCTTCTGATTCAGCAGGAAGTGGAGTTATTTCATACAGGAGTGCAGCACATTAATCTAGAAGTATATGGAAACATATACTCTTACAAATCATATAGTCAGGCTCGACATGGAGAGACTACAGAGCACGGCTACCCTTTGCAGACTTGTCTTGACTCTAATGATCAAAGCTCCCATCAATCACCTAAGCTCAGGCAGCTGCCCAAGCTGGGAGACGCCACGCTAGACCCAGATTGGCCTAATGGAGTCATGTCTTTAAACCAGCAAGAACCTGGCAAATGAACAAACAAAACGTGATTGTATCTTACACGGAGCCGAGGGGAGCCTCTGCCCGCTGAACGGAGGTGAGGTTAGATGGAGTGCGAGGTCATTGCCAGGTTTTCTTTGAGGACTAGAACGTCTAGGTGGCTCAACACACCAGTAACGGCATTTGGTTTTTTCTGAAGAGAAAAAAGCATGGTATTGCTGTTGTGGAGATTATCAGAACTCCTGTGAGTATCCGCAGAAGAGGAAACGGAAACTGGAAATGGAAATTCCTAGCATGAATGGTACAGGGTTCAGATCTAGGTGATAACACCTAGACAGCATCTGTTTCCAAAGGAAGACTTTGACTGTCCTGAACCAAAGCTTTGCTCCCCTTGCTAAAAAGCTGTGGGGCAAGAGGGTTTCCATGTTAGCTGTCTTTGTGTTTGGAAGCCAAACTGGATTGGTGACTTCCCCACACCTTCTACTGATGTCTGAGTAACACTGTGCATATTTGTAAACTTTTTGAGAGATTACTCACAATAAAAATAAACTCCTGGTTTGTGTAACAAATCTAAGAAGACCGCATGTGGAAACCAAAGCAAGTAAATAAGGCTGCTTTTTGTAAGTCTTGACAATTATTGCTCACATTTGAAAGAAAAAAAATGGGCAAAGTCTTAAAACAATGTGGGGTTCCATGTTGCCTTAGTACTTGAAAACAAGTTTTTGAACTAAACCAAAAAATGAATTTGGAAAACTGCTTCTCCAATCATGGTTTTTGATCAGAGAACTTTAAAACTAGGACCACTTTAGGTAAATTTCGTTGATCCTTTAACGCAATATATCATAGAAACTACAACCCTTGCCCTCTAGAACCTCCACAGGCTCAGGAACAAGCTTTCAAGGACAACATAATATGTGAAATATGATGATCTCAGCTGTAATGTTATTTCCTCACAATAAACTGCTTCCCCCTTATTCTGTGTGAAAACAATAAACCTCCACACATGCACTACCTGAAGTTCAATAGATCTGTCACCTGCAGCTCCCAAGTTTTTTAACTCATGTCTATTACTGTGATGAATATAGAAACCAATTGAAACCCCCTATTTTAGTGAACAGTGCCCCTAGCATTGGCTCCAGAGAGACTGTACCATGAAGAGCTCACTATCAAAACTCAAGACCACAAATGGTCTGCATTTTTCAGGCAAACAGCTGAGACAGAGAGAGATTTAGGGTGGATTTGTTTTCTTTCATATTGGCCATCTAATCCAAACTAGTTAGCTAAACTCTCTGTAATTGATGGAGGAGACAGACATATCCAGAAAACAATTCAGCCCACTCATCTTGGACAGCTGTCTAACAGAGGGATAAATCATCCACACGTGGATTGTCAAGGGAGTCTACATAACTTGGATGACTAGGGTTAGGTTAGATGAATCCATCTCAGCCATTTGCCCACTGTTGTGTAACATCCTGCAGTGCAGGTAGGAAACCACCCCAGACTGATGATGTTTCAGTGCTGCAGTTTTCCTTCTGCAAGAGTTGGATTCAAACCCCACTCAGATGTGAAGAAGTCCCCTTTTGAATGCAGTGCCAACTTGGCAGTGCTCATGCTCCCTGTCTTCTCTTTGCCTGGGGACAATCAATGCTTTGAACCAAGCTGACAATTCACACGGGCTTTTATTTTCTTGGAAAGATGTCAGCACATCACTTGAAAGTACCACAAAAAACATGCCCCTTGGGAAAGAGAATTTGACAGGGCTAGCTGTCAAACACAATAAGAAAAATCACCTAATGTGAGGGTCTATAGAAATTAATAATTAATCTCTTAATACCAGGCAGCTGCACATACAGATCTCCAGTGCCTGCCAAAGAGTGGCCTAATCCAGGCAGATTTGTCCCACTATTAAAGCAGAAGGGTGGGGCAGTGTCCTTATCACTATCTAAAGTTACTGAACAAAGTTAATTTGTATTGTTCATGGTGCTAAAGCTGTCTGTAACGTGACATTGCCAGGTAAGTTGTGCTAGGCATTTCCTGGGGGAAAGGAGCGCTTAAGGTTTCTGCTTCACGAAGGGAAGACAGACACCGAGAGGCAAAGTCCCACCATTCAGTCTATTATACAAACAGGCAATCAGACCTGCTCTCTGTGCTGCTTTGCCAGGCGACATGCTCATAGAGCTCACCGTGAGGGCTGCAGAGCCGAGTGCTTTCAGCAGGCAGCAGCGACTACAAAATTGCCTGCAATGCCCCAGGTACCCCAGCAATGACTGGTACCAGCCGCTGCAGCAGACACCTAACAGCAGCCAGATGCAGGATAACCTAACACTAAGAGAGATTTCTTTCTATATGTGGTGAGTTGGAGCCTGGACTGAGTCCTGAAGAACAAGAACGTATAGCTAAATTAGCCTGTAACGTTTCCAAGTGTGGCGCTGCATATTCTCGACCGTTAGTGACTGAAGTCCTTGGAAGCCTTCATCTCTCTGGACAGCGGACAGATGCTCTGAAAAGGTTACCTCACATCACTCCAACTTTAGGAAACGCACGCCGAGATAGCTTTCAGCCTCTGCCACCCACACCCCTATGCTGATACCAAGATAATTCACAGCTATTCCTGCGGAATACAACCAACAGCACAAAAAAGCCCTCACATTAAAACAAACAAAAACTAAGACTGCAGCGATCTTTAAGGGAGGGATGGATTAGAGCGACGCATGACTCTATTTTCCCCAACACTTCTCCCACTCACAGATACTGAATGAGATCCCAGTCTCTTATTTAACTCTGCTTACTGTCAAGACTTCGGAAAAAGGGCTACTGCAGCTTACATTTTGCAGACTTCATTGCCATGCCAGCTCACACCTTCTAAATCCCAACTCTATTTACATGAGGGTGGGGCACGTAAATCCATGGAGGAATTATTCTAACAAAGCAACCTACTGCCACCATTTGATCAGAACAAGCTTTGCAGGACAAAGTACTGAGCTTGCTTGCAAGGCCCATTTGTCTCAACCGAAGTGGAAAACATTTAATTGTATGCAAGTCTGCAGTACTCTGTGAAGAAAGAAGCGTTATGCTACTGGGTAAATGCACTGTGAATATCAGTTTGGACCTGTGTCCATCCTGGGAGCTCAGGGAAGGAAGAATAAGTAAATATGGCCATAGTATAAACATAAAAATAACCTAGGTACATGATACCTGACATGCACATTCTGACCAGCCATCTCCATTACTGTAATGATCTTTTTTTCTATTACGATGATTGACAAGAGTTATGCACAAGGATGAACACAGCACAAATTGCTATAAGAAAAATTGCAAACAGAATACTACAAGGTGGAAAGCACTGAAAGGAATGGGTAACTGACGTTTTCTTTTCTTTTACAGTTTTACTGGTTTTGATGCTGGAACCATCCGGTGAGCAAGCTACGGAAACATCATCTTCTCAGGAAATAGAAGAGTGCAACTGAGCAAGGGGAGGTCATTGCATTTCCAGTAACGCATGCCTAGAGTTAGGCACAATGTGCGTACATACCTGGGAATTTGAAAAAGCCCTTTGGCACTTAAAGCCTGTACGAGGTGGTACAAGAGTACCAAGAGTGTGAAGCTGTTGGAGCTTTGTCAATGAATTCAGATCAGATTGGTACACAGTGAACACACCATCCTTTACCTTTCCAGATACTATAGCACTATAGGTCAAAGACAGCAAACCTTAGCAGGCTTAGGAGCCACCTAAAGTCCCAGCCAAGCATTGGGGCATGGTGCCAAGAAGTCACGTTTGTGTTGTGCTGACCTTATAGACCTGATGGGGCTTCCCCCCCAGACACACTGAGACCCACACGGCCAGCCTGGGATCCAGCTATCCTGGAACAAAATACATCACGTCCATTCGCTGAGCCACCATTCAGTCACTGACGCCCTCGGATACCGATTCTGCACTCTTTAGCCGTGCTTTGGACAGTCTCTCGTGTCAGCCTGTGCATGGGTAGCAAGACAAGTACTGGTGATGGTCTCACATACAGTCCTGTAGCTGCCTCTCTGCTGGCTTTGCAGGAACGACCTCTGCTCTGAAGCACGTTTCTGTATCTATAGCTCTCCACATGGCTTTGAGTCTTAGACAGCGCTGGTAAGACGATGATCTAAACTGACCTACATTCCAGGTCAAGCAAAATTTAGGTTAATTTCACTGATGTCATTTTTTAAAATTTTAATTGGCATAAACCCTCTGGGGCAGGGACTTTTTCCAGGGAGTGCGTGTACAAGCTAAATCCACTGATGGAGTCTCACACAGTCTCTGAAAGCCCTGATTTCCAAACTTTTTTTGTGTTTACCCTTTATGCTTTCATATCAGGGTGTTTCCTTCCTACCACCTCAGGAAAAAAAGAGGCATACCCACGCTCAAAAGAGGGGACGAAGGGAGTGATGTGAAGAGAGTCCTGCCAGAAGCAGCCATTTCTGCAGATTGAAAGATCAGGAAAACATAAATGCAAACAGAGAGCCCATTAAACACTGGTGGAAAAATGGAAGCTCTGGAAAGTCTCCAATATAACTAAAATGCAGTCCAGAACTGGAGTGATTCTGTATTTGTTTTCTGTCCATTTTTCATGGTTTGCTCATTGTCACTTTGAACCCTCCCAATATCATTAATAGAGCTGACCAATGTTATTTCTAAGAAAAATATTTTCATTAAAAAAAAGACATTTTCCTGAAAATAATTTTTCTGAACGTGATGATATATTGTTGAAATACTCCTTTTTCTATAAACAGTTGACTTCTTTTAAGCAATGTTTGCTGAAAATTTTACTGGAACTATTACCAAATCTTTGTCAATTAATCACGTGTATAGCATTTTTACTTTGCAAAATATGTTGGAAAGGATCATCTGTAATACAATGAAATGCACGCAGTGTTGCTTGCGGGAGCACAGTAGTTCATGTCTTAAAGTTTTGAGTGGTTTTAATAATCATCAAAAAAATTCATGCTATTTACAGTATTGCAACTGAAGTATGGGCTGACAAGGAGGGGAAGGCTGCGCAGCAAATCTTTATTTCGAGTGGGCATCTTTGAACTCCTATTCTGCCATCCTTGCTGCCCTCCTTCTTGGAAACATTGGGTGGATGGACTCTGCTTTCCCATCCCACCAGAACAATGAATCACATCTGTTTTCCTCATTTTCCCATTTCCAACACAGATTGGCATTGAATATGCCAGAAATTTCCCTGTTTTCATCCTTTTTCTGTCGTACTTGGATGACAGTGATTGATTGATAAAGTTATGGATGCTTAACTCCACCTATGGACTAATTAAATTCATAAAACCATCTTCAAATTAATCTTGTGGGAAGGTTAAGAAGAAAAGATGAGACATACTGACACTGAGACACATGGAGATGGATAGACTGGGAAGAGCTCAGTGTTTCCAAGACCCACGAAACCTGGTCGAAGTGATGGGGAATGAGCTGGTGTCCCCCAGGGGCAATGCAGGGAGGTGGCTCTCCCGCTGGGCCACAGCCACCCTGGGGCAGAAGCACCTCACCCAAGGGCAGAGCAAGGTGGGAGTACCCCATGTAATACAGGGATTAGGCGTGGCAAGGGGAAAAAAAAATTCAGGACTAGCCAGAAAATGACATACAGGGGATGAATTGTGTCTAGTTTAGGGGGAAAGGAGGTTCCTCAGCTACACATTAAAGAAATATCTTAATCACAGTAATAGCTTAATTTTGTGTGTAATTACAACTCTGCTCTTCGCCCACTCCCCCACCCTGTCAGTGGTTAATTTTGCACAGAGTGAGTGCACATTAAGTATTACCTTGCCGTATACGTGGGGTACTTATTGACACAGATGCAGTACACTTTAAAACGGGAGGGAAGGGGGAAGGGAACGGGGAAGCACTGGAGCCAGGACACAGGGTCCAGCCCCACTGCAATGGTAATTTGTGGTTTTTCCTCCAACGTTTACTAGCCACAAAGAAGTCTTAGAAATTTCTGGTTAGAACCAGGACTCCCCTGTTCCTCTTCAGACGAAACACTGAGCCCTTACACTCCAAACCAATAAATATTTCATCTGGTTTGGAGCGAGAAGGGGTGGAGTCCAGCAGAAATTGTGTTTCACAAATGCAAATGACAGCTCAGACCCTCTAAAAGCCAAATCCTACCTTGCCTCCCACCTCTGCATGTGTGTGCATGAGCACACGGGCATCTGTGCATGCGCAGGCGTATAGGGCGCTGGGAAGGCGAAGCCCGAGTGATGTTGGCACTGATGGGCAGTCACGGCAGCTGAGCAAGGCCACAGGGCTCCCCTCAGAGAATGACAATAAACTGGAGAACCCATGCTAGTAGCTGAACGGTAAAAACATTACACACAGAGAGGAAACTCAAAGTCAAAGCAATCTGCAAACATTCAAAATACATGAAGAGATAGAACTGTAAGTTTAAAACACTCAGCCTTTACTCTTCCCTACAGAGATGCAAATCAATCACTGTTATGATGCCAGTTCAGAGGACAGATTTCTGAACAGGTATTTATTTCACCTTCTCCTGTTTTACTCTTGAAGTGTTAGTTTAGTCAGATTTTCGTGCCAAGTTGGAGCACTACCCTTAAGTTCGATCATCGCTCCTTGCCTTCCTGAAGGCACTCGCTCTGATTCAAGTAGACATTGTGATCAACGACTCCTTGACCAAGGAGGCGTAGGACAAACTTCTGCAGTGTCTGTACCCCATGGTGTACTGCATGCCTCCGGGTAGTCCTTGGGATGCAAAGTGCAGCACCAGTATTCAATCCAATGGGAGACAATTTAAACATTAAAATAAATGAAATTAAAGGGTCAGAACAGAAGTTAGCAAATGAAGAGCAAAACAACTATCTAAAAGGATTATACCAGCAGGTTCTTGACAGGTTCAACAAAATATATTGCAAAAAAGGATTTCAAACCACTGGGTAAATGTTGTACATGCGAGCAGGAGGGTTTTCTGCAGACAAGTCCATAAGCGACAAAATAGTCTCATGCATATGTAATCGGTCATGTAATTTATGTCCTGAAGAATGTCTTATCCTTATATCTGGTGTTAAAAATTTAGATCCCTACACACATTTCTGTGTGTTTAACTGTAGGTGCGTGACTCTCCTCGTGTTTCTTCACAGGCCTGATGATACCTCCTTTGACTGAGGCACTGCCACTTATCCCAGTGTGGTGTGTTGCTAAATTTTCGAGAGGCAAATGACTCTCTAGGAAGCTTTAACTGCTAATAGTAAAATCTTGAAAGACTCTCATAAAAAAAAATAGCTAAGCCGCCAACATCATAAAGACTCATCTTATGAACCGCTGCAGCTCTCCAAAGAAAATAAAATATAAAAGGCATGATGCCCTCCAGTGTGACATGAGGAAGGGAAACCTATGTCTGTACTCCTGGAAACAGGAGAATAATTTCATTTTTTATATTAATACAGCAATTTTCAAAAATTCATGTTGGCCTAGCACTGAAGTAAATCATCTGTTCAACCATTCTGGACAAGTAAGCTGTGATAAAGAAAAGGTTTCACATCAATACACAGATTCAAGTAAAAAACACTCTGAGTTGTTGAACTGGAAGAGAGAAGACAATCCAGATCTGCATTTCCCAAGTAAGCTGAAGAGAGAGGGACATGGGAATTTGCAGGAGGATTGTTTTCCCATAGCCCATAATCACTACAAGGAATAAATCAGGGGCAGAAATTATTTAAGGCAGGACTCTAATATGACCCTAAGTGCTTTTAACGCTGAAGGGTAATGCCCACATCGTTCTCCTGTCACTGCCCTCTGAGGGATTTATATTCAGTTTTTAATAGTTGTTACTGAGAGGAAGATTTAACTCCTGCCCCAGCTCATCCAAGCCCTCTATGACTGATAAAATTCAGGGTATGCTGAAAGTTTGGAGTATATAGGAGACAGTCCCATAATTCTGGAGAAATCCAGCTGCGTTGCTCTCCATGAGCCCAGCCCAGCCCGATGGGCGGCAATGCCACTTCCTGCATCTCCACAAACAACTTCCAAGCAACAGGCAAATCACAGAAACCATGAAATGAAGTCAAAGACAAATATGCAGGAATAGAAACAAATGCAAGCTTCAATCAGAGTAGTCTCTCAGTAAATGACATAGTTAATAGCCCCTGAAGTTTTAATGTTTTATCCTTTACTTAAACTCTGACTGGCTTCTTTTATCACTTAGGGACTAAAAGCCACAGGTTACTTTATCATCTTATTTTGCTCCATTAATTCTTTGGTCTGTCAGGCTCCTCCTGAAATGCTGAGACTTGGGTAAGTTAGCTGTCCTTACCGTGTTTCAGAGCAGATGAACGGTGTCAGGATCAGGCCGTATAAAAGCTACGTGACTGAAATATTCATATTAACACAACAAAAATCAGCGCCACAGATGCTCAGGTCACGCAAGCACGAGTAGCTGATCCCCTTCTGCAAATGCAGCAACGTCAACCTCGAGAGAGCTGGGCAAAAGGTTTGAGCATCAGTTTATTGGCGGTTTTCTCTGGACCAGAAGGTCAGAGGTTTGGGGATCGCTCTGTCTGATCAACCCTTTGTTTATTTTAAGACGGAACCGATTAGTGTAAAACAGCAAACAGTCTTTCAGTAACCTGCTAGCAAAACTTGTCTGGGTGTTAGCTCGAATCTTGTGAGCCATGTTGGGGATTTTCTGGGCCAAGCCATTAAGTTCAGGTTTCACTTCATATGACTAGCCTGAGTGAAAGCAAAGCCAACGCGTTTTCTAAATGGACTTGCGGGAATTTCTCTTCTCTGGTAGCTTTTGGGGGAACATGTCTTTGGTAAATAGCTGTGTCTGCTTTTCTACCCCCAGAACAAAAATGGACGGGTCCTTTGCACAACCTTTAGGAGTGAGATTTGTTATTTGCATAGAAAATGGCTTCACCTCAGTCAATGAAGTTGTATAAAAACTAAAATGACCATTTACTTTTGGTATAAATGATAACATAAAGACAGATTAAAATAAAGTTTGCATTTGCTTTGGTTACATGTTGATACCCTGCATCATTTGGTAACATGGGTTATTATTAACAAGAACAAAGTCTATTAGATTTGTACAAATTACAAACAAAAAGTGCAACTGATTCTGAGAAGACTATCTACTTTCATTATCTGAACTTACAAAAAAGTACAAACGATAAAAAGGAAAGGGTTCTGAAGCCCAAATAAAACTCAGTGGTTCAGTTCAATAAGCTTTAATTGCCTTTGGAAAAAAACTTCAGATTGACAGGGTGACAAGAAAAAACAAACCTTTCCTATATTCCCTCAGTTTGAGTAAGTTAAAATATATCTAGTGATGCAGGGAAGGTGATTATTATATTTTAAATACCTGATTTTAATACTGATGGTGTCTCTCAAGTTAAATAAAAAGAACGGCTGAAATTGGAAATAGACATCATTTCAGAACTTTATGAAAAGCTGCAAATATCATAGTGTTTAAAATGATAATAAATCAGCCTAGATCCTGAAGTGTATTTATTATGCTTGGAATTAGCAATAATAAAACCAAAGCTTCTGCAATATTCACGGTGGAATTTAATGGAAATAAAATGAACCTCCACAGTTTGATTTTGCGCTTAATGCATTGTCATATTTTCGGACCCAAGGCACTTCTAAAATTACATTACACGAAAAGCTGTAATAAGTGCATTCAAGTGTAAATTGACATATTTTTATCTGGGCTTTGCGTGAGCGTGGTGGTCTCCCCTTGCTCCTCCGCTGTCGCCGAGAGGCAGAGGCGCGGGGCTGGTCCTTGCCTGGCACGCTACCCGGCACAGTGAGATGTGGCCAACGTGCCCTGAAGGAGAGGTCACCCCGGTGCCGCCTTGGCTTTGCATTTTTCAAAGCCAGAGTGGTTTCAGGAACAGGATCTGTGAATAACTCTCAAATGAAATGAAGCTGTATGTAGGTTCCAAAAATAAAACAGCATTTCCATATGCTGATTTTTGCTAAGTTTATCAACCACTTTCTTGGTTTTTTTTCTTTGTAACCTATATATTTTGCAACATTTTTTAAAAAATGAACTTTTTTCCTTAGTCCTTTTGCTTCCAGAAATCTAGCAATCTGATTCTGCAAACCTTCTCACATATTCACTCTCTATTAAAAAAAAAAAAAAGAAAGGATTTAAACATAACCCCACGAGGGAGTCTCTCATTGGGATAGCCTCAAGCAGGGCTATCACTACACCTCCAAGACAAAAAAAAAAAAAAAAGAAAAAGAAAAAAGTGCTTCTGAGGAGACTTGCATCCAATCCTTTGAAGTAATATTAGCTGAGAAAACTTTGGGCACGATTTAAACCTACGTTTTAATGCTTACCAGTTGGCTGTAGCAATCTCCATTACGCTACAAACAGATAATTCTGACATCATCTGAGAAAGAAAATACATTAATAGGAGCAACTCTGGAGAAAGAAACATCCTGTTTTTTCAAGTATCTCAAAGAGCTTAAACATCTGTGGTTAGTGGAACACAAACAAATAAATAAAATTAAAACAAATAAAATTATTTCCTATATGAATACTTTCCACGCTAAAGTGAGCAGGATTTTAGAAAACATTCTGTAAACAGGAACTTGCAGAAACATACCCAAAATCCAAATGGTTTTTTTTTCCTTCTCCACTACACGCTCGGTGAAATGCTGATACAGAAATGCATGTCAGAACTTCCATGCACACGAACATTTTTTTTCCTGTTTTTATTGCAACTGTGAGGGGTTTTTTCCCGAACACACAACGTCCCTCACTTGACTTCGAAAAAGCTCACTGGGGTTCACATTCAAACCAGGCTGGACAAGGCTTCCTCTGAATCTTGTCAAGCTTACGGTGGAAAACATGCACACAAAATATGGTTCTGATGAAAATAAGCCACTTCGGCTCAAGGTCTGTATTAAGGTTTTCATTAGCTCAAATCTGAAATGCGAAGTTGAACACTGGTTTACAGCCTCACGTGAGTATGAATAATGCAGACCTCGTTCACAGTTCTCCGAGTGCCCCATTTCATTTAGCTTCACCCTCCCACACTTTCATGTGGCTTTAATTGTAACTCATTAGACCTATCAAGTCATGATCCTTAATTAAGATTTTTTTTTGTTATTATTTTTTTTAAGCTAGAATGCACTACATTAGCCGTGTTCATATTAGTTATTACCAGTAAGGGTAAAATAAAAGGAGCTTTTTGGAAACAAGGAACAACCTATTGATCTTTGGCATTAAGCTGCTATCGGGCTGCCAGTTAACTGCGCTGTAGCTCACGACAAGGATGAAACGTTGAAATACAGCGCTTGCTTCTCCCGGGATATGAAGAGAGAAGAATGAAAGGAAAAACAAAAAGCCTGGGACCGGGGGTGCTGGCAGCGGCAGCAGAGCTGGCCGCGATGAGCTGCCGTTTCTGCACTGCCAGTCATCTCCCCCAGCCTGCCCGCCTGCTCCCCAGCCCCGCTCGCTCCTCTGGGAACACGTCCAGCCCCTTCTCCTGGACTTCGTTTCATGCACGGCATTTGCCAGATTAATTAAGCTGAATGTGCACTCATTTTCTTCCTTTGCCCATCGCTATTAACCTGTTTCAATGCAAAGCGTACCCTGGCTCAATGTAAAATCGGCACATCTTCAGCATTTCTAAGTCTGTCTGCAGCTGGCCTGCTTTGATATTGCTCCACTGCCCTCTTCAGATCTACACCGGTTCAACCCAGCGCAGGATCTGGCCCCTGTTTAGAGGAAGCCTTAAACAACCAATAGGTTAAAATCACTACAAATGTCACACAGAGAGTGATATATGCATCCAATAAGTAAAAACTCTGAGGTTTTCAAGTAATTCCTGCCTGCAGTTAGGCTAACGTGCATGTTGCAATTTTTCTCTCAAATCTCAAACTACCCACGGCTGAACATTTACTGAAAGAAAAAAACATGATGGTAGAGGCAGCAATGGGATGTCTCTGCTGCCAGCTCTGTTGACTTCATCCCAAGTTTAATGACATTTTGTAGCAGGGTTTCCATCAAAAGGAAAAGCAATTTTTTAGTCTGTCTAGAGAAGCAAGGCATGAAAACAGTCTTTAAAAAATGCGAGTGTTTCACAGTTTTGAACATGATTCTCAAGTTTCAGCTGACTTGCGAAGCCAATGCCATCCTTGGAGGGAGCCTGCTCCGATTCTTGCTGTATTAGGAAGGCATTTACCACGAACAGGCATGGGAAACCTCCAAATCCAACATCCACCTCATGTATTCTACATGTTTTAAAACGATTATGTAAAATAAAAACCCCAAACCACTTGTAGTGGCAATCAACCTCCGAATGACAAACTGCATTACAGACACGCAGCGCTTGCGGATTACCTCTGCTCTAGCTGAGAAGGGGACATTCTAAAAAGAGCTAACTGGGTGGAAATAATAAACATTTGGCTCCTCACTTCATTTTCATTCCTTCTTCTGTTTCATGGACAAGTGGTTTCCACGGGCCTGGGAGAGGAGGCACCTCCCATGCTGGCAGTGCCACTGAGTGGTGTTGGGGCACCGCTTGCTTACACCTCCCTGTGACGCCTGTGCCAACCCGACAACCACCCAAATGCACCCTGAAGAAGGTAACCATTGCAAACCAAGCTCTTTGATCCCTGCAAAAGGTCCAACCACCCTTTTCTGCTGCTGTTTAGAAGAAAAATCTCCTGCTGGTTCAGGATGATGGTGAGATCTTTACTGGATATTATGGCCATGAGCCAGTAAAGCACTGCTTACCTTTGCCTTCCTGTGAAGCATGACAGCTGGCATCCCCGCGTTGAAAGCTTCCCAAATTACCTTCTTCGACATCTGTACAGGTCTGGCTTGCTGAATGCTCCCTTGCTTCTGCTTGGGCTGGGGTGATTTATGGTCACCTACCATCCTGGCAAGCTCTCCATGCTATATGCCGCTGCCAGTAGGTGCTGATGCCCCCAGACCCATCCGATGGCAGCACCTGGGTGGGATGAGAATATTTCTTTCCGAACAGTTCCTCCTCACAGATATGCTCTGCACATACGTGTCTGGCAAGGAGCTTAGCCATTTATTTTTCCTCTCGGTAGGCATGTTTGGAGCTGTGGGTGGCCTCTCCTGTTAAAAATAAAGAAGCCAGGAGGAAGCTTTGTTCTTTGCAGACTGAAAAACAGAACATCTGTCTTGTACTATACAGGATAAGAAAGTAGCAGAGCTTCGTCTGCTAGACAGTCCCCCACCTTAATTTTTTTTTTTGCTTGTTTGAAGGAAACAGGAAAGTAAGGCAAAAAGGAGGAGACAACAACCTTGTAGGAGGAGAGGCTCAGTTGCTCCATTTGAAGAAAATGCTGTGATTCTGGATAGTCAACATAGGGGAAGTCTTGTCTACAGATGATCATGAGCTCGAAATACCTGATACCAGCTCACAGCTACTGAGTGGTCTTAAGCCATGTTTTATTGTATGAAGATTCCTAGAGCTATCAGTCCATTTAGGTTATAGAGACATATCTGCAGGGCCATGTAAGGCAAAATACAGTTCATCCTTTAGTCACTTTGTATTAAAGGAGATCTCTTTAGAGCTTCGTTCACAGTTTGCCTCTGCTTTTACCTATTTCAGGCATGAAATAGTCCCTTTAATCATGGCTTCTAGCCTCATTAAAAAGACATGAAAAAGAAGCAGAGCTAGAACAGGATTGTTTGTGTTTTTGGTTTTTTTTTTTCTTTTAAATTCAGGGCCTCCTAACATATTGCAAAACCATCTTGGCAAACTTGAAGACACCAAATTCTCTGAAAAATTACTCTAAGCAGCCCAGCCCAGTCCATTAGTCATGGGTGTACATACAAAGACATTGCAACACAAAGCATGAAGGACTAAGTCACCTCATCGATCCTCCGAGCACAGGACAGGTTGGTTTTCTGCCTTCCCTTTCACTGGTCTATGCCTTTTAATCGCATAATTAATATTCCTCTTCTGCAATGGAAATTTGTCCACTGTAGGGACATTTATGACTTGTCATCGGATGCTGGACCAACATAAACACATCATGAGCAAGCACACGCATCTCAACCTTTTCCCTTACGATTGTTTCTGACATAAAGAATGACTCCTGGATGTTTCTGGTCCTGCGTGCCACATCCTGACAGCATACGAAGCAGTGTGTAGTGCCACTAGCCCTTGATTTACATAGTGTCCATTATATTACTGCTTACCTCAGCTCCGTGCATCCAGTGTAAACCCCATTTTTCTGTCTGAAACTTGGCTAAGGAACGGTAGGAGATGCTTCATTATTGTGTGTCTTGAAGTGGAAGAAGAGCCTATTTTTAAACTGGTATTTTGCAGGTCATTAATCCACAACCTGGATGTGAGCCTTTAGCTGTTGACCTCCCCAGTGACCAAGTTATTTACTGCATATGACAAATGGCTATTTTTCATAGATGTTTTCAAAAGACATTGCACATTTTAGAGACATTCTGAAGCATTGTTGCAGCCTTCACGATACCCAGTGGCTTGTATCCTTAATCCGCCCTGAAAGATATACAGAGCACTTTAACAGTGACTCATGCCAGTGTAATAAAATGATTATGTAACGTCCTCTAACATGTGATGCATATTATTCTTATTATTTCTTGGATAATTCAGACTAATAACTCCACATGGTATTAATATTGAGCAATTATCCAAGAGTATTTGAGCTGTGTAACATCCACAGGAAATCTGCAAGAGTCTTATTGATACAGTTCCCATATCAATTCCACATCCATTATTAGCACTAACAACTGGGCAGAACTAAATTTTTAGGACCAACTTGAAAATTAGCTATAAGAGAAAGTCTTTATTGCACATGTAAGTATATCCTGCAACAAATGAACAGGGTTTCATCAAATCAAATTTTAAAAGTGACTTTCTGGCAGCACTGATAATTGATATGAACAGATACAGAAGGGTGAATGCTGATCTGTACAGACATGGAAATTACTGTGTAGGGTCAGAGCAGTGATCCCAGCAACCCAGCACCTGGTCCTTCAGAGCAGGTATTTCAGAGGAACGAGGCGGGGGCGGAAACTGGAAGCAGGGAGACAAGAAAGAACCAGACCAAAGATTAAATTTCCAGTGGAAAGAAACAGGAGGAAATTTATGCACACAAACATTAGCCCAAAGATCAATTCTCCCTCATTTTTCACGTATATTTGATTATGTCTTCTACATCTCCATGCCTATGGGTAATACATAGACCCAGGACAGCTTTACTAGTGTTGTAATAAACTATCATACTCCACAAATGACACTTCACCACCTATCTCAAGACAGAGTGAATTAAAGAGGACGTGATGATGAACAGAAGGTCCCCCAAAATGATACTCTCAGCCGAAGTTTCCATGGCTTAATCTGTGTTTTGGTTTAGCAGGGAAGAACTCCATGGCGGCCTGTTGTTTTAGTGGTTGGAGCATGACATAAAGTAAAACCCATAAGTTCAAAGTGTCTAGCTGTTTACGGGAATCCCACCACCCGAGAACTGGCAGGAGCATCCTAGATTACTCATCTGCATTAACTCTTTGGATAAACATTTTCCTTTTGAGCATAACGCTGCATGTTCCCTGACAAAAACCCATGTTCAAAAAAAAACACAACATATGTCTGAATTATGGGTTTATTTCAGACAAAAAAAGGATATATATTTACACAGGGTAGCTCATCGTGATATGTTCATTTTCCAAACTAGCAAGTTCTCCTCCTCTGAAGGGATCTGGGAGGAATAATTACTACAGAAAGAGATCTAAATATTAATGAGTGACAGCCCTTCAAGAAGCAAGAACAGTGTTAAGCCATGCCAGCTACGCGAGATGCGAGTTTGAGGAGGGCTCCGCAGTGAGCTTGGAAGGCAAAAGAGCTGGCAGACACGCTGGGCTTGCTGCAGTGCTGCTTCTGAGAGCCGAGCTGGGAAAACCATCTAACGCTCTAACGACAGAAACACCTACGTCTCCCACATATACCATAATAAATTATTGGCATCAATTGAATTTCCATGATGTCAAGGAAGTGTGAAGGAAAATAGACGGCAGCTAAATGGAGGACAGGAGCATGGAGCAAAAACACAGGAAGGCACAGTCAATTTTTTTTTCTCCTTTCCCCAAAGAAGGAGGCGGCACATTTAAAATTGAGAATTGAAACAGAAACTCAGCTTGCAATGTCGACTGTTCAGAGATTCTACTTCAGAGCAGCCCTGCAGGCCCACCACATTTTACACTATGTTATAATTGTATGCATCTAGCACTGAAAGTTAAAGTAAAGTAAGGGTGCATTTATGGTTAATAATATTCACGGCAAAAGAAATGTCCCGGTATTTGTGTTTCACGTCTGGAAATACCTCTATCCTACAAACTGCATTTAAAAACAACACATCAATAATAATTTCTGGAAAATTAAAAGTCTGAAAGATCAGTGAATTATGCTTGCAATGCCGCACATTTAAATTGTCTCATGGCCCTACTTTTTTTTTGTTTTACAGTTAAGCAGCAATGTGACATCATTTCCATTTTCCCTATTTGATTTTAGCATAAATTTTCTAACTTTTTTTTAAAAGCTGCAAAAGGGATGGACTTCTAGTATAGTTCAGAGCCTATACTTGAAATTTAGCACTAGTGAAACAATTATATTTATAATCCAGTGCTGCAGATGCCAAAGTCAAAAGAAAAGAATAACACTGGAAAAAAAGCCCAACTGACTCTGTGCTCTGGCAATATAAACAAGCCATTGCCTCTAAACGGTGAGGGCTTCCCAAATTGTCTAATCCTGGGAACCTTTTGGGCCTTGCTAATCTCAGACCAGGTTGTCTGGTCACTGGAAAGAAGCCAACAGATAAGACACCAAGAAACCATACCTACTAGAAAGGTCAGCTCCGAGGTCTTGTGTGAACGTAAGCAGCGAAAGGCTCTGCCCCAAGGACTGTGCAACAGACCCCCGGCCCGATTTCAGGCAGGAGCTGGGTCCCAACTCATTGCTGAATGTGCTCACCTAAGGGATAAGGCTGTCCTCTCCCCACCATTTTCCAGCTTTATGAGGTCCCGCTTCCCCTAAGCCTCTCCCCTTCTTTTACCAAGAGACACACAGCTGCAGACATCAGAAGTTTAACAGCTCTGTATGCTTGGTCTCATTTTAATTTAACTTTCCTAGCTCAGTATTAGCAGAAGCCCTGACAATATTGTCAGGCAGACACAAATTCCATCACCCTGCCGAGTAGGGATCACCCTGGCCTCACTCACGCATGGCACTGCCTTTCCACCTTGATCTACCTGCCCTGTTTCTATTTATGCACTCCAGCTTAGGAGTCGGTTCTTGTTAACTAAACACCTGCAAGCGACTTTGACCTTGGCTCACTGCAGCCCTTAACCCTTTCCCTTCCAGGGATCACCCACTCAGAGGCTTCTTACCACATCTCCTTGTGCATCCTCCAGCCCTAAGCACCAGAGTAGGTACCGAATGTCATAAATGTGACAAATTTGTTATGCACTTTGTTTTAAACACACAGGGTTAGGATCCTTTGGGACTAAGAGGGCAAGCCTTGCTTTTATACAAAAAACCATTTCATTTCTGCGCTACGCTAAATGTTTTATGCAAATCATCATTTCATTTCTGAACCTCTCGCCTGCAGTGCGCACTGCGGATGGGGAGGGAAGGGGAAGGTTTGCCTTGCGGTCCTGTGGTGGCCCCAGCAGATGATACTGCAGGCAGGCTCCTCTCCTGAATCCCCACGTGCCAGGGGAACGGATTATTTCCCCCAGCTGCCGCCTTCCCCTGCCAACAGTTACCATTTTGTCACAAAAGGTGCTCATAGAAATATGCCTTTCTTTCACTGAGATTTTCAGGGGCATTTTTGCTGGGAGAGGCTGAGGAATGCTCATAAAAGCAGTTGTGCTGGAGATGATGAGGATGATGCCTCCAGCCTGGAGGCAGTGCCCATGAGCATCTCCATCAGCTAGCTTTGTGCCTGGGAGAGGTCAGTTCCCAGCTGAAGAGGAGTCCCCTTCTCCGTGCCTCAGTTTCCACATCTGCAAGAAATGAACCCAGCAACATGCATCCCTCTCCACGCGCCTGCATGGTTTATACGAACTTCCTGAACTCCAGCAGGCAGCCAAAAGTTCCTGAAGCGGTAACTATTTTGTGGTGCCGGACCCGAGATACCTTAAAGACAACTGATATTTCAGGAGTGGATATTGTTAAGGATTTGGCAAGACATCATTAAGCCTCTAGGCTTTGGCAACGTGCTGGAAGTGATTAGCATCTCAAATGCTGCTCAGACCGTCTTCTTCTGGGCATAACAGAATTGCAGTGAAAAAGAAATTCAAATACAAGTGGAAAAAATAGCCTATCTTACTGTTGCAGCTAATACGTATTATGTCTACCCTTCAGCTAGAAACGAGATGACAGCTAGGCCAGCAAGGCCAACCAAGATTTTTTTGTATTGATTTAAAGCAGAGAAGCCACATTTGGTAGTTTATCAATTCCAGTGGAAACCAAGGATCATGGAACTAAAAGATATTAATCACTGTGGATTACAGAGCCCACAGCTTCTATTAATTTCCCTGTCCAGTTTCGTTATCTTCTCAGATTTTCCTGTCATTTCTTTAAGACTTTCCTTGTAAATTTTGCATTTAAAGCTGTAAGAAGGCCATTAGAAGATGGCAGGAATCCTGTACTTTTCTCGTAATGAATTCTCAAGTTACATCGGGTTTTCCTATGCCAAACAAACTGAAGCCACACACAATTATACTTCGGCTGCACTGAATAGACATTCTTCAGTAGGATCTTCTATTTTTGATTCAGCTACTGCAATAAACTGGCTAAGGATTCTGGGCCTTCCAGCCCCTTGTTATTTTGTATAAAAATAAAACATTAGGAACAACTGCAATGTAAACACATGCATGGTACATTATTCCTGCAAATAATCATTTTGGTTTTGTTCTAATTGAGAATATAAGAGTGAGGGCATTCTGGAAGTGCTTGCTCTCCATTGATCCAGCCTCTGCAGCTCTTGTTGGTGTTGGTCACACCACAGCTTCCCCCAAGGAAGCCCCTTTCACTTGGGCTTCTTAAATGCATCGTAAGCAGAGGTGGTTGAGTTTGGCACATGGAGAAGCTTGCTTTTTTATTTCCCTCTCATGCAGAATAAAAAAAAAAATTGTCAGCCTAAGAAATCTAATCTGGGAAGCTGAATTTCTTGCCTCTTCTTTGCAGGGCAAATGGGGGCAGTTTTTCCCCTCTGCCCATGCAGGTGCTTCTCCAGCAGAAACTGAGGGGCTCTAGCAGCTGATGGGACTGAAGCTTAAGTTACCATACATTACTCCCATCCAAAGATGACTCCAGTGAATTAGAAGAATTAGTTTTGCACTTTTCTAAAGAGAATAGCACTTCCAGGACTTTTCTTACAGGGTCCCCATAGTCATGCAAGCATGAGACGAGCCACATCTTTTAGGCTCAGTACATGTCCTGAGCAGCCTCGTGGCAGATGCTCTAGTGAACATCAGTTCAAACGTTTAGCATCCACCTACCTGCCAGCAGACGGGTAGGTCTATTCAGCCCCAGGTGAAAACGGAAATCTTCCATTTCCACACAACAAATCCCCTAAACAAACCATTTGTTTCAGTTAAAACCCCATGGGATTTTATATCATAACAATATGAAGTTTCCCCTGCCACCCACCCCCTTATTAATTGAGTCAACTCCGGTCATATTTTCAAGCTTCTTTCTACAAGCATCAGAACTAAAACTGAGTTTCCCATCTCCATAACCACTTGAATATATCCATTGATGTCAAGAGCTGGGCCTTGGGTTGGCCAGCAGCATTCCCCTGGGCCTAAAGTCTTTAATTCACATTGACTTCAACTCCATAACATTCAATTTAGTGCAAATACTGGTTTCACAATGTTGCACATACTGGTTGGGCAGCCCTCTAAACTGAGAAAATGCTCTATAAAAAATAGGAATTATTGTTAGCAATGTTATTACATGTAAACTTTCATACCATTCCATTTGCAGGCTGTACCAAGTAAGGCAAAATCAACACATTTTGGGGCGCTTTTTTTTGTTATTTTTACCGTAGTTTCACAATTCAGCAACTTATAATAAATAGTGGCTTGAGGGAAGCTCTGTTTGCAGGACAGAGTTCCTTATTCATCAGTCAGGCAATAGACAACTTTTAACCTTTGCTTTATTCTCCTATAGCCAGGAACATAATCCACTAACAGTGTTCAGACTGGTGACAACTCTTCTTTTTCTTGAGAAGTGAAGAGGGATCCAAAACTAGTCACCAACTTATGCATGAAGGAGGAAGAGGAGAGGAAAGTAGGAGACGGAGGAAACGTTTCTTTGACGTTATGCGAGAAGTTTGCACTTTCTAGCAAGAAGCTACTTACTACCACTGCACCGCAGTATGCCAGAATTATTCCGGAAAAGCTTATCTTTGGATTCCCCAAGTCCTGTTTCACAATTTTGAAACATGTCCGTGCTATCATTTGTTTCATTCAGTGCTGAATAACCTCTCCATTTACATACCTTTTTCCCCCTGTCCACAAAGTGAGCATATAATATATTACAGGCCTATTTCCTTTGATATCCCCACCACTTACGCAGCTCTTTGTAAGGCCCTTTTACTCTGCTCCCAAGCCATCTATTAAACAGCTCCCAGGCAGACCACGGAGCTGGGCAGCAGGACATCTTTGCAATAAGTCTTAAATTGAAAGCTCTGCTGCGTCTCCCCACTGTGAGGGCCTGCTGAGATAGGCTTCTTTTAATATTGCCTTAATAGGCTCTTCAAACTCAGTTAATTAAGTTCAGTATATCTAGACAGATTTTCATTGCCTGCAGAGACCACGTGTCTTGGCAAATAGGAGCCTGCTCCTGCAACAGTTATTATCAATAGGGAGTTAGAGAAAGTGATTATAGCACTCATGAGGAAATGTAATCACCTTCTATGATTTTGCTGGCTCTGCACATTTCTGGTGAAGATCGGGTACAGCCTGATCTGAGAAGGAGCCCAGCCTGGAGCCACAGGCCAACGATCCTGCTGGGGCCGGGGAAGATGGGGCTGGAAAAACACATCTTCAGAGGCTCGGACCCGCAGGGAAACATTGCCTATGCTCCTCACATACCCTTAAAGACATGAGCTGCTGGGGCTGTTAATCACTCAATTAGGCCCTAATTATCAACCCCGGCTGCATCAAAAGGCCTCCCATGGCCAGGGAAAGGTTGCAGCCATTCGCTTTGACAGGTGATCCCTTCCCCACGCACAATGCCCACAAAGGGCTCGGTGGAGCCGCTGGCATGCGGGGTCTGGGGGCTTCTCCCTGGGGAGGATCAAAGCCAGGGAGACATCGGATTGCAGACTGGCTGCACTCTGCTTCCTCTGTCCCAGCAAGACGTAGCGCGGTTTTATCGATTATTCACCCAGCACTGAGGCTAAAATGAAAGCCCTGGCCTCAGGGAATAGGGCAGGAGGGATGCAGAGTCTACTCCTTCCACCGATGAGGCGAAGGCAGGCTGAGATTTTAGTGAGCTAGGTGAAAAATCCCAGATGTAAAAACAGCTGGCAGAATTCACAGCCTCCGAAGTGACCTCTGCAGGTCAGATTCCTCTCTAATTATAACAATATCTCTAATATTGAAAACTGGCATTGAGGTGAGGCTTTTCCAGCAGCTTGGGCTGTGCTGAATATAACCCTGTTACCAGGAAGAAGCTTGCTGAAGGCTGCTCTGTCTCTTCTAGTATAGGCATGTATACAGAGCAGTAGAAACAAAGACAAAAGAAAATTCTGGGCCAGAATTCCCTGCTTTGAACAAGACACAAATATAAACATCATCACTTCAAACACTGCAAGTTAACACTGAGAGTTGGGAATGCAGCCTTTTTCTTTCCTTCAGATGTAAATATACAGAAAATACCTGCTCCCTGCTTAGTGTTAAATAAATTGTTTTTGCACGTATTTTGGATTTTTTTTCTCCCTCCTTGAAGTTCCTCAGTGTAAAGATCACATTTAGTAGCTCCTGTATTTCCTGACAGGACTAAAAGATCTTATTATCTATTGCTTTGTATTAGATATTGTTAAATAACACTCCATCTGTAAAGATGGTTTAATTTTTAATCCATTTCTGATATTTAGCATGTACAGCTTAAATTTAATTAACTATTTCATACCTTCGTAGAGTACTGAAGCTCTTGGAGGGAAACATCAATGCATCACAAGATTAAATGGCGATCAGGTTGGAGCAAGAATGTTCCAGCATTTACAAGGGCATAAACAGGCAGTGGAAAACTGAGTCGAATAATCTGGCATTATAGGATGCTACAATAATACAATAATTCTCTCAGCCTTTCCAGTCCCAGTCTCATTTCCTGGGTTTTAACATTACTTCGGGTTATATAGGCATGCGGTGAGTCAGCCTGTATCAATTTTCCTAATCCTCACAAAATGTTGATAATTTGTTCAGCTGTTCTTTTTTAACAGAGTGACAGAACAAACGCGTAAGTAGAATTTTTAGGTCAGTTTTTTTTCTAACAGTTTCAAATTTGCATCCAGTTGAAAGCTTGTGACAAGGGATTTTAATTCCAGTACCCACAGTAAAGGCATTTGATGGCATACTTTTTGTCCTCAATAACATGGTAAAGGGTGGGACAGAGAAAAAAGAATGCTCTAGTCACCTTAGGGTTTCCTGAATTTGAATTTCTAAACTCCTGTCTGGCCTCAGTCTTCTGTCTGTGTAATGGGAATCAGTCAGCACGGACTAGTATGTACAGTTTCACACTTCTGATGCTCATTTCCAAGGAGGTGAAATGTTGCAGATTAGAGGCATAGCAGGACTCCAGCGTTCCCAGGGTGGTGGTGTTCAGGAATCCCCACTTCAACCAATGCTACCAAAAGTATAGGGGAATAAAAATCCTCAATGGCTGGGAAGGAACAATCCAGAGAGAGAAGAAATGCATTCTCCAGCTCTAGGTTCTCAGCTTCTGTACGTTTTTTCACCTGCATAATCTTGCTGTCATACGGTAGCTGAAGGTATCACATTCAGTCCCTTTTATCCTCTTCGGACTTCTTGTCTAGGTTTGCAAGCAAATATTTTCTAAAAGGTTATTTAAAAGAGTACGTAAGAGGTACTGTATATATTTATGTCATACTTATAATTCTAATATATAATAGATTCCTATAGAGAAATTCCTAAGCTGGAAACCCTGGATTACTCTTGCAAAGCCTGATGATGATGCCGGAATATGTTACAAATGCGTCATCCATTCTTTCACCACCTAGGATTAACTCTAATCGAAAGTGACATTGAAGACAATCCTCGTAGCCAGTTATTTGTTTTTTTAATGTAGGCCAGAAGATTTTACTTGCTGATTCCTTACTGCAATTTTGCAAAATAATACAAAAAAGTATGTTATGTTCTTCCAAGAGTCCTAGCATTATGTGTCTATGTGAAACAGTAATGAGAGGTACTGGAGGAGTTCAAGGGTGAAGCAGTTTAATATATTCACTTTTTACTCTAAAGATATGTCTTACAAATTTTTGGAGCATGAATAAAACAAATATACAAAGGTGGAAAGACTGTTTTGAAGTGGAAAAAGATCAAGTCAAAACTGCTGGTTGTCATTCAGATCTAATCAACCCTCAACTTTGGTCACCTATGCACTTGGGTGTTGGTGCTTCTAACAGCGCTATTCAGCCTCAGTGCTCTTAACAGCCTCAGCTCTACTCACTCCCCTAACTTTAAGAAACATCCCCCCACACACACTTTAAGAAATTAATAAACCTCCGCATGCATCTATCTGGAGAAGTACAGAGGGTGTCTCTTAAAAAGTATTTCGGATAGATTTACATCACTTGAGTAACCGATGCACTTTCATAATCCTGGACTAAAACAACTGATATCCAGTTGTGAATTCAGGGAATTGGAGTTTGGGAAGACCTCTTACAGACAATAAGTACAACTTTCACCATGGCATTCTTGAAATCCTGGGCCCCTCTAAGTGTAGCACAGAAACCCTGCCAACTACAGAGAAGCTAAGATATCTTCCTTAATGACTATAATGTCACGTGCAATCGTGGCAATTGTGTGCAGGTGACCAGCTGTGTTTTCATGCCTAACTGTAGATGTTGCACAAATCTACCAGACTGCAATCATAGTGATAGTTGCCTTGGGGTGTAAAATCAAAACCTGACAATATTTTATTGTCCCAGCTCCTACATATTTAGTGGAGTCCCCTACACATTTAATGGAGTCTTCTACACATTTATTGGAGTAAAAATGAATTAAAGACTCCAGATTTCCCCTTTCATAGCTCAGTATATCACAGAAAGCATTCTATAGTCACCAAGCTTCTCATTAACCAGCTATAGGAAACTCGGCTCCCCACTGCCCGGGACAGCAGAGCTATAAAAGGTCCTTCTGAACACAGATTACATACACTATTTTGAAAACAGGTCCCCAGGAACTGTGGGTAGAAAATTCTCCAGCTCCTTGCTGTGACGGCCTCCAGTGAAAGGGCCACTCTGCTGTTTGTTGAGCAGGCTTTTTGTATCCCTTTCATAACTGAGCTTTTAAGGAAAAAGCGGAGAATTTCGTTCTCCTCTAGGTAAAAGCAGGAAAAAGTACAGTCATATCAGTAGGATCATCCCCTTGTTAATAACAAGAAGTATTTGACCTAGAACGAGGAAGGGTTTTGATCTACACAAAAAGCTGCTTTCAAACAAAAGTATTTTATTGAACTCAGAGAAGAGTCACATCAAATTTCAGACATAAAGTATAGGCTCGGAATCAAGGATGTTGTGCATATTACTGCAGTGATGTCTAACAAATGGTATAAACTATAATGCAAATACAAAGTACTAAAGACAACAGGAAGAGGAGCAGTGAACCTGCTGTTACCCACCTGACCACGGCTAGCAATCTGCCTCGCTTCTGCCTGCATCTCACCATACTGTCCTCAACTCACGTCTTGCATTTGGAATGAGTTTTTTGGGAGATAAAAGACTTGTGTTTTCTCTCTTTATTTTGAGACCATAAAGAAGAACCAGGTTCTTGTTGATCACATGGATTATAGTTGTTTCTGGAATAAAATAAATTGTAGCAGGACAATGTGTTAAAGCAAATTCTATCCACGATCAACTGAAGTGATGGAACTTATGCATCAGTCCAAGAAATCCAGACTGCTCGTGCCCCTCAACGCTCTGTGCTGAACAATGGCTTTCCTTCAAGTAAGCAGGGCCAGCTTCCCAACACTGCATCTTGGTTATAATTTACCACATAGAGTTTGCACTGGAGCTTTTGAGTGTATTCATAAAGACTAAAGCACCATACTCCTCCATCCTAGTTAAGACTACTCCAAAGATGCAATACACTTCTGTAGACATACGTGCTATGTAACTACCAAGTGTACAAGGGCAGAGGAGCATGCATGGGGTAACCAATGGGCCAGAAAATACATGGGAGCAAGAGAGGGGCCTTCCTACAGATGGGACTTTAGGGCCAAGGAACAGCGAGTGACACAGATACAGCAAAGATGACTTGGATTCAAACACAAACTGTTGACTCACAGATTAAGCAAGGGAAAAAGTAGTACATGATTAGAGAATGACTAACTCTGGTCTCCGCTGAGCTCTGTGGCTTGGACACTTTGCTAAAGTTTTTGTTGTAAGCTGACATTTTTCGCTCTGATTAATCCTTTCCAGTCCCTGGTCTCAGCTGACTCGGCTAAGCCCATTGGAAGCCATTGTTTGGCTCTCTAAACTTTATCTCTTTTCAGTGCTTAAATAGAAGACCCCCGTCTCCCCCCACCTCATCCTTCTTGCTAAAAGCCTGTTTGTAAGAGCCATAATGAAACTCCAGGTGGCCTGGTGATTTCAAAGTAATCCCCTCAGGGATGTGAAGCACTTGGTTATGCCTCATGCATTGTAACAACCCATGGATGTGATTTTCCTCTCTTTCTTTCCGCTGTGCTGCGTGATTTAAGAAGTGCAGGGCATTAGACGCTAAAGGAGTACTAAAAAAAAAAAATCAAAACAATCCCTTGAAACACAACAAACTCTGCAGTGTATGCACACAGACTGTATATCCAGTGGTTCCCCACTGAACATTATATTATCTCCTGAGCCAACCTCCACTGAAGAGAACAGCAGATAGCTCTAGAGCAACGTCCTAATCCTAGCTCCAATAACCAGGCACCCTATCAGGGCCTACATCTGGTCCCAATTGTTCTTTCCCTCTGTCATGTACTGAAACATCGCCCTGGCTGCGCTGCCAAGTCCGAGTACCTTCAAGCATGGGAAACAGTGGGAGTCGGGTCTGAAACATTTCACCTGGGCCCCCTCTCTAAAGAAAACAGCAGAAGAAGAACAGAGCGAAATGAGTTTTCAAGGCTGAAAAAAAAAAGGAGTTTCAGTGTATTTGAAGAGTTTCCAGAGGTCTGCTTGCCACATGTGTGAAAGGCCAAGTCAAGCACAATAGTTGGGAAAAGCTTGGAAAGGCAACTGAAAGATTATGGGGCTCAGGATGCCACCAGGCTGCCACTGCTACCTCGACGCTTCCACTAACTTGTTTCCTAACTTATTCTCTGGCACCAGAACCTGTTCAGCTTTTGAGTAAAGGCGAGAAAGGTGATGGAACCTTTTGCTAAAGACTCCTGAGATCAGTCATTGCATTAGCTAAGAGCTTACCCCAGTTTATTAGGTTGTTTTGGATATTTCCATGGATTAGTGAGAATTGTTAATACCCTTAACAGCACAAAAATATGAGAACTAAAACTGGGGCACAACTAAAGGGAGGCTTAACTATTAACTCTTAATTAGTAATAGAGGAATAGGACCTACATTGCCTTACACCCTACAAGTAGCCTTCATGAGCTGACTCCCCTTAGACATCTGGTGCCGGTCACTATCAGACCTGGGCTACCAGTCTGAAGGGATTACACATCTAATTGACTACAGTCATCTTCATCTTCCTCGCAGTGTGTTCCTGGGGTGCAGAGCATTGTGCTCAATTGGTTCCACCAGAAAGGAATTTTCATGGGAGAGCCAGAATGAATAAATTACCAGTAGCTATTGGCAGGGCGAAATCGGGAGCAAGAAGGAGAGAAGGATCTGGAGAAAGGGAAGGAAAGAGAGAAAGGAAGAAAGCATCTTTCGTGCTCATTGAAATGCTTGCCTAATTTTTGTTTGAGACTCCCAATCTGGGGCAGCAGCTGCTCCGATGATGTATTACAAACGACTTATTGCTGTAATGCATCATGAAGCTCCATTGCCCTGATGACATGTTACTGTAATACATCATCAGAGCATTGCCCAGCAAGAACAGGAGTCCTGGAAACCAAACAGCTCCATAAATTTTAGTACTGCCCCCCCCCCCCCTCCCCCAATTGTTGTGAATTTCTTTTCTGCTCTATTAAAGATTTGAGCTTCGAAAAGTGTGGGCCAGAGCAGGCAGTCATTAAATAGGCTCCGATGGTTTCATAAGTCCCCTAAGTCATTAAAGGTTTTAATATAAGAGATTAACTATTGCTATTGTTGCTCAGCAAGAATAAATTATCTTTAAATACTTTTTATGCCCTCCTTGTAGTGAGTCAGGAACTCAAGCTTGCATGTGAGGAGGACTTAAAAGTGTGGAGCTGGAGAGAAGCACGGTACACCCTCGTTAAAACAAAGTATGCAGCTTTGAGCAGAGAGGCTGCATTGCGTGACTCTGCTTCTCCAAGTTCCATCACATGCTCCAGAGATCAGCAGAACTGGTGCTAGGGCCGCATTTATGGATGATTTGTGTGGCTTCGATCTAAGATAAGCAGGAACCATGGATGTTCACTATTTCTGGAAGTTAAGCCCTAATATCTCACAGGCTGTATTGCACATAATAATGAAAACATTTTGGGAGGGATTCAGTGAAGAGTTTAGCAACTCAGAGAGGACCTCTGTGGCCTCTGGTCCAACGGACTTGGTGAGTGAAAAGCTGGACATGAGCCGACCATGTGCAGCTCAGAGAGGACCTCTGTGGACTCTGGTCCAATGGACTTGGTGAGTGAAAAGCTGGACATGAGCCGACAGTGTGAGCTCACAGCCCAGAAGGGCAACCGTCTCCTGGTCTGCATCCCCAGCAGAGTGGGCAGCGGGGTGAGGGAGGGGATTCTGCCCCTCTTCTCCACTCTGGTGAGACTCCCCCAGGAGTCCTGCATCCAGCTCTGGAGCCCTCAGCACAGGACAGACATGGATCTGTTTAAGCGGGGCCAGAGGAGGGACACGGAGATGATCCGAGGGCTGGAGCCCCTCTGCTGTGAAGAAAGGCTGAGAGAGCTGGGTCTGTTTAGCCTCGAAAAGAGAACGTTCCGGGGAGACCTTGGAGCAGCCTCCAGTACCTGAAGGGGCCTGCAAGAGAGCTGGAGAGAGACTTTTTAGAAGGGCATGGAGTCATAGGACAAGGGGTAATGGCTTTAAACTGAAAGAGGGGAGGTTTAAATGGGATATAAGGAAGAAATTCTTTACTGTGAGGGTGGTGAGACACTGGCCCAGGTTGCCCGGAGAAGCTGTGGCTGCCCCCTCCCTGGCAGTGTTCAAGGCCAGGTTGGGTAGGTCTTTAAGCAGCCTGGTCTGGTGGAAGGGGTCCCTGCCCATGGCAGGCAGGTGGAATGAGATGATCCTTAAGGTCCCTTCCAGCGCAAACCATTCAGTGATTCTATGATTCTATGACTAAATCCAGAGTTGCAACCCAAGAAGTACTGTGTTTGGGTCTGACTAACCCCAACATCTGACAATGCCAGAGGCTCCTCCAACCACCACGTGCCTCAGGGGTCCATGCAGGCCTGCTGGGAATGAAGGACACCAGGGCAACATGACCACCTGGAGCCAAGGGCATGGAGATGACGTTGACAAGGAAGGTGGTGGAGAAGGGAGGCTGCACTCTATCCACTACTTCTCTTCCCACTGCTGAGACCCAGGCGAGCTGCTCCAAGAGTGATGGGGATGTGCCTGCTATCTATTGCTGCAGAGAAACCACAGCCTTGGAAATGTAACTCCTGGAAGGACAGCTCAGTAATCAGACACCACTGGATATCTTAGATAATACTACATGAGCTCACAGAAGGGCAGGTGAAAAGGGAAGGGATGAGCAGAAAATCTGGGCTTTAATTTTCCCAGCACAGCAACCAGATCACGTTAAGGCACATGAAGATTTGTGAGACAGACACTCTGCAAGACACTGGTGTTCAAATTAGGCATCACTTCTCCTTGTACTTATTATGTTGGAGAAAAAAGTAGACTTTTCCATACAGACAGCAGAACACATTGATTCTGAAACAAGACTTAATAAAGATAAGAAGGAAAGGAAAAAGAAAGAAAAGAGAAAAACAGTAAAAGAGCAGAGCAATTTTACCTGTATTTAGGTTATATGGCAAACATGAACATGCCCTTTGCACAAACTAACTGGAAAGTTCTCTGTGGCACCATGGGGTGACTCTGCGGAGGTACCCGGGTGCTGCCATTGAGACGTGCCTTTCGCAGGCAGCACTGGAAACTCCAAGAGGGAATTGCCAGCAATTCCTCAGCAGCGCATTTCGCGGTACAGTATCAGCAAGTTGAATTTGCCTTGGAAATGCCACTGCCGCTGGGGCTGGGTGGTGCTGCCTGCTATTTTGTAGTAATTTCTGATCCAAGATTAAGTGTCTTTTTATTTTGTTGAAATGGATTTTAATTGAACGCGCTGCTCTGCTCGAGGTGCACCACACTAACATGGTTTGGTGTTTTTCTTTCCCAAATCCTAAGGGAATGTGCCCCTAGACCAACATTAGACTGTTTTGTTTTGGGGTTTTTTTTTCCCCCTTGGTCAAAAGATCCAGTGTGTGCTAATTCTGTCGTACTCTCTCTCACTCAATCACTCATATTCAGTGCCCCCTAAAGAAACATTGCAGAAGCCAGAAGGCTAAGAAATTACCCAAATGAACTGCCTGTGCTTTGCCCTCACATATCACATGCTGAATTGTTGCCACCTTGCTGGTAAAATTAGCCACGTGTTTCCCAGCGTTACCTTTACTTATCAAATAACAGAGAAGGTGCTGTGCTATGTTATTTCGGGTGAAAAGACTGCCCAAAATTGGTACTGACTGGCACTTGATGGCTTAAGAGTAGGAAAGGTATCTTGCAGAATTTTATTAACTAATCTTTTAAATCAGATTTTCAGAGCTCTGTGCTGAGATGTGGTGGGTACGCTTCCCCCACACAGAAAGGTATCTGAACACATTCTTCATTTAAATATAAAAAGTAGTTCTAAGGCAGAAAGAAATCCAATGATTTTATGGCTTTGCAAACTCAGGTCTTTACTCAACTGTTCTGAAGCTTTAATCCTGAAATAGGTTCAAGAAATAGTTTATTTGATTGAAAAATACAGTTCTGTGGTGATTTTTCTTTAATAGAATGATTTTTATCAGAAACCCTCTTGTTTTTTTGTTGTTAAAAAACTCTGCTTCAAAATTTGCCTACATTTTAAAATATCATCAATAAAAAGAAAGGTTAAATCAGAGAAAACGAAAGGATTTTTTTCTGACTCCTGTTTCTATTTTCTATCTCACTAAAGAATCCAAAGGCATATGACTCAAGTCATAATAATAACAAAAAAAATTAGTTCAGCCATTGAGCTGAAAAATCAAATTTTCAGAGAACTTTATGCGCAAATTTCTTCTGCCACAGCTAATGAAAGCTGATGATCGTTGCATCTATTACCTAGGGGTAAATTCTTTTCAATCTAAAACCAGCAAAAGGCAAATGAGAAGCCAGCAGCAGTCTGGCCGGTGGGAACAGTAGATGTGGCTGTTTGCTGTCCACCAGCTTCCAAAGTTATTGGGGCAAGCACCAAACCCACCTTGCCTCCTGCTGCAGCTGGGTCATCATCCTTTGGAATGTGATGGCAACAGAAATTCTGCTTGGGAACAGGCCTCTTCAAGTTCGATCCAAATTTTGCTTCTAAGGCCAGCTTTTTCCTTGGGCTACCTAAATTACAGAGCACTACCACCTGCAAATACAGTTCACGCATACAACCCGAGACTTATCTACAGTAAGAACACCAGAATAACAAATGGAAAAACTATCAAAACTCTAAATTTCAGGAACATCAGAGGTGATGCAAAGTCGGGTAACATCAGGAGAGCCCTGTCTCTTGCCTGTGCCTCTAATTTCCTGAAACCTGCTCTCTTTCCCAACAAAATTCACCTGCCTCTGATGTGCCTTGTTGCACCCCACCTCATCTTCTAGCTTTGCATAAATTATCCGAGGATGTAAGATTACCTGAGACTTAGTTTGAAGCTTGTGTATTCTGAAAGTTGCATCAATTATCTGAGGCTCAGTCTATACATGAGAAAACAGGCTACACTGAGGCTGCATCTGCAGCGATGTCTCGTGCAAAGCAGCCTTTCATTTCGGATAGAGCAGCAGAAGCTGCAGCATCCTGTCGAGGCACCAACCCTGCCTTTCTGCTCTTACAGCGGAGCAGCATCTTTGTACTCCGTTCCAGAATTACATAGAACAGGTTTTAGTATTTTTCCAAATCTAGTTTCTTTTATTAGAGTTTGACCTGTATCACAGTATTTTGGAGCCTAAACTATCATGAAAACAAAACTGAGCGAGATGATGAAGACAGCACACGAAAAGGAGAGTGAAAGCTCACAAAGGGAGGATTTGAGGCACAGCAAGTGCAGCAGCTTGCCGATCCTCATGCAGGTGATGCAGCAGCAGAGCCAAAAATCACAGGCTCCCAGTCTCCTGAGTTTTCGCTCGCTGTCCAACTGCCGTCTTTGACAGAGTCTCATCAACAGCTTCTTCGCCTGAGCATGCGAGTCCGCAGCCAAAGCCTGTTACGTCACTAGAGTAAGAAAAAAACCAACCCTTTCAGTTCCCCAGCCTTCTGCAGCCCAATTTATGTCCAATTTGCAGACTTTCAACATAGCAGCCTCACAGTTCATAAAATCAAACTCAGCCAGGGCTAAGTCTCTGGGTAATGGATTTAGGATCACTCGAGGTGTTACCGGCAGTTCATGATGGGTAACTTTCTTGTTAACTAAAGTCTCTTTTGCTAAATGAGTTCCAGGTTTAACTCCCCCTAGCCTTCAGTCTCCTTTTTTTTCCTTTTTTTTTCGCCCTTTTTGGCAGCACTGATCTGGATGGGAAGGGAGGGGGAGACGAGGTGGCACAGGACTTTTTATTAGCCTGCGCGTGGAGGGCTTTTCATTGCGAGGGCTACGGGGAGAGAGACAGAGGGAGGTGGGGGGGTGGGGGAAAGGTGGGATAAGTTAGTCTTTGTGTCAGGGGAAGGTGCTGAAAGGAAGGCTGTGTGCTGGGGCCAGGGGATCAGCCCTCTGGCTCCGCTTGTCTACACAGGGACTATGGAGACAGCCGCCTGCGTAGACTGGTGCTTTTCGGTTTCCGCAGGTAACTGCAAGCACTGTGGGGAACACGGTCAAGGAGAGAAAACCACAGATTGCACATGGGGAGGAAAACTCAGCCCCTCTCGGGTGCTGCTGGGGTCCTTGGGGCTGGCAGCACTGCCAACGACCCCATCCTCAGAGCGGGGAAAGAGATGGCTCCCATCAGCCATATATATAATCTGTGTATTTCTCCTTTAATTTTGGATTTTCCAGATGAGAAGCCACACTATTTATCTGGCAGAGATTAACTGCTGATCATGTTGCAGGAAGGGATGCATCATTTCCAAGTGCTACCAAGCTTGGGGGACAAACCTCCTGGCATCCACAGCAAGCGGTTGGGGACGTTCCTGTTGCTTTAAATTGACCTCTCCATCTAACTGGTTTGCAGACTTTTAGTAAACATTAGCAAAAAGCCAGTGGCAAATGCACTTTTTTCTCCCTTCTCTCCAGGCTTGCTCCCCATGCCATCTCTCGCAAGAGAGAAGGGCAAAGCTGCACTGTCTGTGCTCCTGTGCTCCCTGTTCCCCATCCAAAGGGTCAGATCCCAAATTTGTTGAGGCTCAGTGAACATTACACCAGGTCTGTGTACATTCATACAGATGAATGTATGCCAGCAGGCTGGAACTTCTTTGGAGAAGGAATAGTAAACCACATGCAAGTAGGATCAACAACAAATTGTCAGCCCTTCCCATAGGGTGAAAGGCAAAGGGAAGGCTGCTTTCACCACCTCCTGGTCCTTGTCTTTGGCCATGGTGAGGGAGAATAATGTGGCCCTCAGCAGCCAGGATACAGTCTGAGCTGGTCCAGTTTACGGTCTGAGGTGGCTCTCTACGGACAAGGAGAAGGATAAAATATGGCATTCAGCAGCAGATGCGCCAGCTCCCAATTCCTCACCCCTGTTCCCAGCGCACCCCAGATCCACCATCCCACAGAACTGGGAGCCTAATAGGGCTCATGTGGGCTCTCTGCATACTTCCATCCAACCCCCCCCCCCTTTTTTTCCCCCCCTTTTTTCCAGTTCCTCAGACACAATCACAGAGTTTTAGAAGCTTTGTTGCACATTTGCAGTGCCCACAGGGGCTGAGACAGGGACCGGATGCTGCAGGTGGAGCAGAGGAACCAGGGCTGCACTGATGCACCCAGGCATGGGAGGGTGGGCTGTGGATGGGCTGTCATGTCACAAACCAGCGCATGCCATTTGGGTCGGGCTCTTGCATGATGGAAATCCATGCTAGTCCTGTGAATTGCTGCTAAGGACATTTCCATGCAATTTTAGTCAAGCATGTCTGACAAAAAAACTTTTATATACTGAGGCAGGCAGAGAGAACATTAAAGCAGCTCTTCATGACAGTGGCATTCCTACTCATTTATTATCATCTATCCTCAGGTGATTTCTTATCCTTCTTCTTCTCCTTGTCTTTGATTTCTATTTTCTTTTGCTTCCTGCTGTCCCCCTTGGACAGCATTTCTGACAAAAATAAAAAATGCGGTGGTTGCGTTTTGTTTTGTTTTTAATCAAAGCAACCACTTTGTCATTTCTCTTCAGATGACTACTGCTTTCAAACATTTACCTTTCAAGTGTTTTCTTTTGTTGAAAAAATAATCACCCCGGGAGCTCTGTGCCTCCTTACGCCGTCCGTACAGTGGCCCAGAGGACAGGGCTCTGCAGTGCAGGGGCTTGCTGCAGCTCCCTCCAAGGCACAATAGATCAAAACTAACGAGGACGGTCACAAGAAAGTGTTTCTCAATGGGCAAATACCATTTTACTGAGGTCCAACCTATTTGCAGGAGTTTTGTTTGCAGTGAGGTTCCTCATTCAAAATACGTCTGAGGGGAAGCAGCATTTCAGAAGTGTCAAAATGCCCCATTTTATCATCTTAATATAAAAAAAAAAAAGATCCTTTTTTCTGGTCTAAAGCCGCATTTTGTTTTGGGTCCGAACCAATGTCAAACACGTTGACTGACAGGCCTCCAAAAGATCATGACAAGCACGGACCCGGTGGTGTCAGGTGTTGTACAGAAAAGTGAGTTTGCAGTCTAAGTTTAGCACACCCTGCAACCCTGCTAATGGGTGTATTTTACATTCTGGCTGCAATAAAATTAGCCCAGTAGTGATTTACTATTGATATCAAATAAAAATCCACTTGATAATCTAGATTCTTTACCTCCAGGAGAATATTTTCTTTCCTTTTTGTTGATGCCAGCCAACATTTTATAATCACAGTCTACAAGAAGCCTGAAACTATAAATGGAACATTATAGTAATTCAAGTGGAGAACTTTATTCCACTCCATTTCATCGCTATTTGTTTTGAGTAAGTTATATTGTCATCTGAGCCTTTTTTCCTCCTGGAAGGGTGCAGCTCCGCTCATTGTGGTTATGCCAGCTGCCTGCATTAGCTCACTGAGCGCACTCCCTGTAGCCCAGCCGGGTATTGTCTTTCAAACTAAACAAATAATTTTATTTAAGAGAGAGAGAGAGAGAGAGAAGAAGAAAATGTCAGCCTAGTGCCCCAGCTCCCTGTAGCTCTCTTTTCTCTGGCTCTTGTGACAAATGTGGCAGTAGTTATGTGCTCTGTACAGGCAACTGCCTGAGTTTGTTCTCTGGTAATAACAATGGATGATATCTTACTAAAAAGCTACATTTTAAAAAAATTAACTCTTTTTTTTTAAAACCAACTCATGAATATTAATTTCAATCTGCCTTATTTCTGGGGAACTACGATAAACAGCTTTCTACTAACTATGTTGCAAAGGTGACTTAATTGGAACTAATTCTGATGAAGGTGATGATAGAAATTCCCAGACTGGATCAGAACAACATCCACCTTCCCAGGGTCGCATCTTGGAAGAGTCCAGCAGTCCATGAGCAAGCACAGGATGCCAGAGAGACAGCAAGTATAGAGGCCATGGCAACAAGATCACCCAGATTCTTCTGAGACAGATGCTGCAGAATATGAAAGTTTAAGTCATTGAATGCTAAATATATGGGTGTGTGCATATGCATGTAAGAATATATTGTGGATGTGTTAAGAAATCATTGTTCACAAGAACAAAAATGACACTGATAGTTGATTATTGGTTCTGGTTTTACTGCTTCATACTTCATTTCAGTGAGATTCATAGTATATAAAGCTAATCTTCAAACTCAGATAGGATTTCAATTTTGACTCCTTCTCTCTCACTTTTAAAAATTACAAATAACTAATTTGAGTCTGGATAAAGATCTTTTGAATGCCAAAGCAATATTAAAATAAAAACATAGTTCCATATTATGCAAGTATCAGTATCCATTGATTAAGGTCTGATCTTTCAAAAAATAACACGTTATAGTTATTCACTTTAAATGTTAGCTACTGTTAACTGGTAGGCATGTTGGCTGCTTTTTAAATAACTTAATTGCTTTTCAAAACATTTGTGGTGAGAAGGAAACTCCAAACGTATGGGACAAAGCTCTATTCATATTAATAGCAGGCAGCACTGTCACAGACCACTGTACAACGCGACGCAGCATGGACTGGGGGATTTACTGGAGAACTAAAAGTTGTGGAGTTATAATCCTGCATCCTTTTTTGCTTCTTTAACTTAGTCTCATCATCTTCATTTCTCAGTTTCTCCATCTATAAAGTATGGATAATAAAACTGACAAAACAGCCTCATTCTTAAAAACAGAGTTGTGCTTTTACAGGTTGTCCAGAAATTTTCAGTTGTGTGTTCTTGTTCACAGAACAAACATTTTAAATGACTAGATGATTTCTATAATTAATACCAAAAAATGACATAGAATTTCTAGAAAAATTATTGTCTTTATTTCAGGTAGAGCCATTCCAAGTTCTGAAGCTCTAGTAAATGCTCAGGAACTACACTAATTTTCATTGCATATTTAAATATAATATTTATAGATAGAAATGCATAGAGGTTTAAATTCTCTATAAATGCATTTCAGAGAATGTAAATCTTTCAATTAGAAGTCTTTGAATTAACAATGTGCCTGCTGTGAATAATTTCAGCTGTCAGTTTATCTAGAAGTGGCATGAGCACCAAACTAAAAATAGATAAATATATTCCTATAGTAGAATTAAGCACAATTTCCTTTCTTTCAACTTCTGTAAGTAGAATTAGGAAGTATTTCTAGTCATTTGAAATGCTGTGGAGGTATAGGGCAGGAGCTCAAGCAGTTGCCCCATCCATCAGCCAGGTTTGTAAGGGATGAAAACCCACCCGTGTAGGCTAGGGCCATCCCGAGCACCGTGCAGGAGGCTGGGGCTGTACGGGCAGCTAGTCGAGTGCTGCCTCCCACTCTGAGCTCACTGTTGCTGCACTCTTGGTAGAAATAGGAAAAATGAAATATTTTTCCTCTGTAGCTCGGACACTACAGCAACATTTGCTTTTCTCTATTTTTTGTTTTACAATAATCGTGTAGTCCCATTTGCCAGGTACACCATCACACTTTCCGTTCTCTTCAGATGAAGAAGGAAGGAGAATTGATGCTACTTGTAAACCTTCTTTCCATCTTTCTTGTTTTGTGTCACTTTATTTTAGCACACCAGTAAAACTCCACCACATAACCAACTTTTAATTTAGACCAGCTGACGAATACAGCCTAATAATAGCTTCACAACAAATAACTCCAGAAAGGACAGCCTGTCTTGATATTAAACAATTTAAACTATCTCCTTTCCCTCTAATTATAAAAAGAAAAGTAATTGAAAACAAAGTAAAGGTGTGGCATAACCATTAGCAACTAGCTGAAATTTCCACCCATAGACTCCCAGGATTCGGCTACAGTACGAATAAAATACAAAGTGCCCGAGCTTTTGTTTTACAAAGCAAGTAAGCTAACCAAAGTTTTACAAAACCAAAACCATCTCACAGCTCTTCTGAGTTTGAATGCCAAAGAGGAGGTCTGGACATACACAGAGAAGGTCACCTGCAGCCACCTAAAAAACACCTTAAAAAACATGCATATATTCTAAGCTGGTGCTGAAGAAAGGCTGATGGGTAAAGGATGGGCTGGGTCACTTCTGGAGCTGGTTTTCTCGGTCTGCACTCCCTATAAAGGGAACATGAGTGTCAAATGGAGGCAATGGCTACAACTGCTATTGTACCTTGTCCCCGTGAAATATCATAAATGATCCACGCTGCGGCTAGAACTTCAGTTTTCCATTCTCTTGCAAACCCAACGTTAAGAAGGAGAGAGAGAATAGACCTGACTGGCAAACAATTACTCAGCAAAAAATATCTTCAGGTGAAATGAAACTTCTTCATTGGTTTGGAACTTTTTAGTGTTCAAAGGTATTTGCTATGAAATTGCAGGAAATTTCCAGTGAAACTTCTCCCATAACATAAATTGTTAGGGTTTCATCTTGTAACGTCAACACAAAATGTTTTCAGTCTTCAGGGAAATCATTTTCCTTTTGACTTTTTTCCCACCCTGGCCAAAATGTTTTGGCAAAAACCAAAGTGGAGCTGCAAGATGTCTGAAGGATCTGCTTGGGTGTCTTAATCTCCATCTTTTACAGAGGGAAGAAAGTTGTTTTCTTACTCCCAAATTGTTGGGTTTTTTTTCCTCCAACAATATATGAACTATTTATCTACATGTGAGTCAGTCAGGGAGGTCATAACTTGTGCAGCTTCGGGCCAAAGCACCATGTGCCTATAGGAAAAGACCATTTGAAATCCCTGGGAGATCCTGGGAAATCAGGGGACTTTCTTCCATTGAAAGGTCCCAGATAATCTTTATACGTGTCCACACCCCAACCCTGAGGAGCTCCCTGGCCTACTTTTCGGCACGAACCCCCTGAATCCCATGGCCAGGCCCAGGGCAGGTGGGATGGCGACTTATGCGCAGGCGATGGTCTCAGAAAACACATTCATTTTCAGCAACTCTAACACTCAGGAAAGAATCTTGACAAAACAAGTGGCTCCCCATAAACATGTCGAAGGAAATTAAGATGCTACAACTGATCTGCTTTAATAAGATTACGCAGTTGGCTCAGTTTCCAAAGTTAGTGACTGTATTTTCTGCATCACGCCATGCAATTAATCCTTCCTAAAATAAACGGACTGATTAAAATTCCATTATCCTGACAGTTCACAATAAACCATGGGACCAATGATCCCCTTTCTTTTTAACCATTTAAGCCATTATAATTAATTCTGGATTTATGTCATTTACTGGCAAATGTTACTATCACCTTACTAACTACTTAAACAATTTCAAACAGTTGCACTCCCTCTCAAACATGTAAGCAATGGGCAATAATTGAACTATTTAACCTGATTCACATTTCATGAAGTTTCCTTTATACACAAAGCTCAGTATTGAGTTGCTGGGGTCTTACTTGTTTGCCTTTTTTTTTTTCAGTATCTAATGAAATGTTTATGAAAAAAAAGGAAAAATTAACACTTTGGAAAAAGACAGGGAAGTGTCTGAATTCGCCTTCATGATTATTTTGGTCTTATAGTCAATTTGTGAGTGAAAAGAGACTTCCTGAAGAACCTTATTTTATATTATTATTTCAAACACACTAAAAAAAATGCCAATATTTTTCTTACCAAATTTTCTGCAATTCACTTTTGCCCAAAGTCAATCTTCCTTAGCATGCCCCGTGTTTTAGGATGACAACCACTGCACTCGTAAAAACACGAGACTATAACCGTTTTTCTCAGTGGAATCAGTTTTTGCTCAAATGGCTGTAGTTTTTACAGCAAACACACCATGGAAATGAAACCAATCCTACAATCAAGCTTATTCCAGCTAAAAGTATTTGAGATTTCCTTCGGACTCGTTCTGCTGTGCCTCCTGGCAGCTCCCCGTCACGCTGCCAGACAAGTCGTGGCACTGGGGAGAAAGTGCCAACCCAAGCCCCAGGAGGTTCTGCCTGAACAAGCCCCAGAAGTTGGACTGCACATACAAATATTCCCCCATTACTTTGTTTTTAAGTTAATCTCATCTCTGCTATCCTTGTTCTCTCTTTTACGGTTCTACTTTTGGGGTTCTACATTATCAGCTGTTATGATACCAATACACCCTCCTGGCTTGTTGGGATGGCCCTTGGCCATCACTTCTCTCATGCACCTCTTCTCCAGCTCCTGGTGACCTCCTGGATCTCGTAGAAACTTGGTGTCACACCAAGCACAAGGCTTGGCCATACTGTCAGCCCTTCCTAGCCAGGCTGCTGCATTCAGGTGGGACTGCTTGAACCAATCAAGCATAGGACTGAGAAGCTGAAAGGTCCCTCCTGTCCCAGTCTGTGGCCAAAACTATGACAGATGAAGTTCTTGTATGTACTATAGCAATCACACAAAATATGGAGACATCGGCTGTCTTGGAGGAGGTGGATTTACTAAATCAACCACTGCCTTGCCTGTAATTTGTGAGTACTTTTTCTTCTCTATATTAAAATTTACCAAAAAATGAGGTGATACAAGGCTAATAAAATTGCCACTTAAATCGACTTGTCTTGGTTTTGGAAAAGAGTATCAAAATTTTAGCTTTTTAAAAACTGTGATTACAAACAGAGACATAATCTCCAAATTTTTTAGAAGGTGGAAAATCCATTTTCTAACCAGCTCTACTTACGACTGGGTAGACGGGTTACTTATCCAAACTCACACTGACCTTCAAAAATGTTTGGGTTGATGTCAGTGTTTGGGCTGAGGTTTGGTTTGGCCAGTTCTTATTTTTCCATAGCAATTTACCCATCCCTAGAAGAGATGCAGCTCCGAAATGGAATTAAAAGAAGAACGCTAAGCACACATTGGCCAAACAGAGCTATTATTTAATAGAAATAATAAGAAACCCTTCACCTCATCTTTACCTGACTGATTGCACACCGTGCTTATTAACATAGCAGCTGATCACATTGTGAAAACCATCAGCAGTAGTAGCAATGCCTGATGAAAAGGAAGAAAGAAAACAGATTTAAACAGCTAGACTTTGTTTACATTGATAAATGAGCCTTTCTAGACATCCATAAGTTCATTTAAAAACCCTTTTTTAGCAGCTATTTAGCTAGCCAGCTGCAGAAGGCTCCTGGGATCTCCCCAGTGTCATTGGCGGAAACCTTCCTTCTAAGTTTCTCCCGAGGTCTCCCGAGTTGTGCCCAGGTGTTGAGATTTAAGGATGTGCTATTCCTCACGTTCAGCTGCACAGGATGGACTCTCGCCCATACTGTCAGCACCCCGCGAACAAGAAAAGGCCTTCTTTGTGCGCTCTCTCAAGGCCCTGCACTGTGGCTATCTCATTCTGTTTCGAATTAACGTTGGTGGTGATTTCCGCTGGCTTTGCTTTGTAGAAAGGCCTCTATGTTCTGCAGCCGCTCTCCAATTGCAGGCCGCCATGGGAGGCTGCAGGCAGATGCAAATAGTGTCGTCTCAGTTTTCTCCCGTGGTTTCGCTTTCCTAGGAGGCCAAGGAGCGAAGAGACGGGGGTTTGGCCATGAGCAGCCAAGGCGGGCAGAAAGAGCAGAAAGCGGGGTTTTAGCATAAAGTTCACGCTTTGCACGACGTGCTTGGTGCTGAAGACTGGAACATCAACCGCGAAAGTTCTGTCTTCCTCCCACTGGCCTCCAGAACACGATGAAATTGTTGAGCGCATTCATCAGCATAACCACAGAAATCAGAAAGCGTGAGGCTAAAGTATATCTGTTAGTGTTACAAAATATGCAGGACTGGATACGAAAACCTGTCAGCATCCAGCGAAAGAGCTGCAAAGAGTATTAGATCACAACCTAGATGTGATATAAATTTTAATCCAATATAGAGCATTTAGAAAAATAGTTCCCCAGTGGCTGCTCTGATCTCGGCGGTCCCACATGCTCCAACTACCAGGCAACGCGCAGACCGAGTGGCAGCGACCAGCAATGAATGCCGACTTTCTTCAGCTGCATTTTCCTACACTCATAACAAGATCACAGACAATATATATAGGACTGTACAAACATACAAGGATGATTAATACTTGCTTGTGATTAATTGCATGTTTACTCTAATGAATGACTCAATAATTACATGAATGTTTTTCCGATCCTTTGCTAGATTTTATTGCTTTACAGCACGTGGCACCGCAGATACATCATGAGATATGGAACAAAGCCAGGATCAAAGCTGCGCTCCCAATGCCGTGCCCTGATGCTGGCCGCTGAGATCCTCTCCCCAGTCTGGACCAGGCTTACGGGCTGTGAACCACCTCACGGTGGCTGAGCTGACAGTACTGAAAGCACAAAAAGTCTTGTACATATATATAGTTGGTAGGAAAGGGAAGGCTATTGTAGTCAAATTGTGCCCACAGTCCCAGAATAGATGGGTGTTTTTGCAAAAGCAGGCAGGAGAGCTAACTTGTTGACGCTATACTTTAAACAGTAGGATTCAAAGTCAACAGAAGGGTGGTGAAAATATATCTTCAGATTTATTTATTTATTTGGATTAAACAAAACTTGCCCTTTCTTCCCAATAACCCAACAAACAAACCGAAAACGGGGTCAAGTTGCCAACACGTTCCAGTCTGGCCTTGCAGAGTTAATCCTGTCCTCTCAACATGGTTCTGTGACTGAATATCCAAGGCAGGTTTTGCATGACACGTATTTTTCAGGCTTGCATCTGACGGCTCGGTGGAACGGTAAGCATTAAGCCCCAGCAGTATTCCTCATTGCTCCCAGGAGCACTGCGGCACAAGCAATGCCTGAGACTTGAAATGGAAAACAACCCGAACAGCTCCGCAATGGCATTATACGTGCATAGGTGCACGCACACGCGCTGACATATGAACCCTGGCAAATTTTTCCTCCTTCTTTTTCCTTTTTCCTCTCCTCTTCAGCACTGCATTCTGCAAGGCAGTGTTTTTTGCAAAATATCTCTTATAAGTAAACAATTTTTGCAAATACATTCATTACAGATGATAATGCATTTTCAGGTAGATTGCAATATATGGGGACTGTGGAGACTTACAGCAGGAAATACATTTTCACTTATGCTTTCTGTATACTCCTTTATTAATAAAACATTCAAAAGCAAAAGGAACAGTAAAAATTTTGCTATTTATCTTTACGTGACTTGCTAAACCTTTTTCTGCACCCTAGACTCTTTGACCATTGAAGAGTTTGCTCAGTGTCACTTTTTTCTCCCAGACGGTAGCACTCTCTCCAGTTTTGTGCACGAACGCGTCCCATACCCATTTCACATTGGCAGCGCGACGATGATGGACAGATAATGAGATGATGCCCATGATACAGAAAGAACTTTGTGAAAAGACAGTTTTCCAAACCCTCTTCATTCCATATTTTTCCAAATCGTGTGACTTTCTATTTACTGAAAAATGTTAACAGAAAATTTGAATATTTAATTCTAGTTCCTTTACTTTCTGCACCGTGGTCGTGCTGAAGATTGTCCAGAAATACCTTAAGGAATGTGACTCTAAGGAGGTTCACTCTTGCTGTCCCCGTTTTCGGCAGGGCGGACTGTAAGTGGAGCACTGTGCTTTCTGCACTTCAGGGACACGGGCTGCGTGCAGGTCATGTACATACAGTGCTGTGTTTATGCTAGAAAAAGTAAAGCTGGGAAAGTATGCATTGCACTGGAAGAGAAAGTAGTTTGGGGGGTCCCGTGGGACTCGTTCCGCCCGGCACACAGAGAAGGAGAGATAAGCTTCAGAGTCTAGTGAGAAGCTAGTGGGATTTGTTCTCGCCAGCCACCGCGATGGGTGCTCACATCTCCCCTTTTAGAAAAAACGGCACAAAATACACCACGTACCCCCCAGCCTGAAATACAAAGTTAAAGTAAAAAAGCGTGGAAAATGCACATGGCATTTTGCTCACCTGACAGCCACCCAGCAATGCCAGTGAACTCCGTGGAATGATATATAAGCGTTCAGCAGGGAAAACTTCAGCGTCTGGGCATTATGTGGGTGTACCAGTGAGAAAACAGGTTAGCTTTCTAAATATAAGTGTATTTTAAATATTAAAATATAACACTAAATCATGGTTCAGTGGAAATTTGTAGAAATTAACAGCCAATATCTCAATTTTATATAAATAAAATCATGTTTTAAAACAAATCTTTCCTTCACATATTCTAATTGCTAATAATCCAATTTATACAGTGATCTGGGCAATCAGTATGCTTGCTTTCTATAAAGGAAATGCACATTTCAAAATGCATTTACTATATCCAATTGTTTTACAGAAACAGTTTTGGCTGTAATGGGCTATTTTCTTAATGACTGTCTAGAGGAAAAAAATAATTGAAATGATGGATTAGACATGTCTTGCAGTATTCATTCAAAAACCCATTCATGCCTTCTGGACTCCACGGTGAATTGCAATAGGCAGGTCAGACCTTAGAACCATTACGAAAATCCAGGACTTCAGCAGGAAAAGCTCGAATGGATACTGAGATGGATACTGAGAGCGAAGGGAAACGTAGAAAAAAAATAGAAGTGTGTTAGCATTTTTTTTACAATAGATTATCTGTTTTACTGTTACGGAAAGAGTCATCCAAGACCTCAGTGCTCTCAGACCCTCATAGAAATAAAGTTGACAGAGTTTTATCATCATTTTAATGGTGCTGGGGTTCGTGTCTACAACTTAACCCACAGCAATCTATCCATCTACTTTGAGCAGTAGGGAAAAAAATCCTGGGATGATTTTGTTTTCTTTGCACGGGTGTGAAATTCCCAATCTTTCTTTTAAATTTGTCTTGCTGCATTCCTGAGCCCTTCAAAGTACCAGGAACCATTTTCTTCATATTGTGAAGGCTGTCACTGTTGTGCCTATAATTATTATTTTCCCCTTTTGGCTTTTCTTCTTTCTTCTCTTCCTTTTCAAGAAGACTCACTTCTTTTGTTTGATTTTCGGTTTTGATGTTTGAAGAAGCTGGTACCTTCTTATGAGGTATATCATCCTGCATTTCTTTTTGTGTGGTTCTACATCACCCACAATCCACTCGCCCGGGGTAGATGACATACAGAAGTAGAAACAACTGGCTCAAATCCTTCTCCCTGTTCCACAGTAAATTGGCAGAGATATTCTGGTACAGTCTGTGAAGCTCAGCAGAAAACAGGAGCAAGACCACCGCCTTGTTTGGGGAGGGCACCGGTAGATATACCGATCCATGCCGTGCATGCCTGTGAGATTTCCCTCCACCCAGCCCTGACAGATGATGCTCACTTTGAAGACTCCCACAAGGATAAATCACCAGACTAATCCATAAATAATTTTATCATCCTTATGACATATGTAATTCTCCCCAGTCCCTCCCAAGGACAAAAACTATTTCAAGTTTATGTCTGAGAAACCTTTAGGCACCTTCCAGGATATTTGGGAATATTCTGAATTCATGCTTCTTTTTTTAGCTTCTCTGGTGCAAAGACTATTGGATTTATATTTAGTCTGTGTTTCTGTCCCTATTTTATAAACACAGGAGTTCTGAGACAAAATAATAATAATGTGAAAATGGACCAACCACAGTGATGGCAAATACATGGATCAACTTTTTAGTTTATAGTTACACAGAAAATGTTTTGCTGAAGTGGTGGTCCCTAATGTAAGATTCACTTTTAATTACCCAGTACACTCATACTGGAGTCAAAAAAATAAACACATAACAGAGATAGAGAGAAGGATACGAATGTCAGTGGTCATGAAAGCATTGACTGGAAAACCTTAATATTGTATTTTATTAATTTAACTAAGGCACTGTAGCCACAGCTTTTCATTGCCGGTGCAGTAATTTTGGGTTCTAAGCTTTTATCTTTCCACAGAAAATTTCATGCCCTTCAATATGTGTGGTTTATTTGCCTAACTCTGCTCAATTTCTAACTGCAGCAGCAAATACTATTTACCATTTTTAAAAGAGTTGTCAAAATTATTAGATATCAGATGAGTGTAACCAATATAGGAAATAAAAAATATTTTTTTTCCATGTCCAGTAAATAATAAATATTGCCAATTTCGTCCTTTAACTGTTCCTTTGACTTTCCAGTTGGAAGCATTACCACTGTATTAGTAAAGAGTCACTATAGGAGAAGACTAGATGTTAAATTACATTTTCAGCTATCTTACATGCCATATTTGGCACGGCTTTCTCAGTGAACAAGCTAGTCTATATATTTCTGAGAAATTAAAACCATATGGCAACACCTTAAAAAAAAGCCCTTCTCTGGACGCATCCTTGGAGTTTTCAAAATGTGTGTGAATTAAATATAGTCGTATTTATTTAGGAAGGATCTGTTCGGATTAGACATAGACCCTCTCATTTCTGCTCCAAGAATTAAACTGCCAATATGCTACTGCTGTAAGTCACAACGGGAGATAACTTCATGATTGCATTTCTATTAATAGCCCCTTCGTCTCCAAGTTGAATCATGTATTTGATTTTGGCTAAACTCCGCTTTTGTGAAGACTATTGAATTAGGGCACTGATTAAAGGATGAGAGCTTTCCTCTGCCGTGCCAGATAATTGGTACAATAATATTGTCACTGGAAGGAGATTCTACTCTTCACTGTCATTTGAAAGGCTACAGAAGACTTTATATGAAGTTAAAAAATTCTGACAGATATTAGCTAGTGCTCTGCAAATCAGTGCTGGAAGGGTCTTTGAGCTCCCCAGTGCATGCTGGCCTTTGGACAACTGGCATGACTGGGAGGCAGGAGACCTCAGAGCCCCTGAGGCATGAGGCTCCTTGCAGAAAATCACATTCAGGACACAGGACCAGGGAGGTGAAGCACAAGCGCATGGACCTCGCCAATCCACGCAGATGTCCCTCTGGCCAGATACTGTCCTATTCCTTAAGAAGTTCATCAGGGATTGTTCAATACTCAGAGAGTCTCTAATCTCTCCAAGGCAGTGAGGAGGAGCTGGGTCATGGTGCTGCTTTCTCCTCACGTGCCTGATGCTGGAAGAAGGTCCTGGAAAAAGGTGCCTCTCTTCTTGAATTATCCGGTGACTTTACTAGCTTTGACAAGAAGAGAAATCTCCTCCAACTCCTGGCAGCCCAATATGTGGTCAAACATATGACTTAAGTGGAAAGCATTTGATTAGATGAATGTAGGTATACAAAACCAGTCAATTTTGTATAGATATTTTGATATAGGAAACATATTTTCAATTTTGTGTTTTATGTCAGTGAGGAAGCACGTAAAAACTTTTCGGCAACATAATACCCTAAAAACTAAAGCCCTCACTTTTCCCCTGCCTCTGTTCCTACACACTTCTTGTATATTTGCACATTTGGATATGATGACAATTAGTTCTGTGCTACAGGACTGGATTGATTTCGCTTTCTGGGTCTCGTCCAGCTAAAACGTTACAGGTTCAAATACAGAAGCCTCTGGTTAATGAACTCCAGAAAGTGTAAAATACTGAGGCCCTGCAGTTACACGATCACCCTTCCGAACAGAAGCACTAATATCTAACAAGGCGAGCTACTGTTCTACCCTTTAGAAGAAGCTCATAAAAAGTAGGTTTAATTTGTCTGGGAAAAATGGACTTTAAAAAAGTGGTATAAGTTCCCTGGTGGAAAAACATGCTTCTATTATGAAGCCGTCCCACCAAATGTCTTGGAAATTAGGCAAAGTTAACATGTCCAGTTGGAGCCGAGCCAGGAAATGAACAGTGGATGTTCTCTTGTAAAAATCCTGAAAGCTGCAAGTAACCCATAAACAGTTTGCAGAGTGAGTCAAAATGGACCGTTTTATGCTCCCTAATGGAAATACAGCTTATTTGTACATGGATTCAAAGTAACAAAGTGATGTCATCAAATGATTTAAGGTCAGAAGCATAGCAAGAGTCAATATACAGTGGTGGATGGAAACATCCTATTCTTCCTGAAGTATTTTGGAGGAACCACCAACACGAGGGTTTGTCTTGGCCCTTTGGAGCTGGTACAGGAAAACCTCAGCAGCTCTATTCCTGGAATTGCAAGGTGGGAAGTTTACTCTTACCATCAGTCTAAGGAGGGCTTTCAGGGATATTAGTAAAGTTTGCATTTGGTTCTGAAAACAGAGAAATTCCCTGTAGAAATGCACACCTTTGGCTGCTGTGGCCAAACGAACGATCTGTGTTCAGTATTATCTCCAGAACTGACACTAAGGTTTGTAGATCAGATTCAAAGCACAAACAGCTTTCAAACAGGTATTCCAACACACAGATTCGCTGCAGAAAAAGCGCTCACCTGAAAAAGCGTCCCCTGAGGACCAAGCTTCCTCCAACGTAAGGGGAGCCGGGATGTCCCTCAACCTTTGACTTACAGCCAGAGGCCCCTTCCTTGCATTCTGAAATATGAGATTTGATCCTTTCTTTCACAATATGATTTTAATTTGTAAAGTGGTTTTGAGCCTGTGGCAGAAAAAACAGAAGTTTGAAGTGTTATCCAGCACTGATACACAGTTTTTCCAAAGCTTTTAGGACCAGATGAACGAGGAACAGTCCTTCCATTTTTCTTTCAAAGGCAGCATAGAGCAGCGGAAGGTTCAAATGAGGTGCCTGCAAACAGGTAAAGAAGAACGTTTTTGCCCAGGTAATGTAACTCCCATAGATTATTGGCAGCAGCAAAACTTGTTCCTCAGCAGCCATCTGCAAACAGGCTGAGCATCCCTGGAGCTCAAGTTTCACTAAATTATACTTTTTTTTTTCCCCCCTGAAACTATCTTAATGAAAGAATGCTTCCTTCTTAGCTTCTTGAGGTAAAGTTTGAGAGTGACTCTTGAGTCGTTTCTGTTATTTATCTCATCATTTTGTCCATTACTGTCATACTTCTTACTATGATAAGAAAATAAACACATTTTGATGAGGGATGTATTGCTTCGCACTCAGTTCTAAGCATTACCATTCCTTTAGAAACTTGATAAAGAGCTGATATAACTCAATTGCTAACAGAAATGACCAATTCAGAATTAGTCTCTTATTAAGGATGAGTTTAGGAACATAAGCTGGCATTTGAACTACAGGTCCTGGTCTCAGTAGGAATATGAAAAGCCCCATCAGAAATGTTCTAGCTGTCAAGAGGGGATAAATGGAGAATATAATAAATTAATGTAAAAGACTCTAATTAAATAACAACACTGAAGAGACATACACAGAGCACAGTGCTCACTCAGGTATCTCTCCAGGACACTGCATTGCTCTGTGCAGACCCAGCTGGATTTCCTTTACAGATGTTTTCCTACATGGTTTGTGGAAGTGAGTAGGATGATCATGACTTTTACAGACCTACACGGGCACAGCAAAACGACATGAGATTACCAAGGTCACCTGGAGGTAAACAGCAGAATATGGTAGATTTCAGTTCCCTGACTTCCAACTCACAGGTCTTTTCTTATTCCATGGATTGAATGGTCCATTTTCTCTATGAAAATTTCTGAAAAAAGATGAGAGCTTCCTCTCTGGAAAACATGGAAAATCTTCAGCCATTTATTGAGAAATTGTTGGGAAACATTAATGCTCATCATTTATTGTGAAAAATTAAACCTAAATTCAAATGAAATCTAAATCAGTTCTACTTACTGATATTTGCAAGCACTCATTTGTCTTCAGTTTTGGCACAGATTCGGTGGAACAAGTCACTATTTAATCACCTTTCTGTATTGCAAGGCAGCTGCCAATTAGAAGATGGGAGAGAGGCATGGATATGCTAGAACCATATGTTGTACTCTAAAAGTAGATAATTTAGGAATGACATTTGTTTGTATAAAAAATAGTGCCTTCTCTTACCTACCTGTTAGGCATGGCCCTTTCATGAATCCTGCCCACAGTTGCAAGAAAAGCAAATTGGAATAAAATGAGATGCCAAGAACAGCACTTGCTGGTTGGGAACATTACTGTTTTATTATAGGAAAATACCTGTATCACAGTCATAAAGAAACTATTAAAAATGTAGGTAGGCTACCCTTTCTACCTAATTCCACATACCCACACCTATGCACAAAACCTCCCTTTCTTCTGAGCCCCAGTTTCAGCCAATTTCTTTATGAGGGTTGTGTCTAACTGAGCATCAGGAAAGTCAGACAAAGAAGGGTATGAGTGGCAGAAATCTTTCTGTTTCCATATGGTTCCATAAAATTTCAGTCCAAAGGGTGTAGCTTGGGATGCAGCAAGGACTTCACACACACAAAGTCCGCACAGGAGATGGAGTTCCTACAGACTCACATACATGCAGCAGCACGGGTAGACTTGTACCCTTGTACTTGTCCTGCAACAAGTAGATGTGATTCTGAAGGATTTTATTAGATACACACTCAAATGTTGCTCAGAAAGAGAATTTCAAGAGGAGAACTAATAAACTGCCTTCCTCTTCAGCCTTTCTGTTGAGCAGCGTGGAGCTGGAGTTGAGCAGAAGCCACTAAATAAAGCAAGGAATTTAAAAGTTGTTTTCTTGCAAGTTGACTGAAACCAAATATACTTGATAACAGTGCTAAGTCCTTGTGGGAGCTGAGCTGAGTCTTTCACACATTTCCTCAGGTAGGAAATGGCTGTGCAACATTTCAAAGCAGCGTCCCTCCCAGTTTTCTTAAAAGAGCTCTTCAGTGACTCCCTCGGTTGTGGTTTCTGAGTCCCCCGGGGCTGGACATGCTGCTGGTTCCTTACAGGACATGGTGTATGGGAGTCTCTCAGGAATGTCTTTTCCCTCATTTACAGATCCATACCCCCACCCTGTGGCATGGCATAGCCTGTAAAGCCAAGGACAGAGCTCCCTCGCTCCAGCCAGGCTCATCGCCTTGCTCTTGGGACACCCTCCTGCCTCCAGGCTTAGAAAAGAAAGGACAGGATGGGTCAGAGGAACTACACGGTGGAAAGCGGACATGATTCAAAACTGCTCTCGAGTAGCCATGAGGACAGCAAAACACTGAGCTGGAGTCCTCTCCATGCACAGTAAAAAACTGAAATTAAATTCACTCTATCAAGAAAGATCCTCTGGATTTCCATCAGAAGGGACAGAGGAATTTAATACCTGGAATTGAGCCAAAGGCTGAAAGATCTTATAACTTTAATGTCTGCAGCACTAGACTGTTTCATTTCACTACAACATTTTCATTTCCAGTTAGAATATACATGCACTCAGATCGCTATGAACACAACTTTGCTACGGCAGCCTCTCATGGAGGGTGAGCACAGCAGTTCTTGAGAACTATTATGTCTTCAGCTGACCATGGGTTCTCTACATCCAGAGTCCCAGTTTTTGTTATGACATTTTAAATCTAGAGAAACTCCAGTGATTTCACTGAACTTGGGCTACTGGAAAGCCAAAGTAAATACAATGAGTTGTCAGAGGAGTTATATCACACTGGCACTAGTGTAACTGAAAGCATAATTTGCACTATTTTTTAATAAAATGGTGTCTTAGATCATTAGGAATGAGGTCCTGCAAACATACGCGAGTAACTTTCTTCATGTGAGTAGCCCCTGTGCTGTCTTTTTATGTGAAGAATGTTAATATGCCAGATGTTGGGACTTGAGCAGAAAACATCTTGACTTACACCAGCTAAAGCTCTGGTTCACCATGCTCATACAGAAAAATGTCTGCTGGATCGGGCCGTTCTGATAATGTCACCCGGAGCTCATAAAAATAATAGCTGATAAGACTTGAAACTGGCTTCTGGTGAAATCTGTAGTGTAGAAATTTGTGAAACTTAGGGACAGTAGGGCTTGTAAAAGACTTAAAAATCAGACTGGCTTTGAGTGAGAGTCTCAGAGTCAGGTAAGAGATGAAACTTTTGGCTCCTCTGAACCATTTGACATTAAAACCATACGAAAGTTTGGAAGGAAATTACAACTCTGAATGAAATCCTTCATGTTCAGATAATCTTCACGCTAGCAGATTCTCATCCCTCGGTCCTCCTTGTGAACCACAAGATGAGTCCTGTCACAGACACCATTGCTAGAGCAGAGCAGAAGAGTCTTCCCAGGCAGCTGTACCACACCACGGCAACAAACACTCATTACCACATTGATATTTCAGAGAATAAAAGATGTTATGTCTAGCCTAAAGAGTGTGTTCTTCGCTCCAGACCTGCTAGGAATGCACGAGCCGAAGAAGAGCAACTGAAAGGAGGAATTGAAAGATGAGCTTCTGGTCCCACTGAGTTCAGTGGCAACACTCTCACTGACTACTAAATTGATACCGTTTTGCCCCAAATTAGGTTCCAGTGACAAAATTTTCCATGGCGACGTTGTATGATTGAAGTAAAGAATTGCATTCAGTTCCTTCAATGTAAACTATTTCTGGGGTATAAGAATGAGGAACGGAGTTTGTTGGGGGGGGTTGTTTCCAAAGACAAGCTATTCCAATATACCTTTAAAAAATACGCTCCAGAGAAAAAACAAGGAAATTAAGTTTGGGTATGGCTACACAGCCATTTCCCCCCTCCCTCAGCCCAGATTCACTTAGAGACATAAAACAACATCGTGATATTTCATTTTGAAGGGTCTTTTCTTCAGCCTTTTAGAAACAAATTTTACCTTGCATTCAGTTGTAAATAAAAAAGCAACAAAATCAATTCATCATGGACTTTTATGAAGTGAAGAGAAAGTTAACACACACCATTGGTTATAAATTGATTTCTGAAGGCATAAGGACCAATAAAGTGCATTTCTTACTCGCCCCTGCCTACTTGCGTGGAGTTTCCTACAGGTCAGGAGGCACACGAGCTAAGGTCAACCCCTAGGGTGTACAATTTGCAACACAGTGCCTTCATTGCAGAGCTTCCCTGCCACAAGGCGCAAATATGTTTTCCTTGGCCAGGAGAACTGTATGAAATAAATTATTCTGAAGCCAGTCTGACAGAGCTGGGCATGGGGTACAGAGAACTGGACAATTTCCCAGTGGCTTCTTGCCTAGAATTTGTTCTGAATGCACGAAGCTGAGCAGGATTTGCAGAAGACAGATGTGGACAGCGCGTATTAATTCCCAATTCAAGTTTATCTCTTCATGTCACAAAAGGACAATGAGTTGCTTCAGCAAATCTCACTTCGCAGAACTCCGTGTGACTTCTGCCAGAGCTGGAAAAGGCAAATGTATCCATCTTCGCATGTTTAAGGTGGTTGCTCTCAAACCTTGTGTCTTATCACATATTACACGGCTGTACAGAAGGACTCTCAGGTTAACTCCATTGCTGGTTCAACTCTGTCAAAGCCATGTGTGCAGGTCTCTTGAAAATTATGTGACAGTGGGAAGCTTACGGCAACAGTCGGTATCTGATAAAGGGGAAAAATAAGACAGACAATGTTTCCTTTGCTATTAAATACATGTTTTCATTTTGACCAGAAAAAATAAAAAATCCCCTTAGCTTTTGCTTTTAGACATTAAAGGTCAGATTAAAAAAATATTTTTGCATCTAATACCTATTAAATTCAAGGGCAAAGATGAACTTACACTGTTTTGCTTTCAAAAACATGATTGTGTGTGATCGGGTAAGTAAATAATATGTTCTCCTCTGTCCTGTTTGACTCTAGTCATGTACCTGTCCTGCTCTCATTAGCACAGCATCTGATTTTGCTCCCTCATACCTGTGTGTCTCCCATATCTTTGCTATTTCATGTTTGTATGCACCCATTTAATAAAAGCAAGGAAGACAGGCCAGGAGCTTTATACTTCTCCGTCTTCTGCAAACATATTAATGTGTTTTTATTGAATCCACATTAGCAGCTTTTGAATTGGGAAAACAACAAAACCTTATTAGTTAGCTGAATTCATGGAGAATCTGTTGGTTAAGAAAGACACTCTGATTTTTATATTGAGAAAGGAGTTTGGGATGTCTGTCTCTTTCTGAGTTATTCTGCAAATTTACTGAAAAGGAAAATGCTATCATATGGGAAAAATCACTTCCAGAAGTTGTTTCTTCACAAGTTCATACAGTAGCTGCTTGGAAGGACAAACCCGAATCAGAGGCAATGCAAGGTGGCAGTTTCACAGACTTAAATTTTGACTGCATTGCTTATTAAGGTTTTTCTCCTGCCAGAAAAGCAAGCCTTTTATAACAGCTGCATCCCACATTTTATAGAACAAAGTGGGAAACGTACTCCTTTCAATCTTTAAATTTGCACATCTGAGAACGAATACAGCAAAAGTTTATCAAATGTGATAAGGTAAAACTGACATTATTAAAAGCGAGAGGAAGGGAATTCTTTTATGGGGCTGGTGAATATTTGAGTGTTTTTTCAGAATGTCTGACTGTTATTTCATCTTGAACATCCATTCAAAATAATTGGGAAGTCAAAGCACAGCAAATCTCTCCTGCCACTTCTTGGACATACCTGGTACATTATTGGATAGTTAAGTGGATAATGGCGTGAAATAAGCTTATGAAAACCAACACACTTCACAGCTAATATTTTTACAGAGTATAGTTAAGTTACTATGACACATCTGTCATAACTTTTGTGGGGAGCTTCATAATGTGTCTGATCTTATGTACTCAGAGCTGTAATGTATCTCTTGAACTGCAGTAGACCTATGGAAACTGAATATCCACAGGTCAACGGCAATATACTTTATAGTGTCAATATAGTATACAGTTACGATGGTAGCGTGTAATAATGCCAAGGTCTCATCTTGTTCTCAAGGATCTTCTTTTCCACCTGTGCACTGGCTTAGAAAGCTTTGCAATTCGTTTTCCTGGAGAAGACCAGCACCTAGGTGGGATGCTGGCATCACGCTGTGTGTGCTACCACAGCACGGTTCTCTCAGCCTGATAACAGTCCTGATTCCTGCATGCATCAACCCTGCAAGGAACTCTCTGAAAACTCCTAGGCAAGGAAAGGACAGCATCACAGAGTCACATGAATGCTTTCATGTACTGGACTGGACAGTGAGGTAAGAATTTCCAGTCTGAAAGACTCCTACCGTTACATTTCAGCTAAAAATGCTCAAACTGAAGGTGAAAAAATAGCACTAGTGTCTCATTTTCCACCGCTGAATAAAAAGAAAAAAAAAAAAAAAAATCTGTTGTGAACCTGCTCAAAGTCTTAGCTGGGGTGTCGAGCCCCAGGAGGTTGCGCGGGGAGAGGTGAGCAAGGGAGGACACGGAGAAGCCAGACAGGCTGCGGCGGCTCCACGGTCAACCTCCTCTCCGCTTGTGGACTCAGAGATGACAAGCACTGAGCAAAACCTCCCCACAGCCCTGCCTCTTCCTCACATCATGATGGACACTGATTTCATGTAATGCTGGCTTCCTACAGACAGTTATTACTCAACTCCTTGCCCTGCATTAGCACAGCATCTCTACTGCAGCTGAGAAACTGTGCCAGTGGAGAGAGAATGGTGGTGAAACCTCCAGCCTCTCTCCAAACTGAAGCACCAAAAGGAGCAGCTGTTGGATTAGCACGCTGGGAAAAACAGACTGCACATTCAAGGTCCCAGCTCCAGACTGCAGAGCCTGACACAAACTGCAATTTAAAAAATTCAACCTCAATCATCCATTACATTTGTTTTCTACTACTTTATCGAGATGAACAACACTTAATACTAAAAACCTGCGTTCTAGATGAAAATAAGTTTGCATTATTAAATTTTATAATAAACTAGTGGAGGCCCTAGAAAAAGTTGAAGAAATAGGACTCATGCATCAGTTGTAAACTTTATGATATGGCTCGTTATTCCAGGATGCTGAAAAAGCTGGTTTTGTGCCAAGTTCCTGGGCTGATTTATCTGAGCACTGGTATGATAACTTCTGCTGTCTTACGAAGCATCAGTTTCCTCTGCACCACCCTTCAGTGGTTTATTCTAGAGTTCCTCTAAGCAAAACAATAATTTCAGCCCAGTTTTAGAAGTGAAAATTTTCTGTCCTCAAGCTGCTGTCCATGCTCTCAGAGTACGAGGAGCAGAGAGGCCAAGAGAGTGAGGAGCAGGTCTGGTGCAGCAGGGCCTCAGACACCTAAACTTATGGGATTGCCATTCAATACAGTGCAAAGTGTGACATTTGGAATTCTTAATTCTCACTAGCAAACTACAGGTCTGGGCTGGCTTTGTTTTTTTCATCCACATAAGAGGAGAAGAATCTAATGTAGCAGCCAGCTACTGAAATTATTCCTGTATTACAAGCAGTGGAGGCTGAGCCTTGAAATGTGTTGGATTCCTATACACTTGAATAACGAGTGGTACTTTATGGGTACCTGTGATTAACTCCTGTAGTTTTAAGTCACGTTGTCTCACTGACACTAAGCTCTGCTTCATGTTAAGTGTTGATTTCCAGGATTTTGGCTGAGCTCAGCGAGAAGATGGGATTCATTTCCAAGGAACTGACCTAGCTCTAGATTCTGCTTTCAAAGAAACCTGAGGGTGTCTGGACTCTGAATACTTCTTCAAACCTAAACTATTCTCCCTGGCTTGGACAAAAACCCAAAACCACCTCCAGTTTGCTCAAACAGTTTGCAAGACGACAGAGGGAAAGAAACTGAGCTGAATTCTGAGTTCTCAGTTTTCGGCTTTGAAACATCTACTGGTGTTCCCTTTTAATAGGGATGCTTAACACTATCAGATGATTTGCAGGGGTACTTCAAACGTGGAGTAGACTTCTAATCACATGGCTACACGGGCAACTTTTCAGCTCTGGCATTCAGCATCTGTCTCTGCCCAAAAGCAGGTAACTCAAGAGCCTCTTCATCAGATGGCTAGGGTATGGACTTCACATACAGCGCAAAGTTTATAGCTAAAAGGGTTAATGACAGTGTGGGTTTCCACCTAGAGGCTCTTCTTTAAAAATGAAATGCAATTGAATGAAATCAAATTAAATCAAACCATATCCTCCAGTCTATCCTTCTGATAGAGTGGTGCGAAAAGGTTAACTTACAAAATGGTATTGCTCTCGGGCCGATCCTGTGGTGGCTCTGTGGTTTCCGCCTATATAAATTTGATAATATTTTACAAATGCAGTATATGAAATATATTCTTAACATGTGTTTAATACATTTACAATCTATTAAAATGAAAAACAGAATATGCTTCAAATACTGCTTGGGTATTTGCTTAATGCAGTATGTCTGGAACATGTTAAACATTATTTTAGAGGTAATTGAAACATTTCACACACATTCACCCTGCGTACCGTATGTGTGTACTGCATGCATTTCGGGGCCAAACCTTGCCCCTAGCACACAGCCTGAGTGTCCAGGCTGAGGACTGAAAGGTTCTGTCAGCCCGGCATTTCCCCGCCTGCAGAGCTGCTCTGGTCCCCGCAGCTCTCCTAGGGAAGTGCAATTCCTCTCTGCCTTCACCCCACTGGCACACAACCAGGGGTCCTCAGAGTGTAGGTCTCTCTTCATCTCGCAGCTTCAGTTTTGCTAAATAAATGAGATCCAAATTTACTCTGGGCAACCGGTTACCAAGTTACAGCGTATTATTTCAGCTCACTTCAGCACATAGCCTGTCAAAGCGGCCATTAAATACTTCTCAAATGAATATTTATGTAAATACACATGGTACGGGAATATTCCTATGTAAGTATTTGCTTAGTTTCACAACATGTTCCTCTCACTCATGCCAATGTTCCCAAAAAGTGAACAAGGTGTATAGAATAATGATGGAGAGAATTCCTCGTTCTTACCCAAATAAACGGCCACAAAGACTTGATTATAGTATTTTCCTCATTATCTCTATATAACCATTTCATGTCCCAGGACAAGACAGGATGATTAATAAATTATATGTACCTATTTTAGGCGATAGAGTGGCTATCATTGCTCCCGAGAAGCAGTACAGTTTAATGGAGACGAGTGAAAAATGTGTTTATTTCCAACTTGGAAACAAAACTGTGATGTGTCCCACACCTCTGACTTCTCTATGCCATTTCCTTTTCGTTATTCAGCTGTGCACAGTGCACAACTTTCAGACTAGGAACCCATGCTTAACTTGCCATAGAGCTTTATGTTTTCCCATTCTTTAAAAGTAAATCAACAAATTGTGCAATAAATATTGAGGGAGATAGTAGCTACACTTCTAGCTGGCTGTCAGAAAAGCTGTACTTCACGCTGAGAGATTTGCTGCTTGGAAGAAGGCCATTCGTCTACAATGTTAGCTCCTAAAGCTAGAAAGTCAAGGGTTTCTTTGCTTGCATATGTATGTTTTGCTTAGTAGTTGGGATCCAACCTTCTTGGAGCTAGGAAAGCAAATTAATTTTGAAAAAAAACAGGAGAGATGAAAAGGGAGAAGATCTCTATGCTCATGAAAATGAGATAAGAGAAACATTCAGTGGTTTTCTGTCTCACTCTTGGTTGGCAGTCTCATACAATATGGACCTTGATATCTCAACTTCTTTTTCCCAGTGGGGTCTTTACTCCATCTACTTCCTCCTCCTAACTTTTTTAATCTTTCTAAAATCCTTTCCCTTTGCCAAGTAATGTGGGCAGCTATAAATTTGTCCTGGTGGTGGTAGACTACAAGCTATTTATCATTTCAGCTTTGGTCAAGACACAAATTTTAGCTGGGAGCCATTAGAAGAGAAAAAAATCTATCAAAGCTTAAAATAGACTAAATTAGGTCTCATTAGAGTGGTTTGCGGATGTTTAATAATTTCTGTATGATCCTATTTCTGTAGCTCCTTCAGTGAGTTATCTTAGCACACACATTCAGGTAAGACGCTCCTTGAAATGAATTCATATGAGAAAGCAGATCCATCATTTTCTAAGGACAACTCAAGCCAGAGAGCATAATTTTAATGTATCCTATTACTGTCCCGCTTTGCATTTGGGCTCTACCTCAGACAAGCGGCTAATGGAAAGGAGATACTGTACTCTTGTCTTCCAGCTTCTTCAAAGGAAACAACTTTTTTTCTCAATGCAAGGTTGTGCCATGTAATTATTTTTTAAAAAATTAGAATTATTCCACATTATTTATTTACAAATAAATAAAACTCCCTCTCCTTTACAGTTCTATTAATATGCTCTATTCATCCAGTCAGATGCTTCAAGATATTTTGTAGGAAATTCACCTGGGAGATGGTTGCAGGCAAGGAGTACATACTCCAAAATGTTCTTGCTAAAAGGAGATTACCAATTTTAGTCAAAAACGTCCTATGAACCTCACCAAGACTTAAAAGACCATCCCGATGGCAAGGGCATCTCTATCAGATCCTGAACGCCCTCGTAAAGCTCTTATTTGAAGATGTCTTTCATGTTCGTGGCAGATCTTAAATGTAAATGTTGTCATTGATACCAGTGTGCAATCTGAATAAACCAGTAAATAAATAAATCATACTGAGTTGAAAGAGGCCAACATGGCAAAAGCCACAATACTGAATTTGAGCAGTGCACAGCGGGTGAAACAAACCTTTGTCCAGAGATACAGAAGCAAAGATAACATGTTTGGTACATCAGGGAAATGGAGCAGCTGTATCGCTCAAATTTACAGTGATTGTTTCTGTACTTTTTACTGATATGAGCTGAAATCTGAAATGGGCTACTGCTGTTTTCTAGAAGGGTTTAGGAATAATTTCTAGTCTCCTGCATAATGTACATTATTAACTCTTTCTGCTTGGTTTACAGACTATTTTTGTGATCTCTGATTCTCTGAAAAGTTTTCCTGATTATTTTTCAACATTGTCTGAGGGGCAAAGAAGGGCAAAATCTACCTAATTTAATTTGCTTCTCATTTTAAAATATTCCATATTCACACCACTGTGAAATGGAGAAATGACTAGCAAAGAGCTTCAGTTTATGTACCTTCCATTTTTGGCAAGTCAGGTTTTATTCCTTGCCTCCTCCTTTTCCTTTCATCTCTTCTCCTCCTTCAACCCACTCCATCCAAACCCAACTTGCCCTTTTCAGCCCAGGAGCCTAAAGGAAAGTTTGTAGATTACAAATTTAAATAAACTTCATTTCAACAACAAACGAGCAAAAAATGACCACACCGGTGTCAGGTTCCTGATAAATATTAGGCCTGACGTAGGCTGGGGTTTTTGCTTGGACTTCTGCTTGCTGTTTGTGTTCCAGCAATCCATTTTTATAGCAGGTCTTTTTATTTTTTTCTTTTTTTAATGAGTTGAAAACTTTATGTCGTTTTCCTGCCTGTAACCACAGAGTGCATTGTACTCTCCACTAAATGACATGGTCAGAAGCAGAAACCCGGCTGGTCTGCCTGGAACCCCGTCCTGAACATACAAATCTTTCTATCTCAAGATATCTATTTTTCATAATATAAGAAGGGGTGTTAAGCAAGGCCCATGGCTGGTGGGTCACAGAGGCAGCTAATTTTACAGAAAATAATATTCCTCAGCATTTTATTTTATTTTATTTTATTTTATTTTATTTTATTTTATTTTATTTTATTTTATTTTATTTTATTTTATTTTATTTTATTTTATTTTATTTTTTCAATATTTTGTCCTATGGAGGTCTCAAAAAGTAGACTTTGTGTTTGAATAACAACCAGACATGCATCTACTTTGCACAGCAATGAAGAAATTTCCACATGAAAAGTACTGAAAGCTGCCAGAACAGGAATTATGTAGCTCAAGCAGAATTTATTAACCACAAGACATTTCTGAAATATCAACCAGATTCTTTGCCCCATCCTATGCTGAGTTTTAACTTCGCATATGAATCAGTTCAAGGAATTTTTAAGACAAAGACTGGCAAAAGAAGGACATGAGGCTGGAATCGTGAAAGAATTGAGCAATGATTCATTTTGTATAAGGTACAGAAAAAAGGACAATAAAATAAGAGACTCAGAGAAAATGACAGTTCTTCAAAAAGGGGTGAGATTATGACAAATTGCACTTTCCAGGTCTAAGAAGCCTCAAGTTTTTTTCGGAGCAGTGTTTCAAATATAGGAGTGGCTGAACCGCAGAGAAATCTGACTGCCCACATTTTCCAGTGAGTGTCTTTTTGAAAACAGGTGACTTTGCTGGTGTGGAATGAGAGGTTTTAAAAATCTGTTCAGTTGCTGAAGCTGAAATAAAGCTTAATCAGGACATGGGAGGCCTGGATACCCTCTTCTACTCAAAAGTGCAGCTTCTGAAAGCTTTATGCAATACAATTAATTCCAGCAGACCCTGAATAAAACTGTTAGGGTAGAATCCAAATAAATTCGGATTTATGAGCTACTCCTGCACATTCCACTGAAAATTATTTGCTTGGGCCAGTGGTCCCATCTACCATCAGAGAGATACTGCCTCGTGTGTCCAGCCCAGAGCTCACTGAAGGGTATACAATATCTTCCCTTAACTTGAGGGGGACAGGATCAATGGATAGGTGGGTTAAAGCCACGCAGAAGAGTAAACGAGCAGCCAGTGAGTTCACTGCCTTGTGGGACCAGCTGAAAACAACAGGCACTGCCGAGCAGCCAACCTGGACTGGGAGAGATTTGGCAACGCAGCCCTGAGGAGACTGGCCGTACCTCCAGCCCCGACGCAGCATCCTTGTTACATTTGAACTGTGATTATTTTTAAAGTTCTGGACAATATCTGCAAAACCTGTGAATATTCGATTGAATTTTACTGATGGTCAGCTATGTTTTGCCTCTCTTGTTCTTCTCTCAGTGTATTCACCTTTCTCAGCCTTGTTTTGCCTTCTCTTGTTCAGCCTGTTGTTCCCTCGATTGAGCAGCATCTGCGGCAGGGTCCACCTTCAACTCTGTGCTAAGCACAGTAGTGTCCTGTCTGAGATCTCCACACACTGGTAAACAGCAATAAAGCTGATGGTGTTGTTTCAATAGCATTCCTATCTTATTGTGAATACTTCTGAAAATATCACAGTAGCTGAATTTGTGATAATACCGAATCATGGCAAGTGAGTTCTGAACTGATAAATACCAGAAGACTGAATCAGCATTGCAGTCATGTTATCAGGCAGCAAGCGCGTTCATTTGATCTCTGTGGCCAGTGACAATAAACAAACAATTCTGAGTGTTAAATGTGCTTAATCAACTGATCAGAAATAACATATGTTTATTTCAGGATTTACTTCTTCCAGTTATTCAGAAATATTTGCCTTTGTTTTTTTTCACCGCTGTATGTTTCTTCCCAGCACCGCATTATCTTTAACAAATCTGCAGCTGCTCCACCTAAGGCTGTGGTCTAAGATGGGCTGGGCATGTTTACTTGTACTTAGACTGGAAACCTCCAAAAATAAATTAAAGACCAGGTGTATCAAGAAGTGATGCTAAGTGACTCAAGAGGTGGCATCTGGCCCATTGAGTCAATACTGCACTGATGATCTGGCAGTGAGTGAGGACACAATGTCTCCTTGCTGGTGCCTTCTGCAAGACAAGGCATAAAACCTCCAGTTGTTGATACATAATATAGCATATAATTTTCTTTTACTTTTCTTAGGTTCCACTCCGTAAGCTTGTACTTGTGGAAATGAATCTTGGTTTTCTCAACAAGAGAGGAGGCCTGCTGGGAGAAGAAAATATCAGTTGCCCTCCTCCCTTAGCTAGTCAACATTTTGTCAGAGAGCCCGAGAAGATGGCGGTGCTGGAACATATCAACCTGGGTGTTACCTACTTCCAGGCAGCCTTAAATCTTGAGGACTTGACTGGGCTTTTAAGCCTGGATTCGTTTTTCGCTGATGAATAGCAGCAGCAGGCGCTGTCTCTGTCCTTCCCAGTGGGATGCATTTCCGTCCCAGCATTACCACCCTTGCTGGTGAACAGCAATTGCATATGTTCTGCAGCTACCAAGATGAGTCACAACGATTGTTGATACTGTTTGTTGTACAAATATTGCTCAGACAAAATAAACAAAATAATCACTGGTTGGCAGTCTCCCTTAGCCACCACAGAAATGGAAGTGTCATCTATTTTGGTGGTCAATCTGTGAATGGGCAAAAGTGATCTCAGCTTAACCCTGGTATTGACAGTGACACCACACGCTACAGCAGCCAGGAACAGAAACGTCAGGGGGCCAGGCCAGGACTGATTTTACGTCCAAAACCTAAAGGAAAGTAGATTGCAATACATGCTGTGAGAGCGGCTTTGGCATTTACATTTCCTGAACGAACCAGTCGTTCAAGGTGGTTGTCTCGCCCAAATCGATACAGCAGGGAGGTGGTGACAGTCATGCTGTTGCAAGATGGACAGCCACTGGTGTGGCCTGTGACACACACCTCCCACTGTGACAGAGATGGTTCATGGCAGCCCAGCTACACGACTCTATGAACCTATTGTCACTGACTTGCCATTACATAATTTCCACCAGCATAAATCAGCGTGTGTCCATAGATCAAATTTGGTTGGCAGGGTCCTAGTCCTTCCCAAGTTTCATGGCCAGTTAGCTCCATATTACTTCCCAAAATGGTCCTATCTTTACACTTTTAGAAAATATCCACTGCTCCTAAAGAAGTTTCCAGTCTCATTCTAAATGAATTATTTCTTTTTTTTTTCTTTCTCTAAGAAAGCAAAATCTGTGTGCTTTCTTATTAAGCCACTTTATTCTTGGCAGGCTTTGAAAAAGCCCTACTTCAGCAATTTAAGCTTTTCTTCCTGGAGGCACAATACTCAGACACGAGGAAAAGTAAGTCAAGAAGACAAAATAAACATATTTTCAGGAAGACTCTAAGCCAACTGGAACCTTCAATGAATGACTGAGAGACTAGCTGCTTTTGATATGCACAAATACATCCCAGTAATGCATGCTTCATGCAGGCACAGACCACATCGTTGGATACTGCAGAGCTGTAGAGGCAGAGGGGGGAAACTGCAAATAGATATTGTAGGTTGTCCCCCACAATGGCTTTGAAATACATAGACAGCTCAATAAAGGTTATACAAGTTCATGAATGATGAAACTGAATTCATATTGCCCAGACAAAAAGGAGGAAGGGAAAGACCCACTGGTTTTCACCTGTTTGTAAAATGTTCCAGAATATCCTAGGATCTAGAATGTTTTACAAAGTCCTAAAGCTTGTATTACTTTCTACTCTCCATTTATTTGCTTAAATAAGAGGAGATAAAGATGACTGGATTTCCATTGTGGTCTTATTCACCACAGATTTATTAAAAGTTAAGGCAGGTTCATAGGTGGTATGAACTGCCATTCTCTAAGGACGTTGAAGGTGCCGACTGCTGAACACCAACCAGGCCCATCGCTCCTGACAATAATGATGGTTTTATCTGTCAGCCTTCAATTAGTATATACAGGATCTTTAGCAGTATATTGCACTCTCCTGTCTTCTTCAAATGGAAGCATCTTTATCCAGCAAAGAGAATCCAAATGCCGACTGGGAAGACTGAATCAAAATAAATGGTGGGAAATCAGTGGGAAAGTGAATCACACAGACAAATACAAAAAATAATACTAACAACACTTGCCAAGGAGTTCTGGGTATATAAGAAATGACTGCCATGAAATGTCCTCGGGCACCTTGAGCTGAAGACACCCACATATCTGTCATATGTCTTAGAACTGTTGCTTAGATTGACTCACAAATTTTCTCATGGATTTCAAGGCAGCTTCTTGCTCCTAATTACTTCTTTTACTGAAGACAAAAACGCAAAAACCTCCCACATAGAGGTGGAAAAAATGCATTTCATCCATGACACTGCCTGACTATATAAGGTTTATGTATCTAGCACAACTTCAGGACTATACCCTCGAGGTGACCAGGGAGGACAGTATTAGTTACTCTTAATGCAAATATCATCTTCTGTGTGTTTAATGTCCTTGAAATTTATTCCATGATCAAGTGATTAATATAGGAGAGAGAAATACAGTTCAATCCCAGTTCAACATGACCTGTGAAACCTTCTCTATTCAGATGGCCTTATAAACGAACAGAGAAAAAGAAACCTAGCTCTGCATCACTTGTATTCCACTATAACTGAAATTGGATTTGAAGTTCAGGTTATGCAACAACATAGCATTGTCTCATTTTATTAAGGCCACCAACTTCTGGAGGTCTTCGGCATGTTATTGTTCTCAATTAACACACTTCTCCTCTTTCTCTCTGGAATCTTTCCCACTGGTTTGCATTGTAATAATACCTCCAACTCACAGTCTCTGAGATAGATTTCAATTTGTGAGGCCAGTCTCACTTCATAACCTGCTAAAGACTATTCACAGTCTCCATTCTAACATGCTGCATTAATTAGGAGGAAATTCGCAGAAACAAACAAACAAACAATTTCTTTGCTTTTTTCTTAATAGATTGCTTCTGTGTGCAGAATACATCTTAACTTTAGAAAAAATAGTCAGCAAATGCAGCCAGACAGTAGCTGTGTCTTTTGGCAATGGGAATAATCTAATAAAACATCACCTTTCAAAGACAAAAAGAAAAAAATGTTTCTCTGGACACTCAGTAACGTCACCTCAGCAAGAAATATATTCCACCCTTGGTTTGTGTTTTTTGGACCAATGCAGCTTAGGATGGTTGTTATCCCAAGACCATGCCACCAGAGTTGGAATTAATAATATAAACGGTGAGCCCAAGCTCTGATTGACAGCTCTGATTCTGTTAATACCTTCTAGTTGGTCTTCTACTACGGTCAGAAGTTAAAATTTATTTTGACAAGCTTTCTGCTGGTTATGGAGGCTAGAAGCTTTATACTGGGGTATCCAGTGATTAAATATCTGGCATAGATTATCAAAAATTATAGGGAAAGGCAAGGAAGGCCTCTTGATGACAAACTAGATCCTGCAGTGCATAGAACTTGGTTTTAATTAAGTTATTACCTTCCTTAATAGGAAGTAGCTGTTCCTTTGTTCTTTTGCAAGTCAGCAGACAGTAACTGAGTGTGGAATGTAAGCAACTCAATTAAGGAAAGGCTGCCTTGACGGATGCTTGCGTGCACACGGAGGTCGCCCTGCTAAAGTACCTGCTGGTTTCTGTTTCACCCAGTGGCGACTGCCTCGCCAATGAGCAGCATGGGATTTCTGGGGTGACGGTGTCATGGCTCAGGCATATAAACTCTGCGAGGGTCAAAATGAGTAATTCAGGATTAAGGGGAGGGCTCCTGGGCTTAATCAGTGGATTCATAGTAATTAAAGGCAGAAAGCCCTATGAGTCAATCCGTTTATTTCCCAGGGCAGTGGCAGGATTGTCTCTGTAGTTCCTTTTCCATAATGCTGCAGTGTACTGGATGAGTATTTCAAAGATGGTTTGTAAAAGAGATATCTTATTACCTTTTTGATCACCTGTACCAATAAAATTCAATATCAAGAATAGAAAATACATGAGAAGCCTACTTTTTCTTCAACTTCCACCCATAGCAGTAGCTTATAAATCTACAGCCATCACAGCTCAAGACATCATTATGATCGAATCAAATCCGGATTTCAGTGATAGTAATTTCAGCTCAAGGAATGCCAGTAACTTCAGCATTAAGAGCAAAACCAGACCCATTAGTTTTCATCTTTAATTTTATAAAAATTACTCTAGTTACACCAGATGAGAAGTGAGGTACCAAGTCTGCAAGCAGAATTGAAATCAGTTAATGTAGAAAAGTCTTGCACATCTCACAGAAAGGTGCCTGAAATAACCCTTTTTTTATCCCTTACCCCTCTGGAACATCTTGCCTGGGAATTAAATACACCCCGTGGAGTAAAACATGGTATCAGACTTGCTCTAGTCATCTAGTTGTACCTTACAGAGTAATATTATTTGATGTAGGGTAAGATTATAAAAGCCCCACAAAATACCCTAAAAAACCTGCTGTGTAGACCATTCTTGTACAAAATCAATCACCAGCAACAAACATCCCATACCATACCCTGCTGGTGATGGTTTGTATGAAAGTGCAGTCAAGCACAGATGCTACATATGGTCACGAGAATCCCTCGTATAGAGGGAGTAGCCACCCAAAACTAACTTCAGACTATACACTTTACAAAGAGGCAATCCCCGTGAAGGGTTTATTAGGAAAAAAGAGACAGAAAGCTTAAAAAAAAAAGAAATGAGAACAAGGCTATTTTCAAAAGTCTAAACTTTTCTGGTCAGAGGCTACATGTGAAGCTGTCAGTCACTGCTCTCACTCCTCACGGATTACTGAACTTGTGTGCAAAGGTAGTAGCACTGTCGCAATGTTTAAGCAATGGATATTTAATGTCTTTAAACAGTGAGAATGGCAAAATTCATTTAAACAGCAAAGGAACACTGAAGAAATGCGCGTTCCTCACTATGCTGTCTGATGATCCAAGATACTCGACTACCCTGAAGACTGCTCAGCATGCCCTGTACTGCACATGTAGCTAATATGAGAAGAGGTATCAGACTGACATCTCACTTAAGATAGGGACAGAGGCTACAAAGATACAATGGTGCCCAGCAGATCTCCCAGTCAAAAGTGGGAAAATTACTAGAAGGCCAAGGGGAGGAAAAATTAGAAGTCTTATTTGCTGAGAGGGAATGGGAATAATTACTACAATAAGACTGTAATTTTAATGTAGTGTTATTACAGCCATAATAACAATCATGCAATTATTACCACATTCCATTATAACAATACTCATCATTGTAAGAGCTGATGTAGACAAGATGAACACCAGTACGTAGTGCAAATCTTTTTTCTGCACACAAACTGTCCTTGCTGCTTAGAAGACAGATATTCTGAAACCAGCTGATTATACATCTGTACCTGAAGGATGAGGGATTTTTTTCAGTGAACTTCTAAGAATTTTTCAGGACCTCAGCTGTTCAGTCTAAAGTATTTTCACTCTGGAATAAAGGACATATTTTATTTAGGAGCCACAACTGATTCATCAGGAGGAGAAGTAACAGAAAATCAGTAAGAGAGATATGATTCTGGGGGAGATCCTGCAAGGCTGGGGTCCCCATTAAACAGCTTAGTCAATAAAAGGGCTAGAGATTGCCTTAAGAAAGCATTCAAAGAAAGCAATAAATGTAGAACAGCTGCTCCTGGGCTAAGCTAGCTTGTTCCCAAATTGAGATATGGGAGATATGATTGCAGAAAACATTGGCTGCACGTAAATCAGGAATGTTTCTGTGAGGCAAGCCTCATGTTGACATATCAAGTATCACTGAAGAGAAAGCTAATCCCATGTTGGAGGATGACCTGGTTGAACAGCCTTCATCATCTTGGATGGCACCGGCTGTAACAGTACAAAGGGTAACCGAGATTTAAAATATCAACGTCTGTTCCTTGAGAAGAGACTTAACTAATAGATGGCTCAAGATTGCTCCCAAACTCCTTGTAGCAACAGGCAAAAAATGTTATAGCAGTTTTCATTTGTCGATGCATACCATCAGATTAAACCGGCATGCAGGGATCTGGAAAAATCCCACCTTGGTGACATACTATGAGTTATTTTATTTCTGCATTATGCCTTTTTGTTTCACCAATGCTTTGGAGCCATTTCAAAGGAGCCAAATGGTGTAGTTCAGGTTTTCAGCATGGAGGACATGCTCTTTTATGAAAATAACTCCCCCAGATTCTTGCATATTGAGCTAGACAAATACATTTCATTTCAAATTAGTTCAGCATGAAACTTCATCTTCTCGTGGTGCCTTCTGAGAGTTATTGTCATAGAAATGTCAATCCTTATCAACTATCCACAAAGTTCCTTTTGATGTGCTCCCCAGCCAGACTGCGATGCAGTGTCACCCCGGACTGATGTGTGTGGTTAAGCCTGGGAATCAGAAAGGTCTAGGCACATCATGGGAGAAGTTTGGGACAGGATGCGTAACCAGCAGGAACTGTCCCAGATGGACCTTCTGGCAGGCTCATATTCATCACATCATACTTTCTCTGCATAGTTTCTTCTGCACACTCTTCTCTGATTTCTTTTCAGATCCTGTAAATCTTTTGTTTCACAAACAACCTCCATGGAAGGAAACTCATGAGTTTTATTGCTTATTGGTACACAACTCCCAGTACAGCCAACATTAAGTGAAGTGATTCTTTTTTTTTTTTCCCAGGCACTGTATTTGATATTTTACTTGGAGGTTGGTTAATATCCAGGCATCCTTTAGACAATTATGAAGCTTTTCTGTAGGAAATGAACACCTAATCCCTAGATCCCATGAGACTATGCACCCTCATAGAAGGAATACGGTTTTCAAAAAAATCCCTTGCCCTTTGCTTTAAGAAAATCCTTTGCCCAAAATCTCATAAAACAAAGCAGCTTAGGGATCCTTGCAACAGCAGGGCTGAACTAAGCACACTTAACCAAGTTTCCCTTTGTCAACAGCATTTTGGTGAGGTTCCGTTCTGCAGAATGAGTGTCAGGCTTCAGGCTAATCTTTGTAATTCTTTAACTAGAGATTTGCACATTATTAAGTGGTAGCTTTCTCAGTGGGTGGAAAGCTATCGCGCAGTGGAACGTTTCTGCTGACGGAAAGCTCAAATGCTCCATTCTTCACTTAAAAGGCCAACGATGTGTATCTCAGCTGAAGGACAAAAATGGCAAACGAAATCAGAATAAAATCCCTGTTGAAATACTTCTGTTCACCACGTCCACCCATAGGCTGTGGGCAAGCAGAGGTTTCGTAAGTTAGCTCCAACTTCTTTGCTAACCATTAATTAGTCTGTACAGGTAATTACAGATCTTGAAATGATCACCGGTGTGCATGGTCAGTAATCAGAGCCTGGGCTACATGGGACAAACGAGGAGTTAGTGTGACCCTGTGATAAACTACTGAAAGAGCCAGCAAACCTCAGAGTCTGTCTACCTTCAGTATCCTCAACAAAGACTCTCTTTTACTGTCATTTCAGCTGAATCCTAGTTCTCTTCTCCTGGGAGACATATCACACAGCCTTTGAAAGATAGTAAGCTTGTTACGACAGACATCTTTTAGCTTTGGGATAGTGCTATCCTTTTATAGACAGCAAGAAAAATGTATTGATTTTTTGAAATAGGGTACCAAACACTTAAAGGCAAGCTATCTCAGACCCTTCCATCTGACAAACAGGCCATACTCATAACAAACCAGGTCCATGCATGGCAGGTACAGTGTACACAGTGGGAAAAGCGAGAAACATGCAGGGAGTGGCACTTTGAGCTCTATGGGAATTTGCAAGGTGGGAAATCAGAAGGAAATTCTCTGTGGTTCATTGAAGAGTCATTTTGGTGAATAATCTATCCAGCCTTTGGCAAACCAGAGTGACTTCTCTGAAACAATCTATCCCATTGTAATTTATTTTTAAGATTGCTTCCCCATCCAACTTTCACCTCCTTCCCTTAGCAAACACAGGGCCAAACTCCCCTGAGGTCTTTACAATGGCTTTGCTGGGTCCCTGCGCAGGCAAACTCCTGTTGGCATTGAGATTTGATCCTCAAGCTTCATCTTGAATTCATTTGCATATGGCATTTGCATGCTGATTTCTTTGACGCCCTAATGGTTCAATTTCAAAGCACATCTTTTCCCTTTTATCTCCATCTGAATGAGATGTCTCAATAAGCGCCAGATAAAGGCGGAAGTCTTTTGTCTGAAATCACACAGGCATGGCCAGCTGTGATGAAAACTGGCTGAAGTTTCACAGGCTGCTTGTCTGCCTCCAAACTGGAGCTGCCGCTCCCTTCAGTCTGGAGGAACAGAGCAAGGGCAAAAGGCCTTTCTTGCACACATGGTTGCCAAAACAGCTGAGTGTCTTCCAGTGTTTATTTTTCCTTCCAGAAGTTATTTTTGATAAAGGGGTTGGGGGGAGCAAAAGGGAAGAGATCAAGAGGGAAGAAAGAAATAAAGAGAGCAGACACAGTACCAGTGAAATCTATGATTTGCATCATATGAGTTGTTAGACGGTAGCCCATCTTTATACTGAGAGTAGGCGCTGTGTTTTGTATCTGAGCTTCTGAGTCAGACATTATTCAGTTGTTTAACAGTGGGGTGCCCTTGGGCTATTTCTCTGATTTTAAAAAGACTTGCTTTTGTGCTTTTGGGTTAGTTGACCCGTTGAATACAAACAGCCTGGCACTGAAAAGTACAGGCTACTTTTTCAGCCAGTTAACAGTGAGCAAAACTTTGTCTATCTCAAAAAAAAGTCAATCTTGAAAAATTGTCAGTCGGCCTATAGGATGGCATAATTAAGGAAGGATTAATACAAGGTCAAGGATAGCAGTAAGAAGTGCATTTTGAATAATACATTTAAGGGCTTTAAGAGATCTAGCAAATATGAAACCTCCTGCACAGTTACATACCAACCAGATTTGCTCAGGGTGGTGCACTAGAAATGCCAAAAAAATCTAGATGGTAAGCTTGTTCCCCAAATGATCTGCCCTGAAGCTAATGCAAGCTTATGCGTTTTTCATGGAGTTATTGAAAACATATTGAGTTTAAGCTCAAGAGGTCTTGACATATGGAGAACAGTTTAAAATCTGCAAGGCCATGATGCTTGTTAGGATTACACATGGTGGAGACTGACTAGCAGTTGCTGATTTTGGTCTCATTACAGCCTGTAATGCGGTTTGTGCAGATTGTAGCTTGGCACAAGCTGCTCTCCATAAAACCAAGGAGTGAGAGCCACCGGCGCATCTTTGACCACATTTTGCACAAAGACTTGGGTGTCAATCTGAACTCTAACAATCCTGCCAAACCAGCGCCATTTTATTAGGCTTTCAGGAGAATGACAAGGAAATGCAACTTCCCCACAGGAGCTCCAAGGGGTTAAATTCCCTTGGAGAAAGGAAAGTCAGATGGGCTAGTCTCACATAGGCTGCCCATCTGGGAAATGTCAGGTTTTCTCACAATGTTTTTAAGGGTTTGTAATGTGGCTGATCGTTTGCATGCATGAAAACAGCATGGGAATGCAATATTTCCTACTCTATGTGTGGTGGAGCCCTCCAGTCCAGCTGTATTTTGCTTGTCATGTTCCTGAATTCTGACACCATTTAGAACATGCCAGTTACTACCGTAGAAAATGCATTTTCATTCTGTTCCCTGGATGAAAAGCACATTAAGGCAGAAGAGAAATACCAGCAGATTCTGGAGCTATCAGTGAGGTCTCATTTATTTATTTATTTGTTTTCTAATAACACATCATTTCTTCAGGGGGTCGAGTGGGTGGGGGTAAAACTCAGTTTTGACACCATCCTAAAAATGAGAATGTGAAAGTCTGGGCTTGATGCCACAGAGGAAGAGAGAGAATGATGACAACATTACTGTCACTATATTACAACACACTGTAAATTAAAGCTAGTGGTAAGCAGTTTAAGCACTATTCCTGTCTGATTCATTAAAAAAATACAGTAGCTATAGAGGCACAAAAGTCTGGTTCTTCATGTATCTGATATATGATTGGAAAATTACATTATGGCCTGTCTTGAGGAGAGGCGTGTATTTTCAGTGTCCCAAGTGGAACAGCAGATGTGTAGCCGTTGACTTCTGTGGATTGGACCCCATGCCTGATGTGTTGGCCATGTCTGAGGAGAATTGTCATTGAAATATGTGAGCCAGATCCTCCGTAGGTGTAAACTGGCAAATCCCTATTAAAGTTAATGATTTACTGATGTAGTCCAGCTGAGGTCTGGCACTCTGTGTGCGAGTGTCAAGAAGAGGAACTATTTATTCCTAAGCGAACCATTAACTTTGGGTCCTTTATGTTCATCTCTGCAGTTAAAATTCCTACCGCAGTTCTTCAAAAGAAAAAGGAGTGATATATACATGAGTCACATGTCCACATACCATGCACCATGACCAACAGAAGATGTAATTAGTACTTCTCAACAGAGCTATATAACTACCTGGCTTCTCCTTTTACTGCCAAGTCAAGTATAGACTTTTTGGATCAAATCATTACAAAAATATTTTCATGCAAATCGATACATCAAAATGTGTTTCTTGGGGGTAAAACAATGCTCAGCATTTCATTCTGATTCAGGCTTGCTTGGTCATATTTTCAACAGAATTACAAGTAACTTTGAAAAGCCCAGGTCATGTCAGGGAGAAAAGTAAAAACATTTAAGTGTCAAATATCAAAACTAAGTTTTCTGAATACTCCCTATATGCACATATATACACACATATATAGCAATCCAATGAAGAAGTCATCAAAATCAAGGTGACTACATAATCTAGAGGTATCTCTAAAACTCTGCATTTGTCACCAAGATATATTTTTTCTGAACAGTTTCACCCAGCTCAATTACTTCCTGCAGAAAGGTCTAGAAGAAAACATTTACTTTCCAGGATAACATTATCTGTGCCGGGTGGTGTTTGTATTACCTTGTCTGTCTACTTATCCATTCATCTAGCCAGGACAGTATTTACAGACAAGACTAAAGGAGATCAAGGTGTGCACATGACCACAGCTGGTACAGTAGGTCCTTTTGCACTGAAGGTTGGGTTATCCACCCACACAGGTAGCAGAGATGGAAGCATCGTGCGCTCTGCTTTGCTTGCAGACAACCACAATTCTGTCTGAGCCCACACGGTTTCATCTCAGCATGCCTTTTACTCTGTTTTCCTAAATCTAAACCTCCAGTAAGCCTGTGTGACTACTACTCACAGGACTAATGGAGCCATTGAAAGGAAAAAGAGTAACAAAGCTGAGAACTGTTGGCTCAGCCTTCTTTCTGTTCCTGTAATTTATGCACTGATGTTGCTGCTTCACTTTTAACATGTGTGAGGCTAAGAAGATACAGAAACGGAAAAGAAAGCAAACTATAGAAAACATTGGTATTTTACTTGTTTAATGATAAGAAATCCACTCTACTTGGTGGCCACTTCTACCTGCCTAATATTTCTTGTTCTGCTCACAGCAGAGGAGAAATCTTGTTTGACAGCAAAGTTTCACAGTTCTGGTTAGAAAGTACTTGGCTTTTCCCTCCAAGGTAACCAAAGCTGTAGTAACAAAGTAACTTACGGCAAGTAATGTATGTTATGCTTTTGCATGTATCCAAGTAACTCATGGCAAACCGTAAGCTGCTTAAGGTCTGCTTCTGCAGCCAGCTGGGCTCACCCTGGGGCCAGATCCAGGTGTGGGGGAGGCGAGCTCTGCAGAGGGTAGCTCGCACTGTTCGATGTGTGCTGGCCGTACGGAGATTGCTGGAGAAAGCAAGTTCATTGAACAAAACCGGACAAAACCCAAGGAAACAAACCTCCCCTCTTTAATGTGACCATCATACATTGACTTCTGTTCCTTGCTGCAATGACGAAACAGCAGGTTACTACCAGATGAGCTAGATGAGAACATAATTTGTCTCACTGCCTTATTTTGTGGTTGAGATGGGCAATTAAAAAGCCACACGCATGCAATAGTTAAATCCCAGACTCACACCTAATAACTGTACTGTACATCATCACGGCTTCAGACAAAACAAATACATGCAAATGCAGTAAAACAGACCTATTACTAATCCCACCAACGCTTTGCGCAATCAGACACTTCCAAGAAATAGGACCGTATTTCCTGAAGTGTCTTGCAGTTATCATGGACATGTTACATGAGATTTTCCAAATGCATTCTGGCTGGAATATCATTCTTGGTGACTTCCAGTTCTGGATGAGTCAGCTCTTAACAATCACACAAGAACAACGAGATCAGAACTGATATCAGTGGGCCAAAATTTTAATCTGAGAAAACTTCTTTATTGAAAGAAGACTTTGTTGCTGATTCCAGTGACACAGAAGAAAACAAAGGTCTTTGCTCTTACCACCTTTCGTCCTAACGATATAGGAATCCCTAGTGGCTTGAGCCAATGTTATTACATAGAACATCCATCCCAAAAATATAATTTTAGGTCAGCCAAAACTATTCGCAAATTTGAGTCAATCAGAAAGGTAAAAAATATTTAAAAGTCAATACTTTTATCTTGATGCTTAAAAATGAAATGACCGAAGGGATGCAAAGAATATGAGCTTTAAAATGTTATTAAAAACAGAAAACATTTTCCCCCGTTGTGGATATTGGAACGCCTCCTGTTTCAGTTTGCTCGTTCAGTTTATTTATTGCATTGGTGCTCACAAGTAGAGCAGACTGGCTTGGAAAGCAACCTAGGTACAAGCTGTGAAAACTCCCCTCACTTAACACCCATTTCGACATTTCAAATCTACAGACAAGCTTCTAGCTACCTGAAGAACAAAACAGAGATAGGAATTATGAAAAAGATTAATTTTTATTTCTGGAAGGTAGCTAACTCTTTGCTGTACTGCTGATTAAATTTGTCCAGAGAAAACAAAGCCACTGTCACTGGATATGAACTTATCTTCCTTTATCTTTTGTGCGTGTCTATCGATACCACTGTGGGGACAACCACACATGTCCCTGCACGTCGCAGATACGAAGCATGCACAAACAGTGGCACAAGACTGAGCAGCAATTTGAAGCAGAACTTTCTGGTGAAGCTAAAATTAGAAAACAATTATTCAAAACTTGTGCTAGTTCCAGCTCTTAAAGCTGATTCTACCCAGAACTGCATTGTTATGAACACTTGGCCAGGATTAATAAATCAACTATTTTTTCTGAGATTTGATTTCATCAGTCGTCGTTTGACAAACTCCTATGGAATGTTTAACATGACATTGCTCTTATCTAGCTGCCCAGTGTGGGACCGCTTTTTGGAATCGACTGATACATTTATTAAAAGCCCTCTGAAGGTCACTCACACTGCAAACTAAGGTCAGCCATAATAACGTCTGCATTTAGATGGATGAACTGCTCCGGGCTCCCCCACCTGCTGAAGGGTCTAACGAGCCAGCTGAGAGTTCCTGACATAGCAAACATACCCCTTCTCGATTATAACCTGTAGAGCGGGTTGAAAATGCGTGAGCATGTTGAGCTTTAGGAGTAGGCATTTGATGGCGATGAAAGAAATAAAAACAGGTCCAGAGAGAACACCGCCACACAACTGAAATAAAAAGTTTGCCTATACTATGGCGACAGATATAATGCGTTTCGCTCTGAACTCTGGGCACGGACCTTATTTATGTCTCTTTTAAACCAGATTGCTGGCGAGTGATACAGTTTGTTTCCACATGGATCCCACGGTAACGGCCATGGGGAGCGCAGCAGCCTCAGGTGCAGACAGGCCGCCGTAAAGCCTTCCGCGCCGCTCAGCCTCCTCCGAGACGCCGCGTTGCCCCGCAGACAGCCCATCCACTACGTCTCGTAAGAGATGCTGAGAGGGATACCGGGCTCGGGGAAGGATTCTGCTTTGTTTCCTGGGGAAAAGAGCCTAAATCTCATACGGAATGCACGCAGCGTTGATCCATCTGTTTTGCAGCAACTTGTCTGTCTACCAGAGTCACTTAATGGGGTTCGTTTAGGGAAGGGCGTTTAGGAGCCAGCGTGACGCTGACCAGATGATGACGGGAGGCTGCGGCTGCAGCCAGAGGAGCTGAGTTGCCTCCGCTGATGCCAGCTGCTTTCCCTGTGCCACAGCTCTCGTGTCCCAGGGACCAAGCTCCCATCGGCGGCCGCACAGTAAAACGCAGGCACACGTTTCTCAAGCGGCAGCAGCAGTGACAGAGCAGGGATCTGGTGCAGCGGGCCGGTGGAGGGGGCCCAGAGGGGGCCGGTGACCCGCAGGCCCCCTCGCAGCCAGTGGTGCCTGTGTAAAGCCCGGGGCCGGGGCCGCCCCCGCTCCCCGCAGCCAGGTCCCGCAGAGCCCGGCCCGCAAAGCCCCGGGGGCCGCGGAGCCCGCACCCCCGCCCGGGCCCAGCGCCGGCAGCCGCGGGAGGGCCGCGCCCGCCCCGCCCCGTCCCCTCAGGGCATCTGGCCCGGCGGGAGCAGCGCTGCCCGCTGAGAGGAGCGCGGTTCTCCGCCTCCCTCCCTCAAATCGATGGAAATCGTTCGAAATTCAGCGAAAATATTTATTGAGATAAAGGCGAGCGCCGGGTAAAACCTGGTCCCGAGCGAAGGGCTCGGCGGCGCTGGCACCAGCGGCCCGCCGCTGCCATCTCGAGGGCGGCGCGGGAACCGCCGGGAGCCGGGGGACAGGCTGCGGCGGGGCAGGCCGCGACAGGCCGCGACAGGCCGCGGCGGGCAGGGCCAGGGGCTAGCAGAGACGGGCAGGCAGGGCTCGGCCTCAGCAGGAAAGCATGGGGCAGCTGGTGCCTGTGGGAGCGGGCTTGGGCCGTGATGGAGCAGCCCAAGGCTGGGACAGGGCAGGCTGCGGCCCTGATGAAGTGCTCCGTTGCCAGTACTGGATGTGAAGTGTTTCTGCTCGTTTGAACAGGGGCAGCTGAGGGTGTCTTCTGTGCTGCAGAACATGAGAGTTGTCGAATAGAACAGAGTGAAATAGTTCAGTTTGAAGGGACCTGCAATGATCATCCAGTCCACCTGCAACACCTTGTGGTAACAAGACAGGCCGGAGTGAAGCCCCAGTGCAATGACAGGATCGTACTAAAATGTTATTTTGATATCTGTGACTTATCCAGCATTGTCCTGAAGTCTGCATCGGGAAACTCGGGCTCAAACTGGATTATTCAGGACTGAAAGACAGGGAAGCTGTTCAAGAGACCCCAGGTATGGGAGACCCTAACTGGAGAGAGGACATTTTGGTACAGCTTAGATCACGAATGCATTACTGCCCTTCATCCAGTATGAACAGTCGAGCCTCTTCGCTTTTGTGATCTCCTGGGGGTGCTTTGGTTATCCTTCCCTACGATTAGTCACATTCCCTGCTCTCTGATGAGGCTCAGCACTGGTTCCTGCAGGTGACGTGATGATGTGATGGGGCAAGGGTACCTCTGAAGCTCAGACAGTACAATTCAATCACTTTCCAACCTACTAACTAACCACAGATTGATGCAGAGAAATGAATTATCAGTTAGTCTCTATTCAGTGCACTCAGCCCCACTCATGACAAATTACAAGAAGAGCGAGGTATGATATTTTATCTTAGTGACGGCGCAGCTTTCAGTTTCAGGCTTCTGAGAGGTTTATGAGAAATGTACAGAAATATTTGAACTTTGAAACAAAGAAGCATAAAGTATCCATTAGAAGTTAATAATTGCTTGAAGCATACGTATTTTATTTATTTATTCCACTGGAGCTGTAATTAATAAACAAAAACTACCTTTCTTCTGAAGGTGGACAGCCTATGGGTCCGGTTTACCACCATAGCTGGGCTTTAGGCAAAGATCTGCACAGCTTTGGTGCCTTGGCTTTGCTATTGTAAACTGTCTGCTTAGCTTCATTTCAAAACACTGGGGTTTGAAATCAATCATAGTTTTCTTTTGGTTGATACTTGTTTGCTCTACTTCTCGGCTTTTAATACTTCACGGCACTGACTCAGAAGTCTGTGCCAAGAACTGCATCACATTGATATTAACAAAACTCTTGCAAATTCAAGCTGGCCCTCAAAATCCATTAGTGCCCTAGGAAATTTGGGAGTTGGAACCATCGCAATAGAAAGGTATAGATTTGGTTTACATATGTTGACATGAGGATCTCAGTTGCACCCGTTATGAGAGTAACCGCACTTGGTGATGAGTGAGTGGGTTCTCCATGGGGGAATGGAAAAATCAGAAATGGACCCTGTGTGGGAGCAATACGCTAAGGTGCTGACAGCTTAATGAATAACTTGACTGTTATGACAGTAGGACACCTTGCAGTTCCAAGAGCAAATATTTGAAATCATATGCAATGCAGGAAATGTATATATGCATATAGAGAATACATGGCTTACCCGTATCACTAACAGATGGTCTATGTTTTCACTTCAGAGGTTTTCTTCTGCACAATTGTGAGTTTCTGGGGGTGAGAGTGAATCCATAGCTTGCAACTGATGACATAAAATGGAACAGTGTATTAAAGTCCCCTTTTTATGGTGGCCATATGGCTCAGAGGTTTTGGTAACAGCTAATTAAGATATTTGCCTGTAGGCCCCCCCTATAAACCTTGTTCTACTACTGCTCCAAAAGCTCTAGCCAGCCTATGTGCTAAATAAAGGTGGTGATTAGAGAACCGTTCTTTAAGGATTACATTAAAAAAAAAAAAAAAGAAAATTATTTTGGTCTTCTACATTGTCATTGACATTCTCCTAAGGCTTCACTGGACTATGGAGATAAAACCTACCTTTTGTCAAAGTCTTTTGCCTAAAGCACATTTTAGGGGTGCACATTAAAGAGGTGAATTTGTGAGTATCTGTAAACACCATATTTCTGCCATGTATCAGTTTTGGCGACCTGAAGACTCTCTGCTCCAGATTTACGCATCTTGAACCCTTCTTACACTGTCATTCCCTGACACAAGTAAAACCAGGCACCTCTTTTGTATAGATGTTCTGTACAGTTGATCTCATCAAGATTTTTTTTTAATTCTCTCTTGAGAATGAATGAAAATTCTTTAAATTCATGGGGTTTATGATTTTCCTAAATTAATCGTGAGTGATTATTAACTTTGCAGACTGCTCAGGTTTTTCCTTAAAAGTAACTTCTTACTCTGTAAAGAAGCTGTTGTCCTATTTTCATTAAGAAATTCATGCTTCCTTCAGCATCCTGTTCAAGAAAATTGTCTATGTTTATTTTAGCAATTTGTACCATGTCTTAGGAATATGGCGTTTCCTGTGTTTCCAGTAAATAGATTTTTATGAGTGCTTTGTTCATGTTATCTACAAAAAAAAACCCCAACCAGCCAAACCAAAGACCTTGGAGGCTGGAGACAGCTGATTAGTTAAAGCAGTGGAAAGAATAGGCTGACTGACAGCAGAAAAGTGAAATGGTGGAACTCCTGTAAAAGTCAAGGTGCTGCTACAGGACCAGGGGGAAGAAAAGACAGTTGCTGCTTCTAAACATAATACTGAAGGAATTTAGTTCTGGTGCAACTGAAGTGAATAATTTTTGGGAATAGATTTTAATTATTAGGTGAAATTCAGAAAAAAAAAATATACTGGCTACTAATAAGGAGAATTAGTGCGTGAGGTTTCTAGCTACTAGTGGCTTAGCTTTAATTATCTGATTGTTACACATCTCATAGTTCATCTTCTGGGAGTCAACTTTCCAGTCCCACATACAGGATTTGGTAGGGCTCAGTCCTTGGGGAAAGCACAGTGCAGCACAAGCATTTCATGTGAGCCTGGCAAGGTAATTGTCTCCTGCAGCTGTCAGGACTAATCACTCAATGGAAACCAGGCCCCAGCATTTGTGGTAGCCTGAGGGCAAGCAAAATATCAATTGGGCTACAAATCAAGAGTGCAGCATCCTCTTGCACCATGAATCAGTTAAATGAGACAAGCAATTCAAGTGCTAAGACAACGTGGTCTGTATAAACAGGAGCTTGGAAACTATATTTCAGTGATTTTTTTCACCTTATTTTTAAAAGGCAGCTAAAAAAGAGAGAGAGAGAGCATGAATAAACTGCTTGAGTTGGACAAATTGATTTGGATAAAGTAGCCACAATCCTGACATCTTCACAGAAATTCCAGCTCAATGTGGTTGGAAAAAGTTACCAATTAAAAAAAAAACAAGCCAAACAACTCCAGACTTCATTCATGTTCTTTTAATTGCAGACCTGAAGCAGAAGTATAATACTAGATGTCATTCAAAATCTATTCTCAGTCATCTGCGAGCAAACATTGGGTATCCTTGTGCACTTGTGATTTGCAGATTGCTTTGCAGACTAAAGAAACTGGAATCAGCTTTGCAAAGAAGAGCCTTCTAAGTAGGAAAATCCTTATGACAATGAGCTGACAGCTGAAACTTAGCAATTTTGCCCAAATTTTTCCCTTCATCCCAAATTCACATTTAAGGATGTGAGTCCCAACCAGAAGAAAGTTGGAACATAAATGCTGGGAATTACTAATAGCAGAATGGTGATGACTACGTGATTGTCATTTTGTACAAAGGCAGCACTGAAGATTTCCCAACAGGTTCAATGGACTTTATTGGTCATAAAAAGAATAAAATATAAGGCAAAATGGGCAATATCAAAATCAGCTGCAGCACTCTGCCCTCTGAGTACAAACATCTCCTCAGGTGTGGTTACACATACCCTTATCCAGACATTTTGCAGATGATTCTTGAGGCAGTGATGGCATCAGGAGGAGGAAAGCATGGGATAGGCCATGTTTACTGCCACTTTAGAGGAAGCCCTTTCAGTCCAGCGCAGACAGGCATGGCCGGGTAGAGTTTCAGCTCTGAACACAGAATTAGAGGAAAAACCCCAAATTAAAAAAAGAAAAAGTTTTTTAAAAAAAAGCAGACCAAAAATGACGTTATGTGTATAAGTGGCTTTCTGTTTAGACTAGGACACCACTGAGCTGGGGATGAAGTATAATGGTGTGCTGATAAGGGAGACCTCCTGCCGGAGTCTCCTCCCACAGTCTCCATCCGAACCAAATCCTTCATGTCTACCGTCTGTCTGGCATCATTGATTTTCTTTCAAGGTAAATAGTTTCCTTCAGTAACAGGTCCAGCAATGGGAACCCAGCCTATTTGTGCCATCTGAAGTAGGTGATATCTGTGTGTTTCTATAATATACATTTGTAACACACATCAGAACTCAAAATGCATTCTCCTCTCACTTCCGCTGCTTCTGCACTGATGTAACTCCAATAACTCTGCTAATCCTTTTTTGCACTAAGTGGAGAATAAGAGTCCGAGTGTTTCTACATATGACCCTAATGACATATTACAGACCCTTGATTGTAAGTGCTGGCTGTGTAGAGCACAGCCTTGGACACCAGTTTTGACTCATCAGATGTGGATTTAAATAATCATAACATCACATCTCATTTGCAACCAAAGATGGAAGAGAGTTCACAAGGATGGAATAAATAAATGGGGTTTGGGAGGATTGTACCTACACAAGATGGAGAACAGCCTCAAAGTTGAGCATTAGACAGAAGTCATGATAAATAAGTATTTCTATTTTCAGCAGGAATAAAAGAAAATGAAAATATTGTGGCATAGAAAGGAATAAAGATATTGACTAATATAACTTTGGAATTGTATCAATATGTAAGAGTACAGGGAAGCTTTGTACCTGACATTTTGTTCTCAAGGTGCCTAGAGTGGGCTAAAACAAAAAAAAAACTTTTAATATGTACTTTCGTGAAAAAAAAAAAAAAAGTCATACTTTTCAATGGAATAAAAAAACCAAAGCATAAACCAAGTCCTTACTTCTCTAATTTTTTTTTCCTTTCATTTCTCTGGTCTTTGCAGGGAGACAGTCAAATTTACCAGAATTTGTAAGAGTCTGAAATGCCTATATTCCACTTCTGAAAGCAAGGATTTCATGTGGAAGGGAGCAGCACTGTGCTAATGTTTCCTACGAGGCATGTTTACACTCCCTTCCACTGTAAAATATGTGGCACCTTTAAATAAAAAAAGCAAGTCAATCTATGTGCTTTGCATCATCAGCACAAGCAGAAATCCTATATGAACATCATCTGTCAGGTCTTGAAAATGCAAAACTGCAGCAAGTATATCAGCCTCTGCTGTCACAGAACTGGATGGAAGAAGATGTCCAGCAAACAGCAGCTTTATCGGAAGGGAGGGGAGCTATGAGGTTATTGCTTGCAACTTGCTCAAAGTTCTGGGAAAGGGGTAATGCTCGTTAAAGCTGCATATCTGTGCCGACTTCCCTCTCCCCCCCGACTGCCACTTGATTCTAGACATGAAGAACAGACAAAAACTTATCAGTGCCAGTGTCTTTAAAGATGCCCACACATGTTCCCTGCAGACCAGAGAGAGGGGAAAAAAGTCCATTTTGTCTGGACAGGTATCAGTTTTAAGCTTGTCTTATCTTCGCACACCCACCAACCTCCCCATGTGGGAGCGGGACTATCGCTGTACAGTGTGCAGGGTGAACTCCAGCTCTCCCTTCTGAGAACTGATAAGAAGGGATGCATGAATTGCCCTTTTCAGCCAAGCTCACGGTGTGCAGCCAATCTTTATCTCCAGTCTTAAGGAAGGAAAAGCAGAAACCAGCTAAAAGCCTTTCTTTCCTCTATTCTCTGATATTCTATAAGTCACATTGGGAGATTAATATTGCAACCCATCCCTCCTCCTCCTCCCCCTACCCCAAAAAATCCCTGTTGTGACTAAGCAGGCTGATAAACTTCAAAATAAAAACAGATGTGGCAGGAAGAATGATTTATGGACTCCCTCATGCACTTTAGTTTCTACATAATGCCAGGGTTTGGATTTTTTTTTAGTTTTATTGTCCACCTAGTATTATTCAGCCCATTTCTACTTCCAAATTATGACAGGAAGGGAGGTGGGAACAACACCCAGACCTAGAAACACCAGCATGAGAAGAAGAGCGACGTGCTACTGCAATCTGATGGGAACTGCCAGAGATCCAAACTGATGGCTGCAGTTCACAGATGCAAAAGAGGTGGGGAAACAAAGTTATATGGAAAGGAAGGAGGCCAGAGGAAAAAACAAATTTCCTCCTTTCCTCTAGTGGGGAAATCAATAAAATAAAAATATGCAAGAAGTAAAGTCTTTATTGGTCAATAAGCAGAAAGCAAATGGGACTGGGAAAGGTGGAAATGAGGGCAATAAATGTTATAGTGAAAGATTAATAAATTGGAGATGTGAAGGGAAGATAAGAAATGCTCAAATGTTATCTGAAGAAGAGTGAATGCCTCTGGAATGCATTCCAGGATCTTCCACCTATTCCCAGTCAGAGGTGAAGGAGGACAGATGAAGACATACAGAAATGCATGTGTTTGGAGGAGAAGCTTGGGGCACAAACTGATAGCAGGGAAACGTGGTTCACCTTTACAGCATGTATTATAATTATGAGTGACTGGCAGTCTTGGGATACTTGTAGTTTTGAAAGCTTAGCTTCAGATGCCTTAAATGGGAGCTGATAATACTCGTTACTGATATTTGATCATTAAAATCTCCATTGATAGCTAGGTCAGAAAATGAGGACATGCAAATTGTTTGTCGTACCGCTGCATCGCTGCACTCAAGGCCTTGTGGTAACAGACAGAATTTATTTTTTTGATTTTTATTTATTTATTTATTTCATTTTGTATTAAACATCCCCAAAGATGCACGCAAATGTTCCTATCAGTGTATAGGTAAGTCACCAATAAACTGTATGTACAAAAACAGATTTTGCTGGACAACATCCAGGAGAGGAGGTGCTTGAACTCGAGGCAGTTGCTTGGCATTAGTTGCTGGTATCTGTGTGCTGGTTCAGATCACATGGTATCTAGATTTCTTCGCTGGCTTTCTAGCATTTCATGCCTGTTTTCACTCAAGTGTTTATTTCTATAAACAGACCTAACCTTAGAAAACAATATAATGACATCCTTCCTGGGGGAGGAGGGGGAGAGAAGTTTCCTCAAATTACTCAGGAGGGTTTCCGCTGGCTTTTTCTTTTCAATAATCCAAGAGGTAAATGGCCACTTTTGAACTCTGCCCTCTGCCCTTTTTATTTTGCAACTTGGGCTAAGATCAAGCCCAGAGTCAAAAGTGTCAGCAAAAATGGCTGTGATATGCGTGTGCTTTCCTTTATGAAAGTCCTCGTGATTATGTTTACAGAATTCATTATAAACTCAGGGTCTAGATTAAAAGCAAATGTCTAAGTGTCCTGTGGGGAATTGCTGGGTTGAGGATGCAGCTTCTAAGAGATGCATGGGATCAGTAGGGAGCTATGAGCATTACCAGGGAAAAGGGAGCGGAGTTAAAGGTGAAATGTGGACATGAAGGTCACCAAGAGGGCTAGAGGTAAAGGTGGGGAAGAAACAAAAAGAGTCAGAAAGACATCAAAAACAAGACAAAACAATACAGGATGGATCTGTTCAAAGTGGAGACACAGTTCTAACAATCTGTGATCATAACAGAATCCCTGGTGCAGAAAAAAAAATAACCTATCCAGACATAAAATTGAAACAGTCCAAGACAGAGAAAAATTTCCAGACCACATTGAAAGCAGCACTCTGTCAAAATTTGGACTGTTAGGCTCCTTCTGAACATGTGAAAGAGGCGTTTAATATCATGAGCTGCAGAGAAAGGCAGCGTATGCAAGGGCAAACCAACCATACGCCTATTTATTCGCTATCCATACTGCTCTATCTCCAGCTAGCAGATGAATGCTGGCATCCCATCTTCTGTTGCTTACTGCGTCAAGGCCTCTGTGCCACAGACCCAAGGCCTTGGCTAAAATCGACGGTGTAAGAGTGGCACGTCCTTTTAAATTATAGAATGGCATTTTTCATTTTGAAGAAGGATCTGGGAACACTGGAGAGGCAAATAGCCTAAATAGGTCCCTTTTCTTCTGAAAGATCTGCATGGTAATTGCTGCTGACAGGACTCCTCTACAGCGGTGCGGTCTCAGGAAGAACTGGAAACCATCTTAAAGCTGATTAACGCAAGGTGTTATCCCTGACCCCTGTCATGGAGAGACCCTCTCTACATCCAGCATCAGTGATAGGGAAGTAGTGGATATTAGTTGATTTGGGATAGGATTGGGAGGAAGTGGATGAAAAGTGTTTCAAGTTAGTTCCTGAAATGACTCTAGATAAGTTGTTCACTTTTTTTTGTTGTAACTATTTCGAGGCTGTCAGTGCAACTGTTCAGGGAGTCATTCGTGACAGGGCTCAGAGAATCATATGCTTTTTAAATTTCTGCTGCGCTTAGCAGGAGATGTCAGTGGTGACGGTGGGGCTGTCCACAGTGCTCAGAGTCCTCTGGAACAAAACTGCTTTGGATACCCCTGCCTTCTCTCCACACAGGCAAATACGAGCCTGACAGAGGGAACATCCTGAAGAATTTCTTGGAATTGCCTTAATTACTGATATGTCTAAGAAGAAAAAAAATAAAATAATGCTGCACTACAGTGTGTTTACATTCTTCGGCACATCAACCTGTAGGCACTGTTAACTGGTGTGGAACTGAAGTACCATCTTGCAACAGTTGAATCTGTATTTTTCTCTAAGTTGTCTAAAAGGATTTTCCTGTTTTATACAATTTAGCAACTGTAGCATAGCCTGCGCAGCTTTAAACATATTTGATTTCATTTAAGTAAAATGGGCAACTGTATAGCCCCAAGAGACTCTTTAATGGGTCACTCATCCATCAGGCTAGTGGGCAATGGGCTGCTTGTCCTTTGTGGATTGTTTGTACTCTTACAGCACAGCATCCCTCCAGATCTCCCGAGAGCTCCTTTGAAATGGCCAACATTTACCAAGGATATATTCAGATTTCACTTTATCCCAGCTGTCAAACTTTGTGTATTTTTCCAGTGTCAAACAGATTTTAAGATGGAGGAAGGAGATAATATGATGATAAAAAGACTTGACCAAATTAAAGGTAGCTTTTAAAATACTATATACAACACAGGACAATTTACTTTTTCCCCAGAATTTCAGCGGAGTGGTAATGGAACATGTATACATAGAGTGGGCCAGAGGCAGACTTTCATAAAGAAAATATATGTGTGCATGTCCTTACTCATGCGTGCATGTGCACACGCATGCACACAATCAACCATGTGGCGCTGGATTTTTTTTCCTCTAAGGCATATTTTTAACTTTCTTTTCTATCAGCTTGTAAAACATGATTTTTATTCTTCCTTTAATGGCCTGGACTAATTACTCACAATGACCTTTGACCTTCAAGTGCCTTCATTTATGGTAGCGCATTCTTTTCAGCAGAAACATATTGGCTTGGTTTTACAGGGTGCTGATGTCTGGCCCGGCAGTCCAAGCCTCAGCAGTCCTACCACCTTCTACATCACAGCCCGGTTTCAGGAACCAAAAGCAGCATCCTTTCATAGGCCACTGATGAACACTGTGAAATTTTCGCCTGAGCAGAAATACCAAGATTTGCTTTCGATATTAAGATTCCACCACTGGAATTTATCTCAGGCAAAATTGCATAAATCTGTACACATTTGGAAAAATGTGAAGACATGTGCAAATACCTTCGTTAAATCAGGGAACGAAGCAAAGTTTAACTGTACTGGTAGAAAGCTCCACCTGGTTTAATGCACCTAATTCCTCGGGAGGGCTGAGCGCTGCATCGCTGTACGGAGATGGATCTGTTAGTTCAGCTACGCGATACAGCTCTAGCAGCTCTTGGTGAGGTAGCATGAGAGTATTTCCACTAATTAACGTGCCACATGGAAGACTTTCTTGGTGCTCATCTCCTCCAAGAACTGAATTCTACTCCTCAGGATTTAAGAGTGAAATACAGGAAGCAAAAAAAATCCAGGCTTATCGCAAGGTTAATTCTAAAACTCTTACTAGAATTCAGCAAGAATACTCTGACGAAAATGTCACAGAAGTGTTCTGGCAAATACATGGAAATTACAGAAAATCCAAGATCCAAGATCCTGGCATATCTGTTACCAATATCAGCAGGATGGCATACAAGCAAGGAATTAGAGGCAGCCTCATGGGTCGGCCATTTGGGTGGGTTTTAGAAGATATGCCTTCCATGTTAACCTCTCCCTGAGCTTTGACAAATTACTTAAAATTTGAAACTGGAAGTTGGTGAACCTTCTGGCCTAAGATCAGAAAATCATGAAGGCCCCATGTTAGCAGGAAGTATAAAAGCAACCCCAAACCTATTTAGAAAGACGCTTAAGCACATGGCTGATTTCTTGAATGGGGAGGGTGAGCTGAAATGGATTTTCTGTCCCAGCTTTTTGCATGTAAAAGAACTCACATCTCGTGATGAGGAGCAGTAACATTAAATGTATTAAAGCTACCCAATTGCTATTGCAATGATAGGAATACCTAGTTAAACAGAATACATGTGGATATTGTGCAGTGCAAAAAAGAGAAATAGTTCTTTGTCAATCACTGTTTATCTAAAATGGCAAAGCAAACCAGGAAAAAAAAAATGTATAGAAGGGGATGCACTCTCTTGAGATGGATTGCTAGAGAAAGAAGAGGAAGAGTCATGCAGAAAATGAATGTGTTTGTAGGTGTTTTGCAGTAGTTACATAGTTTTCATGATAAGCCTTTAAGCTTTTGAGTTATTTTTCTTGGGTCTTTTAGATTTTTTTCTTCTTCCTCGGCCTCCTCTGCACTAGTACAGACTCTCAGAGAAAGACCATTTACTTGCTCTGTTGTCAACGCATCTGGACGTCTTGTCAAAACAATATAATTTTACTTTGTAACTTTTTGACACTGGTATTTATTGCACCTGTCTTTAGTCATGATTTATGACTTGTCTGGTGAGTATTACTCTACAGCTCCAAGTTTACAATACCAGATAAGTGAAGCATTTGAAGTCCCGAAAGGGCTACAGATTTATAGATGTATATTTCTCTCCCCTCCCCCAAAAAGGGAAATTAAGATGAGCATTTTCTCCCGTTTTTTTGGGTGGTAGAAATCAAGATACTCAGAATTTCTTTGGAAAGAAAAAAAAAGGGTGAAAAATGCTATCTGTTGCTGTTTGTAGGAGGAGGAACACAGTCAAATGATCTTTGTTAGGGGAGTGCTTTGCAGGGTTTGTTTTAATTAATCGATAGCTGACTTTCTGTACAGCATTTTGACACCCAGAACCAAGTGGTGAGGATGTTAGCATCATCCAAGTTGCAGCATTCGGAGGTATCCGTCAGTCTGACATTCTGAATTACTAGGTTCAGAACACACTTTCTAGGATAATACTAGCTCCTGCTTAACACTGAAACATTGAGGCCAAATATGTGAAATCTAAACTTTACCTACCTGAGTAACCTCACGGAATAAAATGGGTTTCTTCACACACATAATGTTAACTGTGTCTATGAAAAGCCGCTGCAGAATGCGAGTCTAAATATTTGATAAAAGAAACAATCTTACCTTGTAAAAAACCCAATTTTTCTTTTCTTCTTTTGCTTTAGCAAACCTAAATTTGGGACCTAAATCAACTTGACTGTATCCCCTAAATATATAGTATGCTTGAAAGGTATTTATTATTCTACTGCTGTTAAAGCGGGTCTTTCAAATTTGCCAGACTTTAAAACAAATCCGGGCTTCCTTCCTAGTCAAGGTTCTTTTCAAATCTGATCCGGTACTGCAGATGTAACACAAGACTGTTGACACAGTTTGGTTGCTGTAATGTAAGTATCCTTCCAGCGTATCTCTCATCTAAGCCAAAGCGACATGCGAATGTGTGAATGTCAGATTGAATTGTTTTGTAAACATACGGTTGCTTTTGTTTGTCAAAATTTCATTAAATTATAAAGTTACTTGACAGGGTTTGAAATTGCAGTCCCCTAGGGATATATGCATCGGTGAGATTCCCTGTACTGGTGCTTTGATAGAAAATGGGTGGAAATCAGGGACTGTAAGCTCTGGGGAGCTCTAGAAGGAAAACCTGAGACTTCTTTTCCAAGTATTTTTCAGTCTTCAAGTAAAAAAACAAAAAAAAAACCCTCTTAACAAAGGATACATGGTAAACAACTGTAAGAGGAGGCGAAGAAAAAACCCTTGCTGACCAAGCTGTTGTCACAAATGCAGCCGGTGTCTTCCCGTCACAAAGCAACATGGGACCTGGTATCTGGAGGCAGCACGGATTGCCTCTCTTGCCCCAAACTTTGCACATTCTCAAATGCTTTGATGGACTGCCAATGAAAATATTGGGCAGGCATCAACTGTGTGGTTGCCATGGAGATCTAGTAAGCTGGGGCAGTGGGAACACAGATTTCCATCAACAGGACTTTAACAAAAGCCTTGATTCAGTGGCAAGCTCTTAGGTTAGATGCTTCTGGGCTTTAGCAGGGTATGCAGAAAATGGTAAATTTACTACTGAGCTTGCTAAGCAATGGCAGATCATGATTCCTTCAGGGAAGAAAGCACAGCCTACTTTGCTTTCTGATTCAAGATGGACCTTTTTAATTCTTCCTTGCCCTATAAAATGAGAAAGAATGAGGCTGTAACAAGTCAAATGTAATTCATTGCCATTTGGAGATATGTCCATTATAGATTTTGGGGCTACAGAATCATGCCATCAGCTTGAATACACATTCTCATCTCACAGAAATTATTACCTGATGCTTTGAAAAGGCATCAAAAATACCATACATTGTTGTGACAGTGGTCATCTTGAAGGACATAAACTCTCTGTACATAAAACTGATTAACCTATATTTGTCATAGATAAAACTAGAATGTATTATTATCACTAGAGAGCCTGTTGGCAGTTTGAGCTTGAAAGGGTGAAATACAGAAGATCTTGACAGAGCAGAGAGCAGACAGAAATAGCAAAGTGAGATATTTCTAAAATCCCGTTTCATCTGTTGTACACAGATTTGTGTATGGATTCGTATTTGAATTCTGATATTAATACGTTCAAAGCAGTATTTAACTGATTGAAGGCACTTTCAGATTTTTTCGGTAACAACCAGCAGTTTGTGGGACAACTTATTTATGTAAGCTGGTGTGAATTTGTACTTGCAAGTCAGAAGTAGCTGCTTCAGGTTTAAAAAAGAGAACTTAGGAATTTTGTGACTGAACTTTCCTTAAAATGATGTGCATAGGACTGTTGCATTTAGAAAGAAAATCTAACATTTTATTATCTTATGAAGCCGTAAAGGCAGAATGAAAATAATGTTAAAATAAGAAATTTGAGTGTTTACAGATTTCTATCTAACTAGAAATACATTGTCAGGCACTTAGAGCAATTAAATTACACAGCTTGATAAACAAGCACAGATTAAGTGAAATTTTATACAAAGTTCAAATGAAACTTAGATCTTTTAAAGACTGTCTTTGAAGGATATGTGAAACACCAAGCATGATTGCTTACATTCTAAAAATTAATGTGCTGGTGTTCTCTCCTAGAAGTCACAAAGAGATTGGGTTTTTTAGGTTCAATGAAAGCGAAGATAAAATATGCAACCTCTGTCCCTGTCATTTGGCTGAGCACTGTTAGGTGGTAGGAGACACCTCCTCTGACATGAGGGAAGGAAGAACACTCGGGGGAAACAGTCATTTCAAACAGGCATCAGGGTGGTAATAACAACTAACATTTCAAAGGGACAGCAAGCTTCATGCTTCAGTCTAATACAGCTTCCAGCAGCCATCAGACTGTGACTCGCTGCATGGACAAGTTATTCCACAGTTCTGCACCCTATGGAAGTCCTTAATCCTCCCTTGCAACTGCCAATGGATACTGTCAGTCCAAACCCACTGATAGATAAGCTTTGGCTCCAGTTTACCATGTACTTTTACATTATCACTGCGATGGGGAAAGAATTTCAACTGAGAATGCTCATTGCATTTAAACTATATGGAATTTTTCTGTTATCCTCAGTGTGACTGGACTTAATCCAGTGTATGAGGCCTGGTGGAGCTTTCACTGGAATCAAACCAGAGCATCCAGGACAGCATTTGAAATTGGCAGTTGCTTCTATACGTATCTGGCATGCCTGAAACACACCAAAACAGGGTAGCCAGTTAAAAACAACAGTTTGGTTAAACACCCAAGAGATCAGGATGAAACCTGTAAGGGAGAACATCATGGAAGTCCAGGACACTTTGGTCTGGCTCTAATTTGATGATGAACTGTCTCTAAATGATTTATGGTTCCATTAACACCACTATCCTATAGGTAGGATGAATTATATAAGTGTACAGTGCTTCCATTTCTTCCATAGATAAGAAGCACAAGTGAATTCGTTTGGTAGGAATTGGGAGAAAATCACGTTGCTACTCACGCTTAACCAACTCAACCAGTGAGTTGCCAAGCCCATGACATCATCACTGGCAACATACGAGCTTCAGATTAGAAGTAGCCTGATGACATCACCCTTCCAGTTTCTATCTAACAGATGGTTTCTGTATATTGTGTAATTTTAGATCATTATTCATGGTTTTGGTCAGTATAATTCAGGAAGTGAAAAAACTGCCAAGAAAAATTGACCTGGAACTAGTTCAAAGAGACTAAATTATTTTATTGATTAGACTCCTTAGCTTTCATTTTCCAGCAGAGCCATCATGAATCATCGATACACAATAATATCTGAGTAATTTCTGTGTGAGCTGAATTAAGTGCTCCAAAACAAGGTAAGCTTTGAAGGATTAGGCCTTCAAGCTGTTTGAAAACAAGATAGCTAAGAAGATTTGCTAGGCAGTCCTGAAAGGGGGCCAGAAGCTATTTACTGAGGCAAGTGGTTTGTTTGAACTGGATTTTTATTTATTTTCATATTATACTTGTTGACTTCATATCCGCCTTCAGCTCAGCTCAAAGGCTCGGGAGAGGCATGTTTTTCACCAATGTGAATATGGGCCAGAAAGGAAGGACCTTCCGAGAGGCCTCATCAGGCACAGCCCCAGCATGGAGATAAAGCACCACAAGCCTGCAGCAGGAAGGAGAAAAAATACAGAGAGAAGGGGGTAAAGAAAGGCTGGGGAATCTTTGTTAGGAAGGTTTACAAGAGAGTGCAGCCATGCAGAAGGCTTCATGTAAGAAGTACTCAGAGGGCAGTGATGAGTGAAACTCCACATCATTTGTCTGGTATAAATACATGTGTCAGATGCACGTGTGGCACGGAGTGCACAGGTTTGCCATTGGAACATGCCCCGGTAGCAGGTTTCCTTTCTGACTGATCCACATCAGAGTGCAGGATCTACCCTGAAATCAGCAGTCTTTGCTCAGATCAGAAACAGAGGGGAAAAAGAGTGAGCACTTTTCTGTCAAGGTGCTTCAGCAACACTAGCTTCAGGTAACTTCTGCCTCCAAAACGAGTCATGAGAATGGGTATGGGGATACTGGAATTCAGGCTCCCTAAATATCTTAAACCCATGTTGTCAGAGTGTTAAACTGTGCTAAAGCAAGGCAGAAGGATTTTAGGTGGGAAGAGGGATCAAGTCCAGATCACAATGGAGTAACTGAAAATAGCTCGTCCCCTTTGTAGTTATTAGTAAGAGTACGACCAAATCGTGAACAAATGTCTCCCAGCCTTACAGAAGGAGTATGTGAAGAAAATACTAAAATCTTGGCAGCGGTTTCCTGTTACTAGTGTGCTGTGGCCAAGTTAACTGTGTCTCCAAAAGTTTCATGTCAAGAGTACTCCAGCATTTACAGAAACCAAATGAGCTTGAAGATGGTCCAGCAGCCTCCCAGATGCACCCCATGGACTGTGCTGACCTGCGACCAGTGGCTTGGCACAGAAGGAAGGCAGTTTTGAGTCCTGCTCTTTCAGAACAATGGGAAAATAAGAGACTTTCTGGTGGTAGCGTGGTCTTTCCCGATCACTCTGTGGGCTGACTTGCCTCTCTGGCATAGCTTGCACCAGAAATCCTGGTGGCTGCAGAGATGCCAGCTGGGTCTTGTAGAGGGGGTGAACAGAACCATTGAAAGAAACTATCCAAGTTCAGTTTTTGGACCTTGCTCCATCATAAATGATATCTGAATATTGCTTCTCTATCTGAGGTCCTTTGAAAATGAAAAAAAAAATACAATAAAGGCCAAGTTTGTCATTTAGTTCCCTAGCGTTTCCCTTTTCATACAACAGAATGAACCACTACACTGCAAACAAGGCACCTGAACTGGCCTGTTTTCAAAATGAATATTTAAGATCCTTACTATCAGTAGTCAAGCTTTTCTGTAAACTCTGTGTATTCTTGCCTTAGATTTTTACTAACAACTACAAAACACCTTAACTTGGCCAAGTATCTGTTACCTATACAATAACTATGTTTTTCGTATGTTGTCCCTGGCGAGATCATTTAGGCATTTGTTCTCCAGGAACTGGAGAATCTGAAGAATCAGTTTTACGAGAATTTAACCTGAGAGTACCACTTAGAAGAAAACCAGCAAAATCTGGGCTAACAACCTTTCAGTTCTTTGCTGTACATCAGAAGAAAGTGCAACAGCTTCTCTACAGGCCTTTTTCCTCTTTTCCTGTTATGCTTAAATAATAGAGCATTAAGATTTAATTATGTAAACTGCTTTTAGCCCAGGCTCAGCAGGCAGGCAGCTTTAAAACAATCACTATTCTCAGATATTTTTGTACAGAAAACCTACTTCTGGAAAGATGTGTGAGTAGAACTTTTAGTGTGGTGAGTTCCACATATTACTGTATACGTTAGCTTAACTATGATTTTTAGAATGAAGTTCTAGATATTATTAGATGCTATTCTACAAAATGTTCTCTTACCGGAATACCCTGGTTTGCCAAGTCTAAATATTTAGGGAAGGCATTGTAGTTTAATTAAAATCTTTATGGGGAAAAAAATGTTGGCCTTGCCTTTCCAGTCACTCAGAAATAAAATATGGCATTTAAAGCCTGTCTCTTTCCATCCCCAAACATACGGTTTGACACCATTCTGATTTGTGAGAATATTTTACAGGTTTGGGTTTTGTTCTAATGTAAAATTAAAACAAATTTTAAAGCCTCGAGGTTGGCTGCAAAGTAGGAAGTGTTGTTCAAATGCCAAATTTCACACCTAGTTTTTGTTACTTCGGTTTCAGGTGCAGGGAAACTCATTTTTAGAGGATTTTTAAAATTTGAGCCTCTCCTGTTCTTAATGCAGACACCCTGTATTTTGCATACTGCAACCAACTTATCACGATTAATTACTACAGTGTATATGCAACCCGGTGTTGTCTGTGCAATCTGGTTTTGGTGGGAGACGTGCCTATGCTGGCTACTGGGGTTATAATCAGAAGGGTTGTGCATGGAACATTTTTTCAGGTAGAGTGACATATTCTGCAATATGTGCACAGGCAACATTATTCTTGACTGCAAGAAGAACTTCTTCCTCCAAAGCAAATACCTACTTAACTACCATCTTTTTTTATTCCTTCATTTTATGTTTGTCTACCAACATAGGAGCCTACTTACAAGACAATTTTACGGTAGCAACATTACATTTTATCAGTCTTTCCAAGCTGATAACAATCTTTTCCTAAAACTGCTTTAGCAGAGATTATCAACCATGATAAACTGATCAGCAATATAATTTCCAGGTAATAGCACCCAAAACCTGAATGAAAAGCCAGAGTATTTCTTTTCCATTTTAGAAAGTCAAAACATCCAAGAAAGCCCCATCACAAAGCTCAGTTGTGTCAACAATGATAAAATGATTCAAAATACCCTGTCTTAACCTGAGGGAAGGTTAAACTATAAAATATAACTTAATCTTCAGATTATTTTATTATTCAAATTTCCATGAAGACTAATCATAGCAGCCATAAATGTGTCCTGAGAAGATACTCCCTCTATATATGTATATCCAATAAGAGAAATATTGTAAAGATTGTCTCTAAAATTATGATTTTTGTTAAGAGTTAGTATTTGTTACTTAGAACCATTTTTAGTCTTCAGGTTATTTGGGAATTTTGTTTGCCAACTGTTCCCAAATAAGAAAAAATCCTTCCTGATTTCAGTAGCCAAATGAAATTCAATGTGGTGATCAAGATGTAACTCTGTTTTCTTTCAAAGCTCGTGCATTAAGTACTTTCCTCAAGCATTTCCAGGCTGGATAGCATCCCTTTCTGAACATCGCACTTCAGGAAGGGGAAAAAACCCACTGATATTTTCCTTATCAGTTATGTGAGGATCAGCTCAGGATTTTTGCAGTATTTAACACACCACATGGAGGAGACAGCGTGGATTTGGAGGAGGATGTCTACAGATAAGAAATTTCCCTTGGCTATGTTTGCCAAACCACGTAACATGCTGATGACTATTTGCTTTATCCTGTTTCAATATGTTTTGTCTTCAGTTTCATGCTCTTAAAGGGGAAAATAATGCTTGAAAGAAATGGAGAGAGAGTATTATGTGTGCTTTATGTGTCCACATATTTGCTGTTACCTAAAGTAATCTAGTGAAATATTGGCCAGCTGGAGCGGGGGAGATGATGTTGCATAGTTCTCCAACAGTGACCCTTGAGGACTGGAACAGAGATGTATTAGTTCTAGCCAGAAGGGAGCACTTTGTCTCCTAAATCCCTTGGAGTAAGTTGGTTTTTCTTGCCAGTCTGCGATTGATTGAGTCATCACAGGTCAGTGATGACTCTGGATAAATATTGCCTTTGAAGACATCAGACTTTAAAGAACTGCAATAAATTCCCGCATATTTAGCAGGACTTCAGCAGTACAGCTGGTGTGAAAGGAGCATTTGTGGAACATAATCTGACACCACCGTTTGGAGATGCATGCAAAGCGCATCAGACTCATGTTGTTTTCAAATATTCTTCTCCTGAAGCATATGAAATTGTTTTGGGTTCCCCCCCCACAAGGCTTTACCTGTCCCAAGGGGTCAGAGTCCATGCAAACAGTACCTTGATGTTTGAAACATTCAAGATTCAGCTTCATCTGCTGTTCAGGAGGGTCACAGTGGAGGCCACCAACCTTCTAACTGGACTAAGCCAGGTATACAGGGAAGAGAAGATGGTATTCAAACCTCCCTACAGATCTTCAACTTCAGCAACAACATGATGCCCAGTGAAAGGATTTGGGTGTGTACTGTCAACTCAACATGCAGAATATTTTGTGCAGCATTCCTAGTGAAAGCCTACTGATTTCACTAAAAATATTACAATGACCAGTGAAAGACAGAATCCATTAATCCTGGCTGAGGGAATATATTCCTGTGAAGAGAGCTGTCATTTGTAGTTGCGGATGCAGAAGATTTGGAAGATGATTCCTCCTTTAATGTCTCTAAATTAACCCCCAAATTTAATATCAAAGCTAGTTATAGTGCGAAAAAAAAATGAAATGCTGTTCTTCTAGACCTATTTATTTTGCTTGTTAATGGATTAAAATAGTTCCCAGCTGTGCAAAGTTCTCATTATGTTCATTACTTATAATGCATCTCACAATGAGATGATTAATTCAGCACACTTGCAGGCCCTCATTGAATGCTGTTGATTAAGCAATTATGTTAATCCACTTGTGTTTGTTTTCTCACTGCTCAGATGATGGTTGGGACCAATTTCTTTGCTGAATTATTCCATGTACATGCTAGAATTTTTGCTAACACTTACAAAGGCCAAATCCACCATTCACAAAAAATGTGAAGGTGAAAATTGCAGATTATTTATCTCTAGTGTATTTTGGATTGCTAAGAAAAGTGCTGGACTTTATTTCAATTCCTCCTGTTTTGGGCCAAACTCTGGACAGGAGTAACAGATTTTTCTGTCTGCTTCAACACTGAAGTGGCAATTTCATTTAATTTGTATGTTCTTGTATTGATTGTACTCAGCAGTTGATTTGATCTTTTATTTCCATGAGACTGGTAAAGTGGTTTTTAGAAATGTAGAGATAGATATGCAAGTAACCCAAATATCATGCCCTTCCGAGTCAGAAACCTAATGGTTGCAAGAGGAATATGACAGCCTCTCAACATGATCAGCACCATGAAAAATGGACAATTAGTCCCCTTAACTTATTTTAGCTTTAGTCTCTAATTTGATATAAAGCAGGAGATTTTTAGAAAAGGGAAAGATATTCTCCTACTTTCAGATGAAAGTATTTTTTTCAGTAACAAAAATGGAAAGGGAAATACTGTGGTAGGAGAAATATGTAATAAATTTTAACAGTCTTTGCTCAGGTTAGTTGGATGGGACGGTGGTTCTTTAAGTATATTTGTCAGTTACCTACAAAGACATGTGATGGAAATATTTGTAAGAAGCCAGAAACATCCTGCCCCATTCCATACACTCAGCTCTCTGGGTGTCCAAGGAACCACCAGCGACCATTTGTAATAGTTGTCGTTTACCGTTCCGCCAGCTTAGCTGGCCACGATGGCCAGCTTCAGTGGAAAGGAAGGGAAAGACGGATCTGAGTTATACCTCAATAGACTAAACAGTAACCCCGCAGCAGTGCCCAGCATCGGGTTGGCCAAATCATTGGCAGATCTCATGAATAATAGAGACATGAAAAATGCTAACAGACTTCCCACCCATCAGAGGAGCCAAAACCAAAATGCAAAACATTAACACAAGCCAAACCTGCACAAAACTAGCTATCCCAAAAGACCTCTGATAACTTTTGAGTTCCCTGTTTGGAAGAAATAAGATAAAGCAGCAGCTCATAGATTTTGGAAAAAATAAGATAAAGCAGGAAGATTTAGTGATACCCTCCTCCAAGGCTTTCTATTTTTGCCATTCTTTTCCTTAGCTTTTGTATTGAAGTGCATATTCATAACAGCTCCACTGGTGTTTTCTGAATATAGACCATCAATGACCACAGCTTTTATTTCGGGAGGTCCATTTCCGTAGCAACAGCTCATAAAAGATACTAAATCAAGCTTAGATCTTTGCAGCTCAGGTTGATATATTATATATTGGTCACTGCAGCGTGCTGACGGCTTTCCTGCAATGTGGCCTGTGTCTTTTTTATTATGTACATCGTTGGTGAGTGTTGGGGAGATTGATCCCATTCTGGTATCCAGATTTTAAAACAGATGTGTGTTGAAAAAAGCTGCAGAGATTGCAGGAAAGAGGTACAAAAAAACCCCAGAGACCCTGAGAAAAAGCCTTTCAGAGAGACATGTTTAGGTTTGTCAAAGAGGACTGAGAAGTAGCATGATAATGTTGTATAAATACCTTCACAAAAGGAAAGCACCAATTGCTGAATAAGCCTAAATCTGATAGGGAAAGATTAGTGTGATCAGCAAAGGGAACTGCTAAGGAAGCAGCAAGTTCTCAAGGTCTTGTTGGCTTCAGGTCGAGAGCAGATACCTTCCTAGTAGTGATGTTCTAGCTAGATAGAGGATTATTGGTCCTGGTAGGAGGCAACAGGGTGAAATTTAACCTTTATGTCAAACTACAGAACCACGTATTGTCTTCTAGATGTAAATTATATTCATCTGTCAAAAAAGTGTCACTGAGACTGGGGGGGGTTCGTTAAAAGCTAGCCTCCTTTTCATATAAACGCATCAAGAGGCAGCATTTCTTTCTTCATAAACATTCCTGTTGGGAAATTAAAAATTAAAAAAAAAAAAAAAAAAGCCTGAAGGACAGTTGGCAGCCATAGGAAAATCTGCAGCATTACTCTAAGGCATACTTTTCTTTATTCTTTCCAGTTCCTCCAGAAAACAACATTAGCTGTTTTTTTCTAGTAGCATCATAACCTAAAGGTAAATCACAGAACAGAATCACTTCTCTGGCAGCCAGTACCTTGATTTCTTTCATATTTCCCCCCCCACCATGAGATGAGAATTCTGTAATTGTGATTATGTTGGGCTTTTTTTTTTAAACAACAGCTTCAAGGAGCTGAAGGCACCTAGTACTTTACAAGGCAGCTAAGTACAGTGTGGAATTTGCTCTTAATATTCATCCACATGTTTTATGAATTTCCATATTTAATTTTAAGCCTGGATTTTAAAGCCAGACTTGTTTTAATTCATTTATGTCTTAAACTCAATACCAGTTTCTGTGTTCTCCTATTTTGGGAGACCTGAGTTGAATTGCTTAGCAGAGGATAAAATGGATCAGAATTCTTTTCTCTCCCTAAAAACTGTGCTAAAATTGTGTAGCCAGCTGTTACTCCAAGACCAAACTCCCTTCAAGTTCAGCAGAAGGAGCTTGCCATAACGTAACATTAGAAATCAGGAAAATCCCAATGGGCGTAAGAAGGTGTTGAAGGGGGGTCAAGGAGCATGATAGACATGAAAAGGCTTTTTTGCAGCTGGTTCCTTTCTCCTATCAACTGTACAAAGGCAGACGAGGGAGAGGGAGGGCGGCGGCGAAGTGAAGCTGGATCGTGAGAGGGACACGCTTTCCATCCATGTTCAGGAAGCCGGTGAGACAAAAGGCACACAGCAGCAGCCACATGGCAAGGGGCCTTCAGAAAACAGGCTGCTTCCTCTGTTGTTTCCTCAGAAGCCCAGGATCCATCACTTAGTTTGTTTTTCCAAGGAAATAATTAAAGATGTGGATAAAAAAAATTAACAAAAGATTGACCCTTCCTCCCCCCCCCTTTCATTTTTCTGCCTGCCCACTTTAAGGGAAATCATTTTCATACCCCGCTTCCGCTCTCCATACACAATGACAGCCCCGATGCTGGAGCAGAGATTGGTTTACGTCCCAGTAGAAGGGAATACTTAAGGAAACCTTTGGCAGTATTATGGATTGAAGTGTGAGGAGATGGTTTTATCAGGAGGCTTCAAGGCTATTATTGTCCAAATAAACACTTGCTTTGCCAGACATGATCTACAGCTGCTGCACAGAGACCCTTGAATTTCATCTGAATTTCAATCTCCCTGTCCTTTTTGCCTTTCCTACTTCACTGTTTTCAGACCTGAATAGCCTACTGTACTGGATTACTTCATTTTTTCCATCTTAATAGGTTTCACTAGGCTCTGACTCCTGACTTCCTGCCCACGACTCTAGTCCGCACTCCATCCCGATTTAGGCAGCTTTAACACGTTATGGTGTTTTGTTTTTTTTTTCCAGTTGCCAGGGGACAGGATGCTCCTCCAGACTTTGCTATCGTGATACAGCATTTCACTGCTGGCCAGAACAGTGCTGTTTCAGCACAGCAAAAACCATTGCTGATGTGCATGTCCTCACATGCATTAAAGAAGACAAATTGCTTGAATAAAGACAGAAGCAGCTGAGCCAAACTTTCCAAGAAAGTTGTTACATCCTTATCATTTTCCACTTGCCTATACCCATGCTGCTCTCTGGTCTCATAAACAGGCCCACAAGTGATACAGGAGGAGGAGATGTTTCTGCAGCATCACTACAGCATTGAATGAAAAAAAAAAGGGCTGAAACTGTTTCACTAAAAGACAATTTCTGAGCACTTTCAAGGGCAGAACTGCAGGAGAGCAGCAGGAATAAGATTTTCTAGCTCAATTTGGGTTTTTTTCCTAGAAAGACTGTTCCGGAAAGATCTCACACCAGTAAATTGGCTAGGAATATAAAATTCTTCATATAATACCATCAGGAATTATCTTGTGTTTAGTCATTTTTATTTATTTCTTCTCTTACTGCCTCTTCCTCTCTTGGTTTAGAAGCTTTCTCAGATTTAAACATCCAGACTACACTCATGGCTTCAGGCACTGTAATACGAAACATCCTCACTAACGAGGCCACTGAGAAGCTGGAGATTTCAATACCTTCATAGTGAATTGAATACCTGAGCACCTCCCCTTCGCACCTGAGTACTAACACTTCACAGGGACAAACTCTCTCCAAGCTTGCTCAGGTAGAGCAGAGCTCTCGCCACAAGCAGGTCTCCAAGGAGCTGAAGCCAGGCAGAGCCCAGGAGGGGGATTGTACTGGGGGTTTGCTTTGCCGTGCAGTTGCTCCTACCAGGGTGCTCAGGCTCCTGTGCTGATCTGTCCACGAACTAGCTCCAGCTGTGACCAGTCTTTTCACTTACTGGTCTGGCCTAGGAGTAAAACACTGTGAGGTTTGCTTGTAGCATTGTTTGTCATTCTAATCAATTTTCTTCCTTTAATTACACTATTTTTGCCAAATACATAAACTGCTCTCTATAATAAACACAGGAAAAGCAGCCTTCCAATACAAGAAATCTTTCTTTGAACCTGCTAAGAATTAGCCTAGTAATAGCACAGACATTGATACCTTAAATGCACTATTAATGCTGCTCTGAAATAGTTTGTACCCTCATAAAGACTAGACATGTAGAAAAAGGCCTGATAAATTGAGCTCCCAGAATTTAATCCCTATCACAAATTCAGAAATATTTATTTCTAGCATTTAAGCTTGAGAGCTACCAAGCTTGAACTGCAATCTTGTATTCATAGCCCAGGACTTCTAAACTTTGTCTCTAAACTCACAATCTTTTTTACTCTTTTGTCTCTAAACTCACTGTCTTTTTTTACTCTGGGTACTAATCTGAGTGTTTTGCTCCTCCCACCAAGAGATTTCAAACATGAAGCCTTGCTAGAGAAGTATAAAAAAAGAAGAGCTAAATCACTAGGTTCAAGGTATTCCCTGCTTACCTGAGTTTAGAGAACAGATAACACGTCTGTTTCTGCCCAGCATAGAAACTGTCAGTAAAACCTTGTCCCTAATTCTTATGCACACTTACAAAGACAGGGTATCTTATGTAGTGGTTATTGCAGGTGACATTTTGGAGAGCAAGTGCATGCCTTACAACAAAGAAGCCAGGCTTCGAAGGAGAATTGGGTATTATCTGGTACTTTGGTTTGTTCATGTGCAGCATGAATTCTTATTCATAAACTGAGTTTTCTGTTCTTTGCCTTTCCAGCCATTATCCTTCTTTATGAGTCTTGTGAAGGCAAATTTTGTATCCCCACTACATGTCTGGCCCAGCAGTAGTTTCTGTAGCTGCCCCATGAGGATGCAGATGGGGGTTTTCCTCGGGGATAGTACACAGAGGCATCCTCAGATGATCAGCTCTTGGATCACAGCGGGGCTCACTGCTGCAGGATGCAGTCAGGTCTGAGCTCTCTGAGTGTGCAGGTTTTGTTTGTTTTTTATACCTGAAAAGCAAGACTTCATAAGTTTTGCCTTTCAAGCCTTAATCTTTAAGTTCCTCACTTTCCACCACCTACTCAAAAACTGAATGCAACATTTCTAAACCACTTCAACTTGATATACCCCATTTAGCTTGCTAAATCTAAAGAAGCCTTTCACAGTTCTGCTGGTGATGGGCACCAGCACTAAATGTAGCATGTGGGAGCCGCTTGCTTTGAATTTCCTTGGGGCATAGACAAGCTGTGTTGTTCCTTCACCTTGAGAAACGATGAGACAAGAAGGAACCTTGTCTAACGTAGCTGACTTTGGGTCTGGGCTTCAAAAGCTGCTGTCAACCAGGAAGGGGTCAATGTTTAGACCATTAAAATTTTCTCCTTGATTGGTCTGGAAAAATAGAGAGCCTTCCTTTCATGCTAGAAAATGCAATATACATATGCAAAATAAATATAAGTTTAGTTTCTTTCTACACTGCACTATACTGCAAATAAACAGACCTGTCCTGTGGAGACACACCAGCAGGATTCCTCCAAATGTAGCACGACTTCCAGAACTGTAGGACAGTTGTTGCAGTCCTTGATTATGTCGTCAGCACCTCTCTATCTGTTTTCCAATGAAATTGAAGTAATTATTGGCTTAGCGCATGCCTGCGGTTGAACCGTGATACTAGAGATACAATAATAAAACTGTCAGGAGTTTTTATTTGTGCATCTGTTTCCATTTTTAAAAAATATATTCCTGAGATTCAACTATGTGCATGACTTTTATGTCACCTTGTAAGAGGCCAGTATCCAGTCTTTCTTTTAAAAATAAGAATTTAGAGCACTACAAACAAAGATAAATGCATCTAATCAACTTCCAACCAGAAATGCTATCTATTTATCTTTTCGTGGGTCTCTCTGTAAGGGTGTCATAAGTCGTTTGTCTTTGCTTTTTTTTTGGTGAGTACCCATACCAGGATGCTTCTGATAATATTCATGAATTCCATAAACTATTGGTTTCCAATAAAACATGTGAAAATCGTGAAAAGGTTTTCATTCCTATTATAGTTTCTCAATCTCTTTGAAATAATCTCAGTATAGGGCCAAAGCAGGGGTTTTCTCTTTTGAAAAGTTTTTTTCTCTTTTGAACATGTTTTAGGTACATACCGTCATCACTGTGTCTTTTGTCATATCATCTCAGCTCTTTGCCATGCTGTTTTGGGAGCACTGCCATCTTGAAAACATCAGATTAGACCTGAAAACCACAGTAAGCTGCATCTGATAACGAGCCTCCATGTACCTGTGTGGTCTGATGTCAGAGAAATGGCTGGGAAATGGGAAATCAGATGAAATTACATGATTCTTATCTTTTTCCCCTATAGAGGGCATGAGCTGCCGATTTAGAAGTTGCTTGAAGGAAAACTTAAAAAAAAAGATTTTTCACTAGGTTTTCAGGACTTGTAGCAGATATTAGCAAGGGGCCCTAACAGTTATTAGCTATGCAAGACTGTTGTTTGTTTTTACACAGGAACTAAAGGAGAAAGTATCTATGCTTATTTTTCTTTACTTAGCTAAAGAAATTGTGCAGCTTTTTGAAAGGGTTAAATAATTTCCTCCTTTCCTGCACTCCTAAGGCTTTTCTTGCGTGTATGTGTGCGTGCGCGCGTGAGGTTCCCCGCTAACCACAGCTCTGTTTTCCAAAAGGAAATTAAAATGAAATACATCAGGCATGCTGGGACTTCGCACTTCAGAGACTTATAAAGCAAGATCACCTGTTTCAATTGATTGTCACTTTAACTGCCCACAGCTACTCTTCAGGAAGGGAGCTTACAAAGTTTTACTGTTCTTAATGGGACAATATCTCTCTTCCAATGACTTAATTTAGGTTGTGCTGAAACTCCTAGTAAAAGCAGGACCATTAATATTTCATTAAATATGCCTACGATGTCAGCAAGAGAAAATTACCTCCAAATCTACAGGAAACCCATCCTCTTTCCCTAGGGATCACAGAATCACAGAATCACAGAATCACAGAATGGTAGGGGTTGGAAGGGACCTCTGTGGGTCACCCAGCCCAACCCCCTGCCCAAGCAGGGTCACCCACAGCAGGCTGCACAGCACCGTGTCCAGGCGGGTCTGGAATATCTCCAGAGAAGGAGACTCCACAGCCTCCCTGGGCAGCCTGGGCCAGGGCTCCGTCACCCTCAGAGGGAAGAAGTTCTTCCTCATGTTCAGATGGAACTTCCTCGGCTTCCGTTTGTGCCCGTTGCCCCTTGTCCTGTCGCTGGGCACCACTGGAAAGAGTCTGGTCCCGTCCTCCTGACCCCCACCCTGCAGATATTTAGAGGCATTTCTAAGGTCCCCTCGCAGCCCTCTCTTCTCCAGGCTGAACAAGCCCAGCTCCCTCAGCCTCTCCTCGTAGGAGATGTGCTAGCATCCCGCAGTGGGATGGGAAAAAGTGCATGAAGAATTGTTTGAAGCTGCTGTACTCCTCAGTGCGGAGTCCCTGTGTCTCAAGGTCTGCAGCTTTTCTGGCTGTTTCACTGTTTCTGCTTGTACAATTATTCCTTTCATCGTAGCAACCTACAAGTAAGGAAAGAGCTGGTAACTCCAGTATCATAAATATTACAAACAAAAATGTTTGTTGGCCAGAGAGAACATGCGAGCGGGGGATTAAGACATGCTCATTTCTACAGTGCTCATTTCTGGATCTCTGCTTCCTCCTGGAATGCAGGAGAACAGTGGGCAGGGAACTTTGAAGACATACGACAAAGGAACAGTGGTAGCTTGAGCAGATCAATAGATACAGCCTTTCACATATACCATAAATTTGAATGTGTGTGAACATTGTACGGCATGTCTTCAGGCAGCGTAAGCTTTTGTGCTTCCCTGATTGCAAACTCTGAGGAGTTATAACAGCGTACAGCACGAGAGGTTGTGTTTCCAGAGTTTACCTTTGAAGTCAGGGACTCTGTTGGTAAAAGGAGAACTCTTATTAGGAGTTTAGCGAATTAAAGATATTTGTATCCCCACCATGGGAAAAAAAAGGAAACAGCAAAAAAGCAAAAAGCATGTTTGATGATCAGGTTCCAGGGAGCACGGGGCTCTGGCGCTGAAATACTGGGCAACCAACCTGGTGAACTGCGGACTGCAGCAGCAGCAGCAGGAACCCGAACCGAGCTGGGAAACCACGGCGCCCGACTCCCATCCAAGTGCCCTAGGAATATGATTTCTTAAGGTTCCCATCTTATTCATAGAAAAACAGTGGGAAAAAGGAATTATAAAAAAAAGATATGCAGATAAATTTTCAAATGTTCATGAAGTGCCCTCTGCAGTCAGATTGCCAGGACGGGGCTGGAGCCCCTGCGAGCACTGGAGCTGCCAGTGGCAGAGGACATACGGACCAACAACAAGCATGTTGTCTGGCCACGGGCGAGGGACGGGATGCTCCTCACACAGGACAGCATACCCTGCTACCATAAGAGTGAAATATTGCTATTTTGAAATATCTTGTTGAATGTTAGATACTTTAGGGACTGCTGAAAGCCTAAGTACCCTAAGTTAGACCCAGCAGTTAGCGTTTTATTATTACGGAAAGATATTTTCCAATTTTGAAGTTGTCAGCATTCATTTCTCTTCTTGGGTTTGACACACACATCGTCTTAGGAATCTATTTGATTGACAAATGCTGTCCAACCCAAACTAAGCCATGCATGTAGATCTCGCTGGCTATGAGATTGCGAGTTACTTGCAATTCTGCAGGATCAGAGTTGCGTATTAAAATGAAATGAGTAAACACTTTTCAAAGAAACTTGAAGCGAGCATTCACTGCATTTTAACACAAAGTATTTGGTCTCTTGAAACTTGTTTCTACTGTTATTAGGTCTAACTTTTGGGCTTAAACCTGTGTTCGTTACAGTATAAAATATAAATCAATTAGCACCGCTTTTCATAGCAATATCTACATTTTTGATTATTAGATATGGCCATTAGACATCATCAGGCTTGCATTTCCTGAATGTCAATATCAAACCACATCCGAATAAGAACACTGAAAAAAGATATTTTCGAATTTTAGAAGCAAAGGCTTTAAGTGGTAATTTGTGGGTTGGATGAGGGGTAATATATTGACAAAGAAAGGCTGCAGTATTGCAAGCTTTATTATCCTGAAGTCTCATTTCAAAATTTGGGAACACAGTTCTAGTTTATGTGTACAGGGCAGAGGGTAGCTAGTTATAAAACAGCATTAATATAAATCATAGTTATTACAGAAATCGAAAGCAGGTTATGTTTAAGGTATTTCTAAGCCTCTAGCTTTAGAGAAAAAGGAAATGACATATATATATGTATGCATGGAGATCCCAGAAGAAAAATACAATGTCCACTTAAGTGTCAAGGCAGGACGCTGGATACATTGATATACTGCAAAAGTGAAATTCATGGGGCAAAGTCATTTGAAAGGAAATTGGGGTTCTCATGCTACTTCATTTCCCTGGTCATTCCCCACTTCTCTTCCTGGATAGTCCACTAAGAAATCAAACTCTGAGAAGCTGTTACCAGCACAGCACGGGAGTACAACAGTGTTTATGGGACTGTGTTTTCCCTTGCCAGGGACTCCTGCACTGGAAATCTCAGAACTCTACACATGGCCCTCCAGCAAAATGAGATGAAGATTGACCAGACAAACCTCTTAGAATAATGGGATAAGTGGAAAGGATTTATCCAAACAGGAAACATTTATTTTCCACTTGTGTGGCTGCTCTACTTGTCCATCACTCACACACTCCAGAGCAAATTTCCCAGCAGCTCTGAAGCTTCCAGCTCTGCTCCGCTCAATTCCTGCTCTCGGAGTCATTACTGGGCAGATAGTGTTGTCTCTTTTCCCACCGCTTGCCTGGGGAAGGAGCTCTAATGTGCCTTCTGGCAGAAGTGTGTTGTGCTGGAGCAGGGAAGATGGGATTCAGCATGCTTTCAGGGGAATACATCATAAAAATCAGAACTATACTTCAATACTTCAACACTTGCAACATTGTGTGTCTGGAGTTGGCAGCGTATTTGTGTGACTGTGAACAGACATATATATATGTATATTATGCATATAAATATGTGTATATATGGTTATGTGTGTGAGCTTATTTCCTTTTCACCCTGCTGAAATCAGCAAAAATAACACCAGTATTATCTTTTACCTGAAAGAAAATTTCTAGTTCTCGTGGCAGAAAAGGAAATGTCAAAGTCTGAAAGCACAACAGAAATAGATGAAAACTCAAACCAGCTGAATCAGAACTACCCTAGTTGTTTTTTTTTATTTAAATCAAACAGGCTACCGAACAACTTCTAAAAGCAATCTCATAAGTGAGGGGATTTGTCCTTCTGACTTCAGAATGTTTTCATAGCCAAATACTGGATTTACATTTGAATCTTATAGTAGTCCCCAGTTTCATGGCCCCTTAAGTATTAGTCTGAGGCAAACAAGGTGCTATCATCAGTATGCTTTGCTCATAGTCCAGTCGGGAAGACTGAGCCAACAGTGCTGCAGAGACGATGTTCTCTGAAGTCCTCGTTGAACTGTCACGATACTGTGTCTCTGGACTGTAGGGGAAGAGCAAATAACGAAGGGTTGAGAGATATCAGAAACAAAAGGGAAGGTTCTCCATAGGGTGTCTGCCTTTGCTGTGAACTGTCCTCTGTCCTCCCCTTCAAGAATGAGAAGAAAAGTAGAATACATCAGTAACATTAAAAAAATGCTACTCTCCATTCTGCGTTATTGCAGAAAAGTAATTAAAATCCTAGCTGCTGACTCTTTCCCCTGGGATCAAATTTTTACTGGAAACGAAAAGGAAAGGTGGTTGAACTGTGGAAACATTTACCAGCTGCAGGTATAATACTGTGTCTGTTGTCACAGGGAACATTTCATTGGTTTATTTCTGGAGGATTATTTAGAGGGTTGTGGTCTTACATCCAGGTCTCAAGAAAAAAAAATATAGCCTATGAGGTGTGCCTTCTTTCTGCAGAATAGTGATTTGTTATGTGTTTGTCTGAGTTAAATATAGCAGCCAGTCATTCTGCACAGTCCGATATTTTATCCTGCTAACTTTTAAAAAAGAGGAAAAAAAAAAAAAAAGAAATTCATGTTTGTATAGATGAAAAAGTCAGCAGAAAAGCCACAGTTCCTAAGTTTGTTTCCAGGCTGGTTCAGGTGCTTAGTGTTGTAAAATCTGATAATTGCTCAATATGATCAGACAGTGTCAGCCATATTTCGATGCTCTCTGTTGACTGTTTGCCAGCCATGATGACTCCTCCAGTGAGGTGCCCAGCGTTGGAAGTAACCTGTGTTACTTCTTGGGTTCCATCACTTGAACATGGGAGAAGTTGTACCGGGGCTGCTGATGGCTCCATTTAGTGTCTGGCAGCGATCGATACCAGATGCCATGGGAAGAATGTAAAAGCGGTGCAAGCGTATGGTGAAAGTTTGCCACCACCGTCGTTACCTGCACATCTGGGGAGGTTTCTGTGTGTGTAACTGGTCTGTGCCTCCGAGGTGACCTGTTGGGCACCGCAGAGGGGAATTAAATCTTTAAAGGAAAAGAATACTTGTGTATCATTGAATCCACCTTGATTTCATGAGTGGGAGGAGAAAAATGGAGACGACCTAACTAATGTTTACTTGTCCTGACAGAAGGTCTCGTGTCACGTTGCTGGTGCTGCTGCTTGAGGCTGACGGCTGTGAGCACCCTGCAGATTTCCTGCGTCAGGATGAAAGAAATAATAGAAGCACACTGTAGAATATATATAGAATTATACTGCACTGGTAATTGAACAAGTATTGAGGATCAAGCAGCTTAACAAGTCATGTAGGTGGTGCTTTCTTGTTTTTAGCAAAATCTGGGATATTTCCTTAGATACCTTTCTGCATTCCTGAACACAGATTCGGTTTTGTATAGCTACAAGTAGTTGCTGCTGCAGGAGGCTTCAGTTGTGATTACAAGCTTCACTGGGAAATACCAGCTTAATAGCAGTATCTCTGAATGACATCCAGCAGAGACATTTATTTTTCCTCAACAAGATTTATCTGGCTCCCATCCAGGGCTCAGCCTTTTCCCTGTACTCCTTGAATTTTCCTGGAGTTGCCCACTTTTCTTGACTGGCTGCATTCACAGCTCTGGCTTGAGCAGCCCACAGCCAAATACAACTCTCTGCACAAAGTGGCCTGCCATTCATTTCATACCATTTTGCTTAAGGAACTAGATTTTATATCATTTCATACACTCACTATGCAACTTACACTGGCATACTGAGGTTTCTTCTTAGATATACTTTCTACTGTCATCCTTTACATTCTTGTTAGTCTGTAATGGGATAAAGACACATATAGAAAAATGACTGCTGACTTTGGGCATGAGGCTATTTACATAAGCTAGCTGAGTTACATATTTTGGTTTAATAATTACAACATTTTTCCCTTGCAGCAGTTTAGTGAACCCTACTATTTTCTCCCACGAAGCCCAAAAAAGTGTTTACACAGCTCAGTGCTCCTCAGGCTAAACACTGATGTGATACTCTGATAATGGGAATCAGTGCAAAGATCACTGATCAATTTCTTTTTTTCCCAATGATGTTTGAATCAAGACTATGCAGAGCAGACAGTGAGACGTTGTCTGTAGATCGGAAGGAGTGAGGGAATGAGAGAGATGTTTCCTGTCTTTAAGTTACAGAAATGTACCTCAGCTCACTTCTGTTAAGGGGAAATGATACTGAATGGAGCGATAAGTGAATGTAAAATACTTTCGTGTTCGTGAGTAGAAGCTAGAAATGCATTTGTGTCTGTATAAAGACGGAATACCATCAAGAGAGGTTCTGTGTGGCACTGGCACCTACTATGGATAGCTGAAGGTGAATGTGCTATTTCCTCTGTTACTTATCTAGAGAATCACATCACATGGAAAGATAAATAGCATTTAGGATAGGAGAGAGGCTGTGCTGAACCCAGCAGGATCTCTAGGAGGAGCTTCACTGGAAGCAGATAATCTTAGAGCAAACAGATAGACCTCATCAACCTCATCCCCAAAGCCCTGGGTATTACTGTTTGCTTTGGTGAAGATATTATTTTCTCATAGCTGGGAAGAGAATTTGGTTCTGTTTGTTGAATTTTGTTGGAATAAGGAGGATAAGAGTTTTGTGGCATCAGTAATTTTCTTTCTGGTTCCAGACAGGTGTGGCAATGGAAAAGGAACAGAGGGGAATAAACGTTATCTGAACATGGCCTGTTAAGTGTGATTTCTGCACTGAGGGTACGATTCTTGTTGGTTTACACTTTCAGCACCAGTTTTTCTTTCCCTACTTAGAGCAGATCAAGAAGGGCTGCATTATGGGCCTGGTGTTGTTTGTCACAATGGCATTCTGGCTACCTAAGTCAAGTTAGATGAGTAAGCTCTTCTATCTTTATCGTTTATGATTTAAAGTTGTGCTGGATCTCTTGCTTAATCCAGGGGAAAGTACCACAAGTAGGAACATACTTTGGTTTGCAGTTTATTTTTCCTCTGCTTTCCCTTCCCTAATTCAAACAAACCAACATTTTCTTTGATTGGCGCTACTAAACCGAAGGATGGTATTTCTCTGGAGTCTCCCTGCTACTCCTGGTGGGTTGGATATGTGTTGTTACAATAAACATAATGAGATGCTGGAAATGGCTGGAGTGATACCAAGTAGTGGGCTACTTATTTCTTAATCAGGCTTGTTAAATGAACAAAGCATCAGGGCTGAGAAGTGAAAATTTAATTATCTGTTCATTACTAAAGCTGCTATTGAATCATGAACTGTGAAAATGGGAAAAAGGATCATGCAATTCAATTTAAAAGTACGGCATATTAGTTTTGGAAAAAGAATCTACTGATGTGGCTTGAAGGTAGCAGTGTGTGAATTCAGAGATATCCTGGCTTAATGCTATTCTAAAATCTAGATTCCAAAGCATAATTATGGCCACGTTCCTCTTTCACTTGCTAGTAGTTTTCCATAGATTATGTCTTGTTCCATTTGGCAAATGTCTGTGTTGTTGAGGGCAATCTGTGACTTGAATTTCACATGATGGACTGCAACTCTGAAGAAGACTTTACATACCCATCACTCTGGAAGTCACGGTGGTGCTTAAATGTGAGGATATAAGCTTTTTGATTAGCTGTGTTGATGTTTATAGTCATGAGTTTCTGGTGGTAAAAGTATTTAAAAAAAAATTAGTAGAAGTACCCTCCAGAGATAAGAATTTTTCTTCTTTTTAAATTTTACTGAGTCTATAAAACTGGTGAGGTTATTCCTGAATCTCTTAACCAGAGAAGAGACATGCATTCACATGCTGCTCTGTGTGCTTATCTGAAAGAATAATCCCTTATAAGCATGGACATCTGATACCAGGTACAATGAAAATAGTGGTTTACATTAAGTCACTGATATATATTTCTTTATGTGGGCTTGTCTTTAAATTAGATCATTTATCAATGCAACTTTCAGATGACAACATCAATAAAACCTCTAGAGAAGACTGTAAAATTAATGCCATGTAGCTTTCGAAGAGTGCAAGTCTAGAGTCAAAGCACGAAACTTGTCAATTAAATATTTCAGCATAAGTTTTCCATTGCATTTCATTAACACTCAGTCGCAAGAGGAGGTCTTTGCAACCCGACTTCTGCCCAGTCTGTTAAAGGATTTGTCAGAAGCCGACTTCGTGCTTGGGCAGGGAGGACAGCAAGAAGTTTGTGTCTTTGGATGCTTTTTCTCTAATGCAGTCTCACTGTTACACCCGACTCCTACAGACACAGTTGTACTCAATAGCATCTCTCCAAGTTTCCTTGTTGGCTACTTCTCTGATGTTTGCTGATTGTTGGGTTGGGTGTCCAGTTTGTGGGTCAAACCTGATCACTTACTGGCTGTAAAATACAATCGGTGTGATTCAGATTGACAGGGCATCAACAGGGTGGGTAAACCTCTTCCACGGGCATCGGTGTCTGTGATTTCCTTTTGCGACAATGCCATAGTGATCAGAAACATTGATGGTTTTTGTTCTCTACCACAAAAATGGAATGAGTTGACAGGGGAGAGGACAATGTTTCACATATAGGAGCATATTTCCCTCTTCTGTGGTAAGCATTTACATTTATATATGTATATACATGCACATACATATACATAAACATATAAATATATATTGGTTTCACGCAGTTCTTAAAAATGTTCTGCATCTGGTGCGCGAAGCCACATTTACCACTAGCTGGAGAAAAAACATATTAATATGAAATCAAATATTTGTCTTGTTGAATGCAAGATGTAATTACATTCACTTGAACACACTTACACCCGGGAAAGAAACCATACTTATGGGAAAAAAATAATTTTCAAAGGTGTTTTCATGTCTATCCTGGGACAGAGAAAAAGTGGGGGTGACTTTGCTCTAAATATAATAATCTGCTTCTTTTCAAAAAAGCGTATCTGATATTTTTTATGCCACAGCTCAAATCCTATAATTATAAAGTAGCCTTTGCAAAGCAGTTTTTCACCTAATTAATACATGTTGATCTCGTGGAGCAACTTTTTCGTTAAGAGTTTAAAAAACCTTTTAGAGAAAACACCCAGAAATAGAGAACTAAAGATTTTGGCTGCTCTCTGATCCCTGACAGACCCCACCTCTTGACTTGTATTTGTTCATAAACAATTTTAACCGCTTTCCAGACATGTGAGATGAACCTTGCTAAGGACAGGGTGGTGGCTCTTTCCTGGGAGAGCCGTGACTGTCACATGCAGGATGCACGGACAAGTGGGATAAGAGCTGCTACAAGGCACAGCCCGCGAAACGAGAACTGACTGCAGTCAAAAAGTGTATGGATTAAGTCCAGTCCCAAATAAATTTTGTAAAAAAAAGTCATTAATGTTTTTCTGGGAGCCCAGTCTAAGAAACTGCTTCAGCACATGCTTTAGTACGAGCAGTCTAGTAGTTTGTTTAATATTGATCGAGTTTCCCACTTTCCAAAAACGAAGCACATGCTTAATTACTTTGCTGGACTGAAGCCTGAGGTAGGTGAGATGAAATACGGCTGTGAAAACAGATATTTGCCTTTCTAGGTAGATTATTCTCTCCATATTTCTTTCCCTTAGACCTCAATATTTCAGTTTGATTTCTATTTGTAATAGTCTTTAATATCAAACAGAAGCAGGAAAGGTTTTTATTTTTAAATATTTTTGGCCAAATTTTGCCACCTTAAAAGCTACAACTGTATCCCTAGCGTAACCTTGTTCAAAGCAAAGGAGATTTTAATCGGGTCTAAATTTGTCCCTGAAGATTCAGATAAGTTTCAAACAAGCCTTAGAGATGGTGTAACTCAATCTTTTGCAAAATGAAAAATCTATTACATTTTTTTCAACTGGTTTTCTTCTAGCCTAAATAAATGACCGGGCTTCAAGAATGATCCTGTCATTGTTTGCATGTCTGATAAGCAGTGGTGGAAGCTCCAGGGTTCCAATAGAAAAGGAAATAGTGCCTGGAAGTTTTCAGTGATTCTTAACTTCTCTTGTCAGGCAAACCCACTTAAAACCAAAAATTGGAGGAGGCTGCCTCTTTGTTTGTACACACATAATTTAAGTGTTGTTTTCTAAGAGTGCAAAATATTCAGTAATAGAGCAGGACCAAAGTTAGTGTTCAGTTCACGGGTGGGTGCCACTGCTTGACAATTTTGCAAGAGTCAAAGGAACCTCATCGCCGTTGTTCTTATTGCACAATAGTCTGTATCTTTAGTGAAAGAGCAGAGCTTTCCAGACTTCTTTCGGACACATTCCTTCCCTGATCAGGGTGATTTCTGCAACACAAAGTAAAATTCAGCCTTGTAGTAACATCCTGGGTCTGTTTCTTTTGGGGTAGTCTGTTTTTTCTTCCCTGCAAGTGAACCGGGATGTTCAAAGCCTTGGAAGAAGGACTGAAATAATCAGCAATTTATCTGACAGCTGAGAGCACGCTTTTGTAGCAGTCAGTCAACTTCTGGAAAGCCACAGGCTGTAAGACCGAGGCAATGTGCAAAATGAGACAAGTGTGCAAAAAACCCCTGTCCTGAAGTGTTTCCAAAATGTCAGCATTGCCTGATACACTCAGCATTCGGTGTTCGTAAAGAAACTTCAGTTCCTAACTTGGGTTGGGTTTCCTGTACCTCGAGTAACTCCTGACCATTTCACGAGTGACAATCACATGGACTTCCGTAGCATTTTTATTTTGGGTTCTCAAAAACATTGGATGCATGCTAATTGTCTGAATTTACAGTCACCACCGAGGGACTATTATCCCTGTCCAGGGATGGAGATAGCATCTTTATGGCTATTTTTATGGCTCGATCTTTATGGCTTCAAGGCCCATCTTTTTTCCAGCATTTCAGGAGGAGAAGGGAAATGAAGCCTGGGTAAAGCTGGAAACGGTGACAGCTGCTAGATTTATTTCTCTTCACTTTTGGTTTGTGGAAGTTAATTTGGGGCTAATTCTGAATTTCAGGGCTAAAAGGGAAATGTTCTATTTTTATGGATTCAGATCAAAACGCTCTGAAGTTTGGTGCCATTGCTGTGAAATTTGCTTATTTTGAAGTTGATATTGAAGTGAGATATTTCCATACAGCTGAAACAAAAGTCACCCCGCCTTACCCCCTGCCAGTCATTCCCTTCTCCAAATGAGAGGCTGTCAGGGAAAATTTTGATTTCTTCTTTCCAAATCAACATAAAAAATGAAAAGAAATTCTGAACCTTGCTAGGCTCCCTGGAAATCAGGTCCTGCCTCGGAGTGGTCCTGCTCTGGACCCCGATGTCTCGGCTCTGCGCCCTGCGGCACGGTCAGGACTCGGGCCCAGGCTGAGATGGCATGCAGCTGCGAAGGAGGTGGAATAGTCAATGTTTAACTCTGCCCTGAGGTTTTCTCTTTGCTGTTCCAGTCTGTACCATAGCACTGCAAGCTCCAAGTCCCCAGCCGTGTCCCCAGGGTGCTTCTGAGCTTGCTGGGTCACTCAGAGGTGTTGCATTGCTGCCTGGGCAGCCACAGCCATCCCGCCATGCCCCGAGGCTCAACAACCGCAGGAGCTGATGGTTTCTCTTTATACAAATAAAGCAGCCCAAGTGGGACCTAGAGGAGGAAGACTTCAGTCTTGACATGTCATTCACCTGCAGGCTCTTGGTGCTAAAATAAGTCACAGACATTTTTTTTTTTTCTCTGTTTTTTTTTCCCTTGGGCAGTTCAAGCACTGAAGGTGGTTCCCTTCACTTCCCAGTGTTTGCTAAGGTCAGTCCCATCTTGCAATTTCTGTTCTGTGTTTTCTTTGCAGCCCGTTGCTTTTGATATCGAGCCAAGTTCTCTGCTAAAGCAACCATAGTCTGTCCCCCTGGTCCCACTGAGCTGGCCCTGCTGCATCCCTGTGCACAGCCCGGATACCCTGCCCTCGGCCGTACAGCCTGCCCAGGTTTTATTTTAAAACAGAACTGTCTGAGACAGCGTTGGAAAATACCAAAATCGCATGGAGGACTTGTTCAAAAACTGCAGAAATAATTGCGGGTTAATGAAAACACTAGAAAGTGGTTTCAAAAGTGCATGTGCATGTTTGGAGATTGGACAGTCTACAATCAAGCAAAGTTTCAGTGAAATTTTACCTCAGGCTAGCACATTTTGTCAACTTTTTATTTTTTAAATGGTGTCTGTGGCTGTTTCCCGCTGTCCAAAATACCTCGCGTCCTTCTTCATCACGGTGACAGTTACTGAAAGGTACATGGCAAGGCACTGCGGCTGCTGCTGCGGCCAGCGAGGAAGCCTGGTCTTCAGCCGGGTTTTGCTGTGGTGACACATTCCTCATGATTTGCGGTTGTATTTATTGCGTGTTACAGAACATTTCCAGCTTAGACGCAGCAAGCATGGGAGGAACCCGCAGTTGTTGTGTTGATGTTTGGAGAGAGAATCTCCTCACCTGGGTTTGAAGGCCACACTTGTGTCTGTCGTGAGGCCAAGAAGTTGTGTTTGGCTAACATCTGTCATCCAAGATGGGGCTTAAATTGGATCAGAGACTTCAAGAGAGAGAGAATCCACCCGTTTCTCAGGTCCTTCCTATTAAAAGTCAGTTCTTCTCCCTGCTGAAAGCGGATGCCTTGTTTTTATCTTCCTTTTGGCTTTAGTTAGCTGGCTTTATGCCTTTCTTCAGTAGACTGGAAAGCCTCTTTTAGTGGCTGTTTTGTTCCCTTTACGTATGATGGCAGTGAGAGTGTTCTTACCTGCGTTGGTTTTAATCTAGCTAGTCTGGCTAACGATAGAAAGAAATCTGCTACTACGTTCAACAACCTCAACACACAGAAGCATCCCACATTGACTTTTATAGCCTATGTGACAGTTATTGTGGAATAATCAGGCCTTGAGCTTCTGTTTGGCAAACTACAGGATTTCAACACCTTAAATTTTTCACTGAGAAGTTTTTCCTTTCCAGGTTCCAAACATTCTCATGCCTTTCTTTAGTCCCCCTCTAATTTTTCAACTTTTTATAATGCCTTACATCACATAGCTCTACTTTCAGAACATTAAATATTTTCAGTTAATGCATCCTTTATGTGTTTTAGAGATACCTAGTTGCAGTAACCATTACTGTGCCCAGTCCTCAAGTTACATATTTCAAATAAACCTCTCAGCAAGAAGGTAAAAAAAGCCCTCCACCAAAATAACTCATTATGGCATGATGTTCACCATTTCCAGATTAGAAATTCAGGAAGGTTTCACTATTCTCCTTTAATTGTACCTTTATTATTTATTAGTTTCCATTTTTCAGCTGTTTGTTACGCTGGGAGAAACTTGTCTCTTCATCCATGAGAGAAAACCTTCTGGATTCTTACTTTGGGATACTGGTATATCATTTAGACAAAAAGTGTTTGACCTTTAATCCACACAGAGATGGCTAAAATCAAGACAGCTCGTGTCTGCAAGTGCTCACCTTAGATTGTCTGTCTTCATTCATTCATAGATAAAATGAGTTTAAAGACTTGCTAGCCTCACTCCTTCACACACCACCACCCCCCCCCCCCCTTTTTGTTAGGCTTCACTCATTCATTTTTAAAAACATATATTCATACAAGTAAGAGTCTTTCATTACACTATGATCTGGCCTTTTGCACATTTTCATAGTTGGTAATTTTTACAGTCAGGTCATAATGTAAGGTATATTATTATAACAAGATCATTTTATTCTCTACAGCTCCATCTGGCTTCTCAGGTGCTCCTTCAGATTTTCTTCTGCCCTGAAGATAAAGTGATTACTTATTTTATTCCATGATCCTGTTCTCTTGTAGCATATCCCTCTTGGATAAAGATTGTTTGCCTTCTCTATTGCTCTGTTCCTGGCTTCCAATTCACTGTCTCCAGAAGGTCTGCGGTTGTGTGACTCTGCCTGTTCCTCCCCTTGGGCATGCTGTCTCTTTGCTAGCCACGTCTTCTGAAATCTTTCCAATAGTTCCTGAAGTTCTGTGGGACTTTTATGTGAAATTTTGGGTGGGGATTTTTTTTTTTAAACACGTAACAAGCTTATAACACGTAACAAGTATATATATATACACACAGCTATACAGCTTTAATTTTTTATTTGTCTCAACTTGAGATGTGTGCAGACCCATGGAAAATCTCCATACTGTTCAACTTCAGATTTCTAGAGATGATAACACTTGTATGCCAAAATTCTTTCCTTGCTTTTTGCCTTTTACTTATTTGCCTTCTCTGACTTTTACTTCCATGCTTACTAAGATTGCAAAGTATATCGAGTCCAAAATCACTCCAGAACATAAACTTGAGTCTTTGACTAGCCTTCACATCTGCCAAATACCTCCCCTCTCACTCACTTTAAGTCAAAGTACAGCGAAAACTCTAAATACAGCAGATTATCTCATCAGTTTACCTTAAATAAGAGCTATTTGGATGATGCATGCAACCAAAAATGCGCTCTTCTCTTTGAGTGACTTAGCAGAAGAATACAAAGCAAAAATTAGATTAGGAGTATTTGTTCCCATCATCGAAGCATACACTAACGCTTGCCCTACCAAAGCAGCAGTCTCTTTTGCCGCAGTTACAATCTGGAGGTGCTTTTCATCGTAAGAAAATCTTTAACCTGGTCACAAAGTTACATGGACTCCGAACAGTCCAAACTTTTGACTCTATAATCTATATGGAATAGTAATTTACTTGCATGAATCGGTTCATGTTCTGGATACCAGCAAGGTGGAGAGCAGAAGCAAAGATTTTATGGGCTGAATGAGTCCAATGGGTTTTGCAATATTGGCTTAAAACATAAATTATTTTCCACGGTGAGACACATATGAGATAGACACTGACAGGTATGAGAGGACTTTGGGTGATATCCATCAAAGCCATGAGAATGCCATTCATAAATCTCCCTGTAATTTCCTCGAGGGCTGTTGGCTGTTGTTTCGTTGGCCTGATGCTCTGCAGTTTACCACTGTTGGCATTTATGCTGTGTATGTAATTTTGAGCTGGATAGTCTTGAAACCATTTAACTTGTGGAAGTAAATTGCTTGGAGCACTATGAAAATATCATTGAGACTGTGTGGTTTTTAAACTCCTTTTCACTGTACTGTGTTACTGAATTATTTCCAGCTGCTTCTAGACACTCCTTGTTGCCTTGCAATAGTAAATCTGCATAGCCGATGTCATTCAGGTGATGCTTGTATGTTTGGAGACAATAAAAGTCCTCCCCAGGCTCTGCTATGAAGTATTATTAGTGGTACTGCTTGACATAGCTATCTTTTTATGTTGGGAAATGTATTTACATTTTGTCACACCTGAGGTTTGTTTCGGAAATGCTAAACATTAAAACACAAGTAAAGCCTTCTTCCGCTTTATCTCCAGCGAAGTGTGGATTACCAGGTGACTCGGGTGGTACTTCCAGATAACACAGAGAGTTCTGGTAAAAATTCCCATGAAACAAGCAGCTGAATGTAATGCTGATGCAAATTCCAGAGTTCTTGGAGACGTCAGTAACAGAAAAAAATGGTGATGCTATATCATCTTTAGGAAGCTGTTGCCCTGACATTAATTTCATCCGTTGTGGTTAGCCATTTTCTGGCTACTGACAAAACTTTTAGGCTGTTGTCACTGAGGCATGTCGAATATGGGGCCGTGGAAATGAACAGTACTGTTACATTTGCTGACAGAGACCTGGGAACAGCTAAAGAAATCCAACCTTGACTTGGCTTTTATGAGCCAAAACATAGACAGGATTCAGGTTCTGCTTCAGAGTGTTTTGAGCTTAGAACAGACATTGTTTTGACACAGTTTAATGATAACTTGAAAAGAAAGACATGATGAGCTAGAAGTGTGAAACAAGCAGGGTTAAATCATTTTACTGGACGAGGTCTCTTCCTTTACACCAGTCCAAAACTTCTACATGTGAAAATATATCCGGAAAACTCATGTTGGTAAAAGTCTAAAGAGAATTCACCAGGTCTCCTTTACTGTTGCTGTATTACTTCCAAAAATAGATTGTTTTTAACTTTTATGAGGGACTTGTTCTAGCTGAATAAAAATAAAAAGCCAATGATAATAGGAAAAGAACTGTTAATTGATTTTAAATATTGGTGGTCTTCAGTGGTGCCAAAATTAATGTCAATGATAATGTATTTATGGAGCCCATTTTTATCCCGGAGCTCCTCAAAAAATGACTTTCAAATCATTTAAAGAAAAGAGCAGCCAAATGTTGGGTAAAATATGGCAGTTGTTTTACAGCACAAGGCAATGCTATACAGCATTTCAGAATGGTTTTCCAATTGAAACTGCAGGAGGAATATTGGGAGAATGCATTACTGAAGCTGGAATTTTTCCAGATTCCTAGGATTTACACGCTTTTGCAATACTTTCTGGGACATCTTTAAACATCACGAATGCTTTGGATAACCATCTACCATGCCTGTCTAGTGTTCTTGCTATGTTCCAAATAGAGTATCAAAAATAGCATGCCCAGGATGATACTTTTAGTAATGAAAGCTAGCAGAATATTAATAGATGGTAAAAGTCTCAGCTCTCACAAAACCACTAAAAGCATGTTTTCAACTGCAAGCGTTTTAAAGTGGTTTGAGTCCTGATGACTTGTTTGTACAATGGGAACTTTTAAAACAGGCCTCCAAGACAGTCTGAACCTATTGGTCATCTCTTCCATTTTCTTAAAAAAAAAGAAAAGATGCCAGCCTAGTTATTTGCTTCAGGATTTCTCAATCTTTCCATTTGGAACCATTACTCAGGGAAATACAAGCTCCTGCGTGTGCAGTGTACGTGGTGCTTGCAGGGGAAAGATGGCAGCGGCATGCCCTTGAGTCTCAGCTCCCATGTTCTTGCTGTTGCTGATCTGGACCCGTGCCATGCAGAGCCTGGCAAGCTGGCCACGTATTTTGCTGGCTGGACTTGCACCACCAGTGGGACTGAAAACTGCAGATTTCTTACCTCCCAAAAGCTGGAGTTGTGCAGATTTCTCCTGATAGAACAGGCAAGAACATCGCTTCTGCTTTCTCCTGGTGATGGAGTAGTATTCAGCAGCGCGGGGTCCGTTGGCATGCTTGGACCATGGCCTTAAGATACCCGGTGTGGGTTTGACCAGGAATGCTGATGGGATTTTAACCTCCAAGGGTTGCTTCCTTCTGCTCCTCACTGTTGCAGTGCTGCACAGCACTGATCCACCAACGGTGCTTCAATCCCAGTCATGCCAGCGCTGAGCAACTCAAGCCTGCGCGTACTCTGGGTTTTCTACATGTGATGGCTTTTCATGAAGTTCTTTGCCTTTTCTGAATTAACCTTGTTGGATGGAAAAAATTCCCTGCTATCTCCACTTAATAATACAACACAGGTTTACATGTGAGTGAAAGGGTGTATAATACCACCGAAGCAGTTTTTAACTGGTGTAAAATGAGAAGAATTCCCTTGGTTTTTCTGTTCAGACTCCCCAGTTATCGATTTCAACCACACAGTTCCCTCCACCTCTGCCCAAGGATTAAAAAAAAAAAAAAGTGACAGTGTAAAGCAGACACAGGGTCTTCCAAACAGTCTAATCCTCCTTGTGCACTGTGGGTAATTACGTGGCACTGCTGTTTATTTTAACAGGCTCTTATCTCCCTGAACAACTCTGTTAGTGACCTCACTCTCCCAGAGGGCAGCTGTGACATCATCAAATGGCGATACTGCTTCCTGATAATTTTAACCCCTGTCATAACCCGTTATAAATTCATAGGGAGACTTCAGGTTACTCTGCGCACTTCTGAGATACCCTGATTTCTCGTAGTAGAAGATCAGCGTGACTGTTTTACCAGACTTGTTAGTGCATGCTGAGCAAAACGCGGTTAGCCAAATAAAGTCTGTCTGTCCCGGCACCCATTAGAAATGTGAAGTTCAATGTACGTCAGTAACCGAGAGTACGTTGAGAATTTAACGTTCTGAATATATTCAAGTTTTTCTTTTTTTCTTCTGCAGCAATATTTGGCAGCTTGGGAAGGGTGAAATGCGTAGCATCACCGTGATACTGGACATGCTCAGAGCCTGACATTGACAGGGTAATATTAGCATATTAGACCCACAGACTTAGCACTGTTTAAGAATGAGGGATCATGACTTGGAAATCTTCCACTTTCTGCATGTGCCACTCCCAGCCTTGATAATTTGGCAGTGATTGCAGTGTTAAAGAGATGCATGCAACCTCTGGTAGAATAGCAATAATTTCTAATAAGAATTATAGAGATTTACATTCCAGGTTGACTGTGAAGAGCTGGTTTGATGTTACTTTGCATAATTCAAATTACAGTCCTGTTAAGCTCATCTTGTACAATGAGCTCATTGGCAGTAACATCTGAAAAATAAATAAATCACACCAGTTAAACTGGAAGGTTTGAATTTCATTTCAGAAATTCCAGCCATGTATTGTTCTGGCAAGCTTTATCTTTCTATCATCTTGAAAGGATCTGCAAAATATAAGTAATGGTTTGGGGTTTTTTATACACAAAATGTCAAGTAATCAACCTCTGTAGCCTACAGATAGATTTTTTACACATGGCTGTAGCCAGGTAAAGAATGATACAGTATTTTTAGATGATTGAGCTGGTAGAGGCAAGGGTGTTTTGCCTTTGCTTATGCTCTGTACTCTTGTACTAAATGGGCCAGAGTCTTAGATCTTAGTGTAGCTATGAATCCAAGGATAGATTTTTCTTTTGTTCTTGCGTGATTCAAATATTGATTCAAAGTGGTAAAGCTTTTGAACAATGCTATGCAACTACACCGCACACTTAGAAGAAAGGTAAATGTCCAGAAGAAAATGGGCCAATATATGTTCTCATAAAGCTTCTGGTATTCATATGAAACCTGTAGACATTTTGCCCTAGCTTTGTTTAGAATAAATTGGTTTTGTCCAGTTCAACAGGCAGGTAAAATGAATCAGAATCTATACGAATCACAGAAATCCAAAGCTGATTTGGGATTTGGATAACATTTACAGCTCTGGTGATCATGCTCTGTTCCCTGCAGCGGCACAGAAGAAGAGGAACACCTACCCAGAGCCGTCCAGAGATCAGACATCCCATAAGAGTATCAGCTCCTCGATTCTTACAAACGCATTGGCTGATTTGGTAGTTAAATTTAGTATTGCTCTCGCTTTCCATAAGATTTTGATGCAAATTCAACTCAAGAACAACTTGGTCAGGAATATTGGCTTTTGGTTTGAAACTCTGACCAAGAGTGGATGGTGTTAGTTACTCTTGAGCGTGCAAAAACCACACAAGCTCGTTTCAAAGAACACTTGGCACGGGAATATCAAGTGTTAGTGCAACTTACTCCAGCTGAGAGTCATTATTTCCAGTGGCAGTGGAAAACCATTGAGAGCTCTCATGGGAAATTGTACAAAATGTTATGGCAGGAATAATATTAACCCTTGCCACTGTTTTATGTGAAATTTCCAGTCACAGCCAAACTTTACTAGGAAATGACTCCAAGATTTTAGAAAATGACACTTTTGCCACCCATGATTTTCATAATGTAGGAAAGGAAAATGTTAAACCTGTTCCTCAGTCTGTTATCCTGCATCCAAGCTCACGGAGCTAAAAGAGAAAAGCAGTTTCTGCTAACTTCAGGTTTTAACAAAGCTGGTGGTAAGGAAAAGGAAAAGAATGGAAAAGGCTCCCTTGTAAGGATGCAGCTCTAGAGTTGGGAAGGGATAGGGGAAACGGCACACTAAAATATCAATGCAAAGTTCTAATTTAAACATTCAAACTTCTGCTTCTTCTCTACAAATCAATACAAGGGATTTCAATGCACTGGGAAACTAGGTCACTTATTTAACTGTTTAAACACAGAAATGAGACTGTTTTGTTTTTAGTTTAATATGGGCTTTGGACCATAGAGCTGAATGAGAGAAGGTCTAGATACATCTGAGACAAATTTGGTCAGTGAACCCAGGTTATTCCTACCTTTAGGTGCTAAAGAGTGACTGTAAACCTTCTAGAGAAAAATTCAGATCTTAAGAAACCTGTCACTGTAAAAGCCCCTGTCTTCTTCTACAAGTGGGACCTAAAGGATGGCACTTTTAAATTAAGGGTCCTCAGTGGGAGGGATGAATCTAGGCACACAGCTCAAGACTGGAGCAAATTCTCTATGTTTCAGCTGAGATTTCTCAGTAAAATGTATACAAAAGTCCATGCTCAAGTAGGACACTATTTTGTGTATGACTTATTTAAACATCTCTCATGGAAAAAAAGTAACAACCCACAACACATAAGAACTAACTGCTTAGTGAATGCTTTCTGTCAACAAACATCACGAAGAATGGCCCACATACTGCTCTAATGGCATTAATAGTCATCCAGCAAACAGTACTTCACTGATTCCCCTTTGCCAATTCAGACAAGAAGCAGAAATATTGACGAGAAAATGTAACTTATCTCAGAGGTAAAAATGAGGCTTGTTAAAGAGAGATTGCTGCATTCATATTTTTCAAAGCAGTCTATAGTTACTGTTTAGAAATGCAGACCCCCCCACCCTCCACCACCTTTATAAGCCTGCAGTTTTGCTATCATTAATAAAGCCAAAAGGGAGAGGTGGGGCCACATGTGGTGTCAATACACTTTAATTAAGTGTAATAATTCCCCTTTTCCTGAGGTAGACGTGCTAAGACAGATTTCTCTTCAGAGATTTATGCCTCGCCGATGTATTTCTCAGCTTTTCCCTCTGCTTCGTGTGCAGAGCATCAGTGCCCTCTTTGGGAAGACCAGGATTCTGCAGGACTTGTCCAGGGCGATCGCTTCGAGTATTTCTACAGCCCCACTCTTTAAAAAAGTCTTTTTACAGAGTGAAACTCACCCCGGAGCAAAGAGCCTTTTTAGTTTGAGCTCCAGCTCATAAAATGCATCAGAAAGCCTTAGCTGGACTTCAGCTGCTCTCTGGGAAATCCGTTCTCGATAATTTGATCAATAATTGAACAGTGAGAACATCCTCGGGGCATTTTAGTACTTGTACAGACATGGTGCTGTCTCTAGACCTTACATCGGGTTGTGGCATCCTGGGCTGCAGCAACATCACGGTCAAACCTTTTATCTGAGCTCGCTCTTCTCCTGAGTCTGAGCAGAGGAACAAGCAGGACACCCACCAGAACAACCTGCACATGGGCATAAGCACGGTCAGATCCTGCCAAACTTCATGGGATGTAGAGCCTTCAGATATCTCTGTCTAGATAATGAGGTATTCGGTTTGAAGTGTGGAATCTGCACTGAAATCACCAGCTAAGGTACAGACCTTAGCTAGCTAGGTGCAGGACTTCCAGGGATGTGTGCAGCAAAATTTATCCTTCCTTGAGAAGATGACTTACAAAATTACAACGTGGAATTGGCAAGCTCAATACCAAAACACAAGGCTAAGAGAGGACTAGTTTGTTGCTGTTTCTTTTTAGTGTTTGTACGTGACTGCAAAGTTGCTGAAAGTTCCTGGTCGGCGTCTGTGCAGGGCACAGGGAGAAGCAGGCGGCGACGGAGCTCCTCGGAGCATCTCGCGAGGGAGCCCTGGGCAGCCCAGGAGGGAGGCACCGAGGTCTGCTAAGCTGAGCTTTCCGGGGAAAGGGAAGGCTGAGTGGGAGGGAGGGGATTTTAAAAGTGATCAGAAGCCGACAGCAAGGCACAAAGCTCTGGATTAAAGGCACTGTTGCTCACTGGAGGTCACTTTTCATCCTGGAGGATAACTCTTGCCTTCTGCAGGCTTAAAAACTCCATCTCGCATTCAACATCTGTTTTAGCAATCTCTTCCGAAAACAAAACAATATTCCCCCAGTGATTGTGGTAAAACAACACAACCCCCTCTGCTCCCGCCTGATACCGGGAAGTGTCCCGCTGTGCTGGAAACCTTGCCCTGTGTTCGGGCACTGTCTTACCCCCCTGCAAGTCAGGGGCTCTCTCACTTACACATTAAATACTCGGGAAGGATTCGCCTGGGACCAGGAATGAACAATTTTGCTGAAGCGAGGAAACCCACAGGAAAGTACTGAGCAGACAGACGGGGAGGGGTCAGGGAAGAAATAGATCCTGCAGAAGCTTTTGCTTGGTGATCAGTATGCATCAGATAAGCAGGAACTCTAACATTAGCCAATTCTGGTTACGCAGCAGTTTGCGAGCAGTGGCAGATCCTGATTAATCTGTTGGATGCGGAGTTTCAACCGAAGTTTAAGTTTGCTGAATCCGTGTGCAGCAGAGGTCCTGTATAAAGTGCTACTTTCAGTCTCAATCTGGGTTATGCTGTCCCTGCAAAATACAGCTAAAGTGTCAAAACCTCTGACTGCCTGGCCGGCTTGTCTCCGGGCACAGGAATTTTGTTTCTAATTCCAGTATCACCAGAACCAGAGAAATCTGATAATGGAACTGGCAGTGTTACTGAGAAAGTGGAACAGTGTAAGATGATGAAATAGGGGGCGGAAAGAAAAAGGCAACCAACCCAACAGGAATGATTTCTACAACAGTGTTAAAAGAGGAAAGGATTTGATCCAAGATCTGTATATCTCACCAGACAAGAATTGTCAAATCTGTGTGGGAGTTGAAACATTTTTGCAGCGATAGGTGTGGAAGAACTGTCTCAAATCCTGCTTGTACACAGCTCTTTGGCATTTAATTTCTCAAGAAGCTGAAGAGGAAAGTTCAAAACAAAAAATTCTGGAGAAAATGGCTTCTCCTCCCAGGGCATTTGCAAGCCAGACTTCCATTACAAAAGTCAGCCTCAGATTCAGTGTGGGAAAACAGCCACTCTAATGTGCATACACGAATTTAATTCTGCTTCAAACAATGAAAAGCCTCTTCTTGTGGTTGCCCTGCATGCACACGCACAGCCTGAATACCTTGACAACGATTTAAAATCATAAAACTCAGCAATTCACCCGGGCCCCTGCTGAAACCGTGGAGCAGCTCGTGAGCGGGTCCTGACGCACCGTACGTCAGCCTGTACCCATCTCTACCGGCCAGGTGAAGCGAAGGTTCTCAGGGAGACCTTCACGCAGCTCCATTTGTTTTGCAGTGGGCAGCACGTGTGGTGAAGCCTTGGGCAGGAGAAATTTAGCCCTTCCTGTAATAATGTCTGGGAGAAACCTCTGAAAACCTGTTACCAGCCTGGGATAAACTGTAGCTTCTGATGATCTGTTCCAAAATTCAGACCATCGCTTTTCTTTATCGTTTATAAAAATGTGTTTATTCCCCTCTGCAATGTCTAGAACATTACCTAACCAACCGAATATAATTTTCTTTCAAAAGATGTTAAAATGCCTAAGGCTTTTTCTACATTACATTGATACGAACATCACATATGCTGAAAAATTATGATACCTTATACCTTATAAAAAACCCATGGAGGTCAGTTTGTTTGTAGCTTGAACATTGCATAGTGTAACAGACACATCAGATACCTTATTTAATTTCTGACACCTTAGTTAAGCTAATATGCCAATTTAGGAGAACTGTATCTGCATCCAAGTATTACCAGACACACTTTAGAATTTACTCTTATATTCAAAAGATTATTTCTGAGCCTAATCCAGCCTAATGCATATGAATCCAAACATCCCAGTTTAGGTGAAATTCAAGCTTTCCTTGGTGGCTAGAAACAGAAGTGACCCGTGCCCTGTGAATGTAGAAGAGGTGCTTGCAATTTGCAAATCCATCTACAATTTAAACTCACTAGTCATATGGTTTATATTTTAAACATTACGTGGTATTTGTAGCCCTTCTCCAAAATCCCCATCTTACTCCATATCCCAAGTTTTTTCTGACTGCCAGGCTGAGGCTGCGGCTGGGCTGGGTCTGTCTGAGCTCCATGGTCAGCCTTGCCGCGGACCTGTGCTATGCTGAGCAAGTCACTGCTTTTTTTCCTATTTATTTAGACTATAGTCACTCCAGTGCAAGAACTGGCTCTTGCTGGGAGTTTGCACAGCCTTAGACATCAACCACCAACAAAACTCCTCCACAAGCAGTCAGGGTGCTATGTTAGCACTATAATGAAAATCATAAAGAATGATATTTCATTGACGCCTTGGAGACGGTTTACATTGTGTGCCGAGGATGTTCTTCAAGCAGCAGGTTATTACAGGTCTGTACGGCATCTTTGTTTCATTAGAACAACAGAGTGTTAAAATCGCCTTCATGAAATCACCCTCAAATACCTGGGCTCTCAAGGACAGGTCCTTGAAAGAGAAAGCAATAATCAAGAGGAAGCCAGCCAGCTATGGCTCAGATTTTATAATGTTTTCCTGCTGTTATTTTCACCACAGGCTATTTTATATTCCCCACCTCTTTTTTTCTCTCTGAAGCTGCATTTTAAGGTCACATCTGTTCAGGGCACGTAATGATTTTTATGACAACTTTCCAGAGGAGTGGAGAACTCGAATGGAGAGGGAATTGCAGTTAGACAGGTACAGATCAGGGAGGATTTTTCTCCGTCTTGAGACATTTTCTCCTGTTGAACTCGGATGATCTATCCCTAACCAAGAAATGCCTGACCGAAGATCTAACAGGGCCTGAAGAGTGAAAAAATAGCTAAAAAAAAAACAGTGGTGGAGAAACACAGACACCAGAGCAGTGGCTTATCTGCAAAATGCTGTATGGTTACCTCTCATGGAAATCCAAGAATTTAGAATATAGAAAAGTTGCAAGCAAGAGAAAGTAAAAATATTTTTCAAAAAATTTATGGGTTTTAAACATAAGTTTTTGAAGGCTAGAAAGAGGCTTCAAGAGGATCAAGAATTAAGGAGCTCTATAGTGTATGGCATAGCATCTCCAGCAGCGTGTGTGTTTGCAGAAGGGGATTTCTCTTCTCTCTCATGGTATTGTTCTATGTTGAAAACTTCCTCTGCCTTATCAAGACATGTCTAAGGAACCAGAAGGTCCTTTTTCTTCTTGAGTGGCTCCCTCAGCCATCAGATGACATCACAGCATGAGGTGGGTGGCTCAGTGCCATGGTCATGGTATTATGAGGGTGTAGGGCTGGCGGGGCCGTGGATGCAAGCAGCGGCAGAATTACAAAAGCAGCAAAAAGAAGCTGGTTTTGTGTGTGGTGAAAGGACCCAAAGCTGACACTGCAAGGAGCAGCTCAGTTCGCCTTTGCTAGGGCTCAGTGCATTGCTCTGTGCTGCCTTTCATATGGCTGCGATATTAGCTGATACACTCTGAGAGCAATTCTTTATCATTGTATTTGTAGAACTTTTTACAGGCCCTTTTTGATCTTGGACAAAGCACACATTTGATTTTCTTCTGTATCAAATAACCCCTAAAACCATTTACAGGCTTCACGGTAAACAGAACCTTTGCTGAGATTAAAGCTCTAAAGTAGAAACATGGAAAATATCAATTGCAATAAAATTGCTGCCTTTCAGTAAGCGTAATGATTATATCGTACATATGGTGTTGGTGTCCTGGCCTGCATTAGTGCTGTCTGCAGAGCGGTGAACATGCCGATGCTCCTGTGTTCCGTGCTCTGTATCACCTGCGAGGGCAAGGCCACGCATTGGTGGCAAAGCTCAAAGCATCCCCAGGATGATTAGTCATTGAATTAATGCTTTGGCGTGTCGCCGCCTGTGCTGACTGCAGAAACATCTGTCCTTTTGGGAACACCTCATGGGAAACTCTGACAGAGCACAGATGACTACAAAAAGCTATGTGCAGAACCGGACTGCTGGAGATCTTCCCCCAGTCCATATCTGTCGTATTTTGGATGTGCTTTTGTCTTGGGGCTCTGAATGACTCTGCCCATCAGATCTGAGCAGAAAGGTGTTACCCGTCCATCCAGAAGCTACAGAAAGGGAGTCCAGCTCTGCTTTTCTCTATGTCTTTTGCTTTTTTTATTCAATATGATTCCCAAATAAATTGCCACCAAACCAGAAAGGTAACATTTTAAATCCATTTTGTACTGATGCGAATGACTAGGGACACAGCAAAGCAAGAGATTGCCAGCTTATCCCTCTTGGATGCAATGGGTAGAAGATCATACTGTAGAAGTGCTGCATGAAATTATGGCAGCTGACTTCTGGGAGCTATACTGGTAGCTCTATCATTCCTGTTTAGCCTCCTGTGGGTGCATTTTTCAACTGATATCCCTTAAATAACCTTAATTATGTGTATGTTAAAGTGCCTCATACAGCAGGGAAAATTGAGGAAGACACTTATTAAAAAGAGGCACCAGCACATGTGGTATTATTTTTACAGTCATCCAGTGTGTTGATATAAAGTATTACATTTGAGTCAAACCTCATTTGCGTGAGCAGTTAAAGTGAAAGCTGATCTGTCTATGCATTGTGGCTCGAATGGCTGTCCAATTAGCGGAATGATTAGCCCGGCTAATATCAACAGAACCATTCCTGTGTCAATTTGACAGTTACATCACCACACAGTTTTCAGCCAGTTCCTGAGGGTTTCTGAATCGGACCCAAGAAAACTGCAGCCCTACAAAATATCCCCATGGAGAAGGCATGTTCTGCAAGCACCGTTTTAGGGAAAGCCAGAGAATGGTTTCTTATGGAGGCCAAATACTTGTGCTGACATTTTTTCAAATTTTTCCAATGTCTTTTCTAAACATACAATCTGTTGTTTTCAGCCTCTGCTTCTGGAGGGACTGCTGAAAAATTGTTTGTTTTTACTGAGATTTTACTTGACCTTGGATGCAAGTTACTGTTTGAGCTACTAAATAGTGGTTTATGTTGTTGATATGTTTGCCATAAATCATCGCAGAGAAGTCTTTAAGGTGGGCAGGAATATTTATTTGTTTTATTTTTTTAAAAAAAAAAGCTGTTTAAATTCCCACTCGTTTGCAGAACACATTTTTTCGCTTACATAGAATGTTTACAAATAAGTAAGTTCTTTTAAGAATCCTCATCCCTGTTTATCATCTGTTGTTTGTTGCTTCTCTCCCTTTTTCCTCTGAAGTAACGCCAGGAAACCAAGCACGGCTCTGTCTTTGTCTGCCTCTGGACAAGTCAACTCCTTTTCTTCCGCTTTGCTGTGTTGATATTAGTTTCTAACATTTTCACCTGCTCCTTCTGTCATGTGTTGAACTCTTTTATGCAGACTCAGTGTCTGGCCTTCCAGTAGGCTGATAAAAGCATGAGGTCTTCATAAGCTCTTTGGTTTAAAAGAAGAAAGAGGAAAGAGTTATGATCTTAGAAGTAGTATTTAAATGTTACTAGATCAGTCTGATTTTCAGAAATTTTTGAACATCTGCTTCTGAAAAAAAGGAATGTTTTAAGGGAATTCCAGCTGCATATCTGCAAGTGGGAGCATCCAAATTCCTGAGTTATATTCTTATATATATATTTGAATCTCTATATATTATGTGTTATAAGCACTAAATGACGCTTATATCCATTTAGTTGTTACAATTGTTTATTACAAACTGCACATGTGAACGATACCATGGAAACATCAGTGTTCTTGAAGACCAGACACATCTATGTCAGATTTACGTTTACAGCTACAGTCATGAGACCTGTGTGAGCTCAGGGCTCTTTGTTTTGCCTCTCCAGAGCAAGCCAAGCAAAGACATCAGTGGAATGTGCAGGCTGCTGCTAGCCAAGGGGAAGCCCATCAGATGCAGGAGTAAAGGTTTGAAATTTCCCCCGTTTCTAGGAATTTAGCATGGGAGGAAACTGTAGCCTTTGAAAATGGCTGAGCGGCATTCGGAGTGGACAAGCTGCAGATAACTTTTCGCCCAGCAAAATTACTTTTGGGATATTCCATTTCATGCCAAATGAAATTTAGAATTAAAGCCTCCTGTGAGGTCATGGTGGTTACCCTGGAGAACCTGCAGGACTGATACCAGTAGCACCTGATTATGTTCAGAGTTGGGGATCCCACTCAAAGACTGGCATGCCAGGCCTGAAACACCTTGGTTCTGAAATTCCTTACTGTGATGCTGGGCTCTTTTTACATGCTTTAAAATATACCTTCTTCATCAGCACCTGGGCCATGATCAACCTCACAGAGCACAAACCTGACGATAGCTTCGGCCTTGCTTGGTCCTGTCTGTTGAAACTTTCTGTATATAATTAAAACCTCACAAATACTGATTTAAACCAAGCACTCTCATGTTCAAAGGCAATGACCTGCATCAATGTTTTCTTCAGTGTTCAGTCTTCCTTTTTGTCTTCATTCTGCTTCCAGCCCAGAGAAAACTTCATTACGCTAAATGGAACAATTTTAACAGGAATTTGATCACGTGGACAACTTCCTCTGGTTGTGTTTACACATTATTGTTAAAAACAGAGTTGCTTTGAAGAGCAATTGGTAATTGTCCTATCCCCAGAATAAAACTGAAGAGAACTAACCCGGACAGATCAGGAATGGTTTTCTAATAAGTGATTTTACAGACATTTGAGAAGTTCTTGGTAAAACATTCAGTAGCTCCAGGAAGTGTAGTCACTTCCTTATGGATTTCAAAAAGTGGATGATAGGCATTTCCAAACCAATGATGGCAAAGCACTGACACCGGTGCTAAATTTGGCAGTGGTAAATTTGGGCTGGCACCAATGACAAAGAGCTATAAATGTTTTTAAAAATAACTTTGGCACCAGGATTGGGGATCTGTTCTAGATTACCATTAATGCTGCTATGGATGTCTGGAATTTCTTCCATGGTTTTTTCTTTCCAGGCTCCCTACTAAGATCGATCTTGGAGTGTGTAATTATTATCTCTAGAAAAAACTTTTTTACAGTATTATGTTGTAGCTAAATTTTTTATTCTTTTCCACAACACAAACCTGGACCTAATCAGCTTCCGTTTGTGATTATTTCATTTGCGTTTACCTTCAAGATGTGGAGTGAAGCCAGAAAGAGGTGATGAGTTCTTCTTTCATTCAGGAGAGACAGAGAATGAGTGCAGGTACCAATGCAAACCAAATTAATCAAATTTAATCACCTGCAGTTTGTACATATATTATGTTTCAGTCAGTGTCCTTTTTATGGGCACCATCTGTTTCACTTACAGTGCAATATTCCTTCTTTCCCCCACATACAAATAACCTTTTTTTACAATGTATTTGTTTAGTAAGAAATTCTTCATTTTATTTAGCCCCAAAGGATACCTCTGTGGGATGTCCTTTGGCAAGACAGGAAGCCAAGAACACAAACTGGATTCATAGTATGGGATGGTAAAAATTGCTTCAAATCCACAACATGATTTTTGTTTAGAAAGTTGCTAAATGTGTTTTGTTGTCAGGCATCATGCCCCATTATGCTGGAAATGCCCAGGAGTAGTGTTCTTTCCCCTCTATGCCCTAAGCTGACATTGACTGAAATCCTTCCATTAGGGGAGTTTATAACAAGCAGAATTAGGTTGTTGCTTTTAGTTCAAACACATACCCCTTCATTTCCTCTAATTTTATATAATGTAAATAAATACTCAGTGGGGCTTGGAGGCTACTGGAAAGCACTGAATGCTGATCATGTGTTCTAAATAAGGCACTCCCAAAAAAAGCAATGCCTTTAGGCTGAGGAAGATAATTGTCAGTTGTGGAGGAGAAAGGTCAAGGGGTGCAAGTGGGCTTTTTCCTGTATTTGTCTGAGAGGATAAACAGCAGGGAAGAAATGTTCTGCTAAAATAAAACAAAGCAAAAATATGAGGAAAATAGATGACGCCACTGTTAGATGGCAGGTTTGCCTAAACAGAACTGCTCCATAAAACTGCTTTGCTTAACAAAGGAGGATGCTTTTCTTTGATGAAACTCCTGCTTTTGCCTGGAGCTGCTGCCCTCCAAGAGCAGAAACCCATGGTCTAGAAAGATTTGTTGCCCACACCAACTCTGAACTTGTTGAAAATGGAGCTAGAAACTGCATGCATTACTGTCTTACAGTATTAAATCTGTTCCTTTCACTACTAAATAATTGTAAAACATGCACACAAACAAGAAAAGGCAGTTTAAAGTGTCTTGCTTGAAACCACCTTAATAATTAACCAAAATCAGAATAACAAAGATATTGTCATCATTCAATCTAAAGTGTTTGAAGTCTGAGGTTCCAACCTGGGAGTCTCCTTTTCTTCATATGACTATTTCAGGCCCCAAGATTTCAGAGTATGGAATAGATGTCAGTTTTACTCACTACAAACGGGCCTTGCTCATCAGCTGAAGAGCACACTAAGAGTGCTCACCATCCTAGAAACTGTAGAGAAGTTATTTGTAGGAATATTTCACCCCTCATGCACTCAACCTGGCAAAACCAAGCTCAAAAACATTAAAGAAGTTAATAGATTTCAAACTAAAGAAAAGGTTTAGCCAAACAGAATAGTGTCTCTATTCTACTCCCATTTGTTTTCTAAATTTTTTAATGTAAGTCACAGCCTTCCTTTAATTTTAGTTTTTTTGGCTGGCTTTAAGAATTTTAAAGAGATCGTAACGATCCCTAAATCACAGATAACTGAACCTATAAAACACGAACTCTGGTCTCCTCATAATGTCATCTCTTGCCAGATCTCTGTTGGGAGTGATTTTCAGTCAATTTGATCTTCAATAAATAATAGCCTAGGTAAACAGGTGAACTCACAGTAGGCAGACTAATCCTCTTACCCCTTCCCTAACACAGATGTCTCCTAGGCCCGACAGAAGGGACTGTTATGAGATTGGCAGGCCATACAGCTGTGTCCTTTGCACTTTTTCAAGGACTTAAATAGCCCTCAAGTGTGATTTTATACTCTAAAACATCCTAAAATATGACCACATCCTAAATGCATTAAAGATTGTTCCAGGGCCCCTGTGGTTAAATGGAAGAACCAATATCCTTGAGTAGCTCTACAAATAGGAAAAGAAAACTACATCAGATATATAGAAGACCATCACAGTGAATAAAGGGGTATGCGTATTTTGCTTGGGTTTAAGGAAAGAATAGGGAATCAAATATCTTGCCAATATTCAGGTTCATTTCTTGCTGTGGTTTGGGACAGAAAAAGGGTAATGAAGACTGATCAAAATGAGCCAGAAACAATTATACAACGCCTTAATTCCTTAGACTGTCTTGAGAAAGAAGACAACAGACAGATAAGTAGAAAGACTCATGCTTGCCTAAAGGCATGCTGTTTGTCAAATTTACACCAAGATTTTTATCTGACAGGAACTTAATTTGCCCTTAGATTTTCTCTTACTGCAGATTCATCCCTGAGGAGCATTCTCTATGATTGCCTTGGAGTATCACACTAAAATAACTCGTTTTTCTCTTATAGCTTTGCTAACTGAAGATTCATCCTGCAGCACACTACAGTTCCAAAGCATTTCTCGTGGATAGAAGAGATTAATACAAGCAGTTGATCCTTTAAGGCAGTTTCAGCTGACTAAAAATCAGATACAGAAAGCTGGTTTTATAGACTCATTCTTTTCTATATATATTCTTTTTGTATAAATACATATCACCTAGCTTTCAACTTAATGTCACTGTATTTGACATGACTAGCTGTTTCAAATTTGAATTTTACAAAATAATCAGCAAAGCCAGGTCAAATCTATTCCAAAGAAACAACCTAGCCCTGTCTATCTGGAAGACTCGATGGACTCTATGGACTGTCAAGCCCTATAGGACGTCAAACCCTACAGAACAGCTGAATGAAAACAGATGTGTTCAGACCTTGTCCAGTGCTACCTTCAACAGGAGTGAAGCAGGTGTTTGGCTGTTATCGGCTAAGCTGAAAAGTCTGGGCTGTTTTTTTCCTTATCATAGGCTTTCAAACAACACGCTTGAAGAATAAAATTAAGCTCATTCCCACTCAACACCTGGGAGATTTAGGTCTCACTTTACTTGCCTTTCCACCCCATATTCCTTTTATGACTTTACCCCTTTTTGGTCTGAGGCTCAGCAATTTGCTGAGCAAGGTATCCAAACCAGTAATGGGACATAATCCAGTGCAGTGGGCAGTTGGACAGTACTGGAGAGAAATTTGAACTAGCTTGGTTAAAGTAAAATAGCTAAAGCCAGTTATAAATCCTCTTTTTTTATTATTATTATTTTCATGTATTAGAATTTGTTCCCTGTTCTTGTCGGAAATTCTGAAGTTTGCCATGGTTTCATCAGCTCCTAAACTTGATTTTGCTGATCCCATGCTGTGAGCTGAAAACTTGATGAAGTTTTTTTGTTCTGCCACTATAATTGCCATTCCTGAGCTGTGCAGTACATCTGAACTCCCTGGTATTCTTTTTAGGCAGAAAACTAGAAAGTCTGACATCCATTGGAAGAAGCAATTCTTAATTTCTTGAGCAAGTCCTGGGCTGGAATTGTTCAACAGAAGAAAATCACAAACTAAGTTAGGAAAGGTAAAATAATTGTAATGGTAACAGTAATAATTCTCCCCTATATCATGTATTAAGATTTAAACCACAGAGCTTTGAAGGAATTTGTAAAACATCTAACTGACTTCAACTCTTTCTGTTAGGTTCATACTACTTTACTTGCAGTGCATTATTATGCGTAGTGCTGAAAGGTGTCTAAAAGGGTGGTTAATGAGGCCTGTGTACAATAAGGTGCTGGATGTCAATAAATATATTACAGAAGAGTCATATATAATTTGATGCGGATTAGATTGGCAGAAATACTGTTACACATTGGTTATACAGATTTGCTCTTTTAAACCTGAGACATCGATTTTCCTATCAGTTTCATTGGATCTTCACTTAGAAATTTATGAAGTGATAATTTTCTACTAAGCACCATCAGGCAATTTAGAAAGCTCATGAAAAACGTTCTCACAAATGACAGGGGGGCTTCTCCATAAAGAGTTTGTTTCTGTTGCTGTTATTTCACAGTGTGATGGCTTAATTTCTGACTTACAAGAAGTGACCATGTCTGTTCTGCAAATGTAGAACTCTTAACCTCATCTACAAAAGGGAATGGTTCTGATCTCATTTGCAGCAATGTCACTAGATTAATTTTTCTGAGACACCACAACTTGCTTGGATTGTCAGCAAGAAAGAAGAGGAAAAGGAATGCTGGCCTTGGAGCAAGTTTCTTCCCGTGGTTCACAGGAGAGCATCCTCCCCATCTGCTTTCTCTTTTATTCACGTATTAGTTACACTATTTCCTGGATCCTGCTTTCACGGTTTCCTTTGCTGTTATGTGGTTAGTATAATGTATTATAATGAAGCATAGGTAGAAAGAGGCTGTAAACTTGAGCTGGATGAATCTTGCCAGAATTTATCTCCTTGCAAAGCTGATGAGATATCAGGGAGGTCTGGAGCACGGGTAGGTGGCACAGCCCATGTAGGACAATGTTGGCCACTGTAAATAGAAGAAATGCAAATAACCGAGTCACTTGTCATTGCTTTTATTTATATCTTCTCTACAGTCTTAAAGAAGGGCATTGTTAGAAAGCAGTCAGCACTGGAACAAATAAGAGAATAATAATTTGTTAACAGATACTCTATCACGTTAAAAGTAATTGGGCATTTTAAAAATTATTCCAGTAATACCTTTGCTCCCAGTTGTTCTATAGCCTTGTTCCTTCCAGGAAAGTAAAATACTATCATCCGATATTTCTTAATTCCTTGCCATAGCAACGAGCATGGAGTCAGGCCCCTGCTGAGTATTTCAAGAGCACAACAACATTTAGCAGTCAGCTTTGGTTTCTGCATAATTGCAACTCAAGAGCCTGGTTTTAGGCTGCATTGATAAAATTTACCAAGAATTAAAAAAAACAGAACAAGCCCAAAACCTGAATAATCTAAATATCTCCAAAATTTTCTCAGTGCTCCTTGTCACTGTGGTTTCCACTGTTTGCAGTATGCCTCTTTTCCTTATCAGACTGTAGTCCATTTCCTACAGCGTCTCTTCCCTCATTGAACGGTGTCAGGCAAAGGACTGAGACTTTCCATTTTAAGAAGGAACAAAGAAGCACCAGCGGACCAGCTTTGGCCATGCAACTCCTTGGCTACTCTGAGCCAAATCCCCTTTTGTTCCTCCAGATCTGGTTTCAGCAGCCAGCTGGTGCATTGCCCATGCACCACACGCTCTTGGCATCCGCACAGAGGAGCGACAACTGTGTGTGGCCAGGGTGCAGGAGCCTCCATCTCTGGCATGGGAACAACTATGGAGAGACCCTGAGGAAGCAGGTGCATCTCAGCAAAGCAGCTCCAACCACAAGCTGGGCAAAGCGATTCCTCTTGCACTTTACCCTTTGGCTTGCCCTTTGGCATATCTTTGGTTCAACTCAAGCTCTAGACCTCAGCATGCGTCTTACTTTACATGGAGAACAAAGGCTATTCCTATGAGCTGTTCATTACCCAACACAAGAGCTTTATGCTTCTTGCAAGGCTCCGGACCCCCTGTTGAGTAAATGGCTGAACTTTCCACACTATGAAACATGGATAAGAAGTGCTGAAAATCATGCTGGAATAATCAAAGACACCTGTCGCCGGTAGAAACGATTTTCTAGTCAAAGCACAGCTTTTGCTAACAGAGATATTTGGGATCATCAGAACTGCTCATAAAACTGAGGCAAGGGTTTCATTTTTCTCCTTGTGGGCAAAGCTTTCATATTCACTTTCCTCTCATTCAAAAATAGTTCAACCACTTTGCTGGAAGTATAGAGGAAAATGTTATTTAAAATGTTAAATAGGCTCCCTCCCCTCAAACATTTGCCAATATTTGCCCCTAAAATTAAAGTTTAGGAGAATTTTGAGGAAATGAAACATTCATGAGATTTAGCCAAATGTCTGCCTTCTTCTAAGTCATAAATCATATTTGTAGAAGAGTCTCCTCGCCAAATTTGCCTGTTTCTTCATTTCGATGTACTGGATCACACTCACTATTTTTTACTAATCCTTCTAATATCAGCTAGCACACTCTGTGCATCCTGGCACCCCTCACTAAAAAACTGTGGTTTACCCTGTTTTTGAGACACTGCCTGAAAATTCCTTCTTTGCAGATCTTGATTTTTAACAGCTCTTTGATTTGTTACTGTACTGCTCGCTTCTCTCCTGAATGGCTTCATATGCTATTGATTTTCTTCCTCTCCACTGCAGTAATCTTCTCATCTGACTGATGTGAGATTTCAGGAGCCCTGTGTTGAGGCTTCCTCCTTCCCTTCCAAAAGAGTTCAACAATCTCCTCTCTTTTTTTTTTTCCTTTTTTTTTTCCTTACATCATCCTCACGGCTCACATCCTTTCACTGCGTCTCCCTCCTGATTCATTATGTAACCATGAATCTCTCTTCAAACACAGAACATCTGGGGATGGAAGGATAAGGGTGTAATTACTATAACATGTGGGAAGAACAGCAGATTATTTTGGTATTGTCATTGCAACTTCCTTATATTTCTCTTGCTTCCCTTTCGGCACTGCAGATGATAGAAACTAGCTGAGTGAAATGTTTCCTTCCAGCTCTCTCCAGAGGACAGAGCACAGGTTCTTGCCAGCGTGCTGGTGGCCAATATAAAGAGGCCACAACCGAGGTCATCGTTTGAAATGTACATAATGTCAAATGATGCCATAATTATTAGGTGCTGTTATCATGGCACTCCCTGCCAGGAGGGCTTGCACTGGAAGAAGTGGCCCTGTACTCCTTAGAGGTGCGAAAAAGAGAGCAGCGTTCCAGTACTGTCAGCACCACCACATCTTGGAGCCACGACAGTGGGATGAAGTCCACCAGGAACAGGTTCATCTTCCCCACAAGGAGATGTCATTTACAAATGAGAAACTGCTGAGGTGAGAAGCACCCCTAAGTCCACAATAACTTGCCAGAACTCTGGTAATATTTTGGAGTTGGTTTCTGTCCTGTAAAACAGGCAATAGGTATCAGCCATCCCTGCTTTGGGGATGGTATTCTGTAGGAATTCCTCCATGCTAAGCCCCTGCTGAAAGATAGTGTGGCTCAATCTCATGAAGACAACTTGCATTTGGTATCTTGACAAATAAACTTTGCTGTGTAAGGAGTTCTAACTGCTGACTGCCAATATTTTGCCTGCCAGTACTGTCTCTGAGATACATCTCGTTAGCCACCGCTGTGAACCCAAAATGCACGCTGAACCTGTGTGTGAGGCTGGTGTCACACAGCATTGGTGATTACTTGGCACTCAGAGATTACATTAAGTGGTCTATGAGTAGAAAGGAAAATACATATATATATATATATATATATACACAACGTTTAAATCTCAGGCTTGCAGGGAGTTGTCCGTGCTACAGTGAATGGCTTGCTGTGGTGTTGTTTACATCCATCAGGGTTGAATAGTGGTGGTGAGCAGGTGGACAGACATGAAATCTTGCTCTCCAACAGCAGTGCAAGAGATATTAATACTGTTCAAGATTAATACTTCAAGCTCAGTAATCTCTTTTGTCCTATTTTCTTCTTAGTACATTGCCAGTAATCTTGACTGGGGTTTTGCCTGCTGTTGTAATACAAATATGCAAAAGTAGTACTGATGTAAATGCACATGATTGCTTACACTTGTGTTTCTCATTGGTACCTTCGTTATTTATCATAGACATTTGCAGTAAAACAAGTGGTTACTCTCCCTCAGGGTCCTGTCTTCTGCTCTTATCATGCTGGATTCCACTGCAGAGACAACTTATGTGTTGAATTTATGAGACTGGAGTAATTTTTGGGAGCCCACAGCGGTGCCATAAACACAAGTTCCAGCTGACGGAGAAAAGAGTCTATAAGTGAGCACCTCTTCACAGTCCCTCGTGCTAGCTAGGGAAGAAAAGGAGATGATTGATAGCTTATGAGTATCGCTGGCATCTCTGTCTATATCCTCTTTTGTTAAACATTGGCAAATAACAACAGGGACTATATGCCATGATACTTAAAGCTCAGTGAATAATTCATACTAAAATTCATGTTAAAGCAGTTGACTATGTTTCTATTCATGAATTACCCATAAGCAGGTGTCGGTTTTCTAAATGTGCTTATTATTAGAAACTATTCATTAGACAATTTCTGCAAATACTCTTTGGCTTTCTCTTTGTTCTGAATTCAGTTTCTTGTTAGCATCTAACATTAAAAATGGAACTATTTTGACTTCATGCAGAAATCAGAGAGTACGTTCTTCTGATTTCTGTTTGGAAGTTTCTTATCTTGAGGAAGTATATTTAGTAAGTGTGTATCCAAATTTTCAATTAATATTCAGTGCGGTTTATTTAAGAATTACTGTTTCGCTCAATTTTTTTGTTAGTTGTCTCATTTGCCAGATCATTCACGTCTTCATAGAAAATGCCCGTGATAAAACTATGTGCAGAATAGATACTAAACATTGCCCAAATACAAATATATACATGTAAATTATAGTAATTTCTTCACTCTTTCCCATAGCCAAGTCCCTGCCCTCTCTCCACATTGTTCTACTCATCAGTCTCAAAGCATCAGAAAGTACCGTACTAAGTTATCATGTTTTGCTTTCTTATCAGTCTTTAAGGGAAAGATCCACTGTGATTTTTTTCAGCAGCGATGCAGACATACGATATCAATTTAATGCTAACACCATGTGGGACTCATTGGCCTGACTTGTGGGCTGTAGACTGGGGTTTCTGTGCTGTTATCATAATCACTTCCGCTTGCTTCTGTATCTCTCCCCTCCTGGCTGCTCTAGCCAAGCTCCAGGTTTAAGCCCTCTCATGGGGCATGCAAGGTTGCACGATATCCTTTTCTCCGGTGACATTGATTGATCCACTGAGATACCGTAACAACCCATGAGCTGACTGCCAGCAGGTTACCTTGGCCTTTAGTATTTTTACCTTTATCCTGTAGTGGTAGGATGAGGGATAATGGTTTTAAACTGAAAGGGTGTAGATTTAGATTAGATATTAGGAAGAAATTCTTTGTTGTGAGGGTGGTGAGGTGCTGGCCTAGACTGCCCAGAGAAGCTGTGGCTGCCCCATACCTGGAAATGTCCAAGGCCTCGTTGGATGGGGCTGTGAGCAATCTGGTCTGGTGGAAGGTCTCCCTGCCCATGGTAGGGGGTTGGAATGAGATGGTCTACACGGTCCCTTCAAGCTCAAACCATTCTATGATTCTGTGATTCTGTGATAATGGTTTAGAGGTTGACCTAAACTGCTGTTTGCTCTGCATTAAAATTGAGGAGCAAACTTCTGAGAGTCATTTACTGCCTCATCTCTGCTGAGGGAAAGGTATTGAACAACTGGGAGAAATTAGTGAACTGCTCAGGCATGATACTTAAATGAGCATGGCCGTTTCTGCTGGGACCCAAACACATGTTCATTCTTCTTAGCATCACTGCTACGTGGAGCTGCTCAGGGGTTTAATCTCTTAGAATAGACACAAGATGAGGAGGGTGAGATGAAAGGAGATAAATACACCCAGGCGTAGAGTGTAATGGTCTCTGAGGTGCTTTGCATTCTGTGGAAATCTTTGCATACGGTCTGGGCTGTTTTTTAACAAAATATTGCAGAGCTGCCAAAGACTCAGAATAGATAAATTTAACCTTGTGTGAAACACAGAGGACAGATCCTTCTCTGGCATGGCTACACTGAAAACCACAGAGAAATGTTGCTTTCCATCAGCTGAGGATTTAGCTTAGAGGATCTGGCTTTAGAGGGTGAAAAACCACTACAAAACATAGGCTTTCAGCTTGACACACATCTAGTAGGCCAACAGTGGCTGGCGCCTACCAGCTATACATCTCACACAAGCCATAAAGCTGATGAGCAGTGAAGAGACACAGTAGATGGGGCCATGACATCTGGAGTAGGCAGAAACATAGGAAAAGGTATTTGATTTGATTTTATCTGTCAAACAACAGGATATTTCTTATGGTAGGAAACATAAACCAAGTCTGTACTTCTCATCAAAAGCAGAAGAGTATTTGATGACAGGAGTAGTTTGCTCACTTGCTTGTTCTTGTTTGATTTGTGGCATTAGATTGATGGGTTTCTCAGGTGCAGTTGAAGGGAATAGTTGTATAATCCTGCACAACATTAATCATTAGATTTATCACAGAAATTTACTTCCAAAGAAGCACCAGTGTAAATGCAACTACTTCCTCTAACTCACAGCTGTGAATATGGAGTGTGCACAGAAGAGCTTTCCCGCTCAAATGTAGGTTTTCATTTTATATTGACGTTGGGGAAAACTTGCCCAAGAAATGACACAATCTAACGTCTTTCCTTCATTTTAATTAGATCTCATCTGCTTTAACTATGACAATGAGATTTCTTGATGTTACTGCTCTCCATTAAAAATGTTAGTTTGCCTGAAACGAATTGTTGCAATCTACAGACGATACTGTAAGAAAAAAGGAACACAACCCCCCCATATATATTGGTACTTCTCCCTATTGGTCTGTCAAGAGCATATCTTTTGTGAATCTAAAAGACTTTTGAAGCCACAGATCTTAGTTTCCAAAAGGCTGATCTTATTAGAGGATACAACTAGCCAGGACAATGTGGACTAACACCATTGCTCTGCAGGGGAATGTTTATACTATTGGAGTACTTAGCCAAAAAAAGAAGGTTCCCATCCTTCAACTGCCCAGTTTTCTTCATCTCAAAGAACTTCAGACTCACCCAAGGGGCAAATTCTTTAGATTCTTCACAAATTCAGCTGGGCATTTGGCTAGTTTATAGCCCAGAGAATGAAGCTTTTTGGCTTTTTATATGGGAGAAGATGCAAAAATGGGGTTCTTACTGCCTTGTGTAGACATAACAAAGGATTATGAACCCAGCTGCTAGAGTGAGGGTTTGGGGTTTCTTCTTGTTGGTATACACAGGAACACACATTTCAGACCTGCTACTCTTTCCATCCCAAATTATATTGCAGACACAAGCATGTTCTCATAAACCACACAGTGACATATTTCATCTCTTTATTTGCTCTGCAGACCCATTTTCTTCTCTGACAGCAGGAGGAGAAACAGCAACGCTGCACAATGAGTCAGTCGAGTGATTGTCTGCAATAGCACAGAGATGAATTCTCTCTTTCGGTCTCAGATAAAGCTTTGTTGCAAAAGTCGGCAGTGCCTTGGAGGTACTCCTTTCTGCTTCTCTTCTCTTGCTGAAATAGCTCAAGATTGTGTGAAAATGCCAGCATCGGATTTGGATCCTGGAAATAGATAGAACCAAGCCATCAAGAATTGACTGCACGTGTTTGAAGGCAAAGTGCAGCCACTGAAATGCCAGTTATGACTGCAGTCAACACTGTTTAGTTTATCCTTTCAGATCCCTATAGAAAGAGGATGATTTCTTGTCTTATGCCCAGTCTATGAAGCTCTAGCCTGTTATGATGCCCTGCATGAGTCCCATTGCCAATGCACCCCATGATCCTGTCCCACAGTAGGTCCTACCTTAAATTCCACTTGACCCAAAGCTGTTATTGGAAGTGGCATTCAATTGGAACTGAATGTCAAGGCAGAATAAAACAAAAGCACCGTTATAAATTTCAATCCTATTTAAAAAAAAATACAAACAGCATTAAAAATGCCCCAAATCTATTTAAAAAAACTCCCACAGAATGCTCATAAGCTCGACAGCTATGTGGAGACTATGCACATCTTTCAGGTAAGTTCTGGGGCTTGTTCAATAGGAAAGAGATCTTGCCAGCCTCTATTCTATTCTACAGAAGTTTTATTGGTCACAGAATTCCTATCAATTAGCAGAAACATCAGTGATCTTGTGGCTTGCCTCTTATTTCTGAGGTGTTGCCTTCTATCCCTCACTTGCAGAGGCTCCCGATGTTAAAAAGCTGACCTCAGGCTTTGGGGATTCAATAAATCTGTTACCACATTCCTCTGATAAATATTTTCTCAAGCTGTTTAGTAGAACTGAACAGCAAAGGGAACTGCGAGTAGTACGAGTGGCCAAATAAACATTCACATTAGTGAGCTGATTCTCCAGCAGTGTTGGTGCTACTGAAGCTGGCCACCACGGTACACATTCTGCCTCTAGCCACGTGGGTGCTCACTTATGCCGTTGAAGGTATGTTGATGTGTAGGAGATCAAAGGTGACCTGAGAAAACTCATCAGAAAAAGATTTCTGTGAGACCTTCTGTATGAAACAAAGGAATCAAACAGTGCAGCACGCCAAGCAAGGGAATAGCAAATGCAGCCTGGCATCCTGGGGAAATTTCCTCTTAGCCAGGATGGATGGACAGCCGTTTCATGTCAGAAAGAAGGTGTTTGGGTCATTTTCAAAAACTTCACAGCTTATAATATTTATTTTCAGCTTCAGATATTACTCTTCCCTCCCTTATTTCCCAGTACATCTCTCAGACTTCCTAAAATTCTGCTCTACCAAGTGCCTCGCTGCCATGAATTCAACATTTCTACTGGACATCACACAGGTAACTGGACTTCTGTCAGAATTCCTGGGCCGGAATGGCCAGGGCTTATTTTATGCTGAGTGGAGGACTGGTTTGGATCAAATTCTGGACAACATGTGGTGTCATTGATTTCTTTTTGTACAAGTTTTTCAGAGTCCAACCGTTGCAGCTGTATCAAACAAGCGTCTAGCGGATATCTAGTATTCCTTCTTTTTAATTTGGAATCAATGATGAAATTTCAGTTTGCTTGGACTTAACATATGGAAATAGGGAATGATAAGAGGTTTTTCCAATTTAATATCTTATCTTCTCTGCACTGTTTCCAGTGGATAAAAAAAAAATAAATAGAACAGGAGGATAAAATAATCTGTATCCAAAAACAATTGTTTCAGTTAATAAAATTCTAAATAAAATTATTAAATTTCTTTATTCTAAATTTTAATTTTTTATATAGAGCAAGACTTGTTTCATTACATTGTCTTTAAATGTGCCTGAAACAGCTATGAAAGGTTGATGGTTATGTGGTTGATTATGGGTTAGTAACAACTGGTCTTTTGGCCTGTTTGCTGAGTTCATGGAACTTGATCTATCAGGACTCCTGGCTCCTTGGCCTGGTTCAGTAATTAATTTGCCATATGGCTTAGAAAACAGCAAGCAGGGCTGTTTTTCTCCCTGCATAGTGTAGTTTTAGGAGTCTCCACAAAGTTCTTCAAGATGGGCAGCTAGACATTGCTAGAACTGCAGCAAACTTCAGTGCAAAACTATTCCAAAAGTTTAACTTACTCCAAAAGTTAAACCTCAAATTGCCAAAGGCATTCCCTTCAGCTTGCATTGCCTTTCTTGCAAACTCTCATAAATAGAAGTCCAGCAAAGAAAGAATCTGATAAATTAGACATAGATCTATGAAGAGAAAGGGAACTAGAGACCAATACCTACAAGTCATATGTCTTTATTTACTCAAACATAAATCAAACAGAACAGGAACTTCTGCAAGTAAATCGGATTCCATTTGTATGTTTTTCCTGACACATAAATCTGGCTGTAGCAGAATGGCATGAATAATAGAGGAACCGAACTCCCACAGTGACTAATCTTTCATTGAAGCTGGGCTGATAACTTACCCTGCTGAGCTTGACTTTGGTGCTGCTATGGTGAATCATGGGATCACCAGAGGCAACACGGATGTTTGTTGCTCAAGAGTTTCTCTTGCTGAAGGCAAAATGACTTGGATATGAGCTCCTGTGTGCTACTGTAGATCCAACCTTTATTAGCATTATTTAGTAGACAAAAAGGGCTCTCTCTTCCGAGGCCTAGAAGAAAGAGTCTGCAGCAGTTTACGTAACAAATAGCTAAACACAATGCAGAGGATCTAATGTGAGCAATGCAAAGTGGCACTGAGAGATAAATAAGCCACTTGCAGATGTGTTTGTGAGTGAACTCCCCTATGCTAAAAATGTAGCAAGAACCCAGCTGTCCTCCAAGATGAGGGGAAGCATCCTTTGGAGTGTGATGGGAGCTGGCTTCAATCTCCCAAGTCCCCAATTCCCAGAAGGCATGTGCCATCATTTCACAACACTCAAGCTGATAGAATATGCCCAGAAAGCTCCAAAATGATAAGGTGTTGTAAGAGTTCTTTGCAAACTGTACAGGGGTCTCCACAGCAGCAGCTATATCCACATGACGCAGATACAACTCACCTGGCTGACAATAGTTGTGCTATATATGAAGTATTAACTACGAAAGGCTTTCACAGCCAGATTCATGAGGCATTTCCAGGAGAGAAAAATCCCCTCTTTCTTAGCTGTGTTTTGCTGTCCAAGCTGCTGAGACTGCAAATTTGGCCATCTTATAACTTGAAGAGACCTTAGGTGAATCCAGTCTCACTCTTAGGAATGTTATCTTTTCAATTTTGGCAAACAGAGGATATTTTCATAGAGATTCCTCTTGCTTGCACTAAAATGGAGAACGATGGAACATGAGAGAGGGTTTTACTCCTTTGGCTGACAAAGTCTGCTTTGAGTAAAAAAATGGATCATGCAAAATATTATTAATGATCAAATCCACAGTTTTGCTAAGCCAGAACATTAGTCAAGGTCATATCCCCTGAAATCCTCCTTTGACTGATGGAGTGGTTTCTTCCAGTTTAAACGCAGTCACAATATTATCCCTAATGTAAACTGGCAACATGGATGTTTTTGCAGTTGGTGTTGGTAAAGCATTCCCCAGAGTGGCAGATTACTTTCCACCACGGAAAAACAAATTCCACCCTCCCTGCCATCACCCCCAATTCCACTCACCTTTTCCAAACAGTACATTCAGTAGGAAATCCTGATGATGTTAAAGCTACTTCTGCTGAAAACCTGGCTACCTTAATTGGTCCTGTTCACTTGATATATGACATTTTCTAAGTCAAAGTTTTCCTATGCTGAGCATCCATTAATTATGTCTCCAATGAGGCCTTCCTGGTACTGTATCAAATCCACTAAAACCTATCTTGCAGGAATGGAAAATGAGTAAGCAGGTCCATGAAGAATAACAAAACAAGGAGTTCCTCTGGGGTGTGTGAAAGACTACCTTAATGCCATAGAGCCGGCTGTCAGGGCTAAGGCAGCAAGCCACTTTAGAGGCTGGGAGTGGAGGACAGACTTACAAGCAGCTCTGTGGATCAGCAGGTTGGCAGGGTTACCTGGAATGATCGCATACATTAAGTCTGTTGATGCTGGGTGTCTCATTAATACCCTGATATATGGAAGGAGGAGCACGCAAGTGGCTCCTGCAGAACGGGACATTGTGGAGGCGAGGGGGGGGGATTCAGTTGCCTGTGCTGGAAAAGGGCTGACCTGGTTAAGGAAAGAAATGTTGCAGAGACGAGGAGAGGGAAGGAGGAAATGAAGGGAGCCTTATTTAAAAACCGCAGTGAGGTTTTAATTCTACCACAATTGGAGTTAATGGCTAAGCTTCTCTGAGCTGTGAAGGTCTAGAAGACAGTTGTGAGGTTGACAGGTTTTTAATGACTTAGCAAAGAAGCCATCTGGAAGGACAAAGTGCTGCATTATTTCTAGATTTGAATGATGCTAATGTGTTGTTCTAGTGTAACATCCAGCGAGTTACGGCACGTATACTGGAAAGGGTCCAGGTGGGTTTTTCTACCAACACCTGGCTGCCAAATTCAGTAGAACATAGAGACAAATTTTCAAACTACACCAAACTACTCTGAAAGATGAGTCATTTAAAGAGACTTTTTTTGGGGAAAAAATCCTCAACAACAACAACAAACCCCACCAAAACCAGATGACACATAGAATAAGCCCCTTCTGAAGTGATGGGGAGATGTTGTATTTCATGACACTGTACAGGACCTGTGACCAGGTCTCTTCCCATTCCTGCCACCTTTGCAGAAGCCAAAATGGGGACCAAGGGCTCACATTTCCCACTCCTCTGCTGCAGCTCTGGCCACAGGTACAGTCCTACGGCAACAGCTTGAGAAAGCAAACCATCAAAGTTTTGCCATCAGAAAGGCCTATCATGAAAACCGCATGCTGACAGCTTCATTCTCAACAGTCGTTGCATTTTGGGCCTCTGGCCCAAATGTGGATTTCTAGTTTTTGGGCTGTGAATCTAGGAAAATAAGAACTACACCAAGTAAACCTGTGTCAGTAGTTTTAGGGATGTAAGATACATGTATACAGTACGTTTGTGAATCTGCTTTCAGGTAGATGTAAGCAGGCTGACAAAATGCCGCATACCCATGGTTAGGCTGATTTAACAAGCCTCTCTAAGAGAAAAACTATATCAGATTAAATTCACACGTTCGCACAGCCTACGGGTTGGAGTTGAACCAGCTCCTGTTTATACTGTGCTGATTAGACATCCTCTACCTTCTGAGAATTGTACAGCTTCTTAAATATCCATCTATTCATCCTAACAGCCGTGCTGTTTGCTTGGGGTCACATCAATCTTCATGGACTTTCGACATTTTAAATTTAATCATCAGTCATCCTAGGCTCCCTTTATCATGAGAGGAGAGAAATGGCTCTCTCTGGAGAGAGATTCATCACGTGTTAAAATAGGTGTCTGGGAAAAGGAGAGATGGATAGCTCTTTGGAAGGTCTTGTTTCTCTGGATGTCTAACCAAAGTTATTGCACATGAATCTCGGCTTATCCGTGTCCTAGTATCCAGCTCTCCTCCAGCTTGTGTGTGCAGGTATCTGGCTGCACACCCACACGACCTAATGTTTCTGTACTTTACAAGGCGTGGGCATCTAACCAGAGATATGTATGAAAAATTATTAAAATTAACCAATGACTATGAAGGACTTTTCATATTTCACTGTCTACTTATCTCTGTTAACTCAGATAAATTAGGTCAACCAGGCAACATGGCCCATGTGCTAAAATCATCAGTGAATGATGTCATGGTCAAAATGAGTCCTCTTTTAGGAGTTTAAAAGGTAATTGAAAGGTTATTTTTTTTAGAGGTTCACTTCATTATTTCTAATGGGAAGTAAATGAGATTCAGGTCATATTCAGGCAAGCTCAGGGTGAAGTCATAGGGTGAAGAGAGGGAAGATGGAGTTGAAGATTAATTTGATTAGGATTTCTTAAGATAATATTTGATTTTATGAGGGGTTTAAAAGCAGCAAGGTCCATTTACTAAGTCTGAGCTGTACACTCATTTTTTTTCAGGCTACAAGGAAAGGTACAGAGTCTTGGTTGGAGTTAGATGGACACAAATGGAGAAAAATTAATACCAGTTACAATAAGAATCTGCAAAGTGTTAGCAGAATAAGTGGATGTGATTAAATGCAGAGTTGAAGATTCTCTGATTTCTCAGGGAGTTTCCTGATTTTTGTAATACACAAGCTGCAAACTTTCAACTTGGGTGAACATGACAAGCTTTTAGTTCTACTACAAACAAGTAAATTAAAGAATCCACAGGAGAAAAATCAATTCCTTGCCATACTTGTGGTTTCCAAAAAAAGCTGCTAAAGGTAGAGACCAGTCTCCTGTTTCTCCCAAAGAAACTTTAAACTTTGTACCTAACTGAAATAGGAAAAAACATGGATTCAAATGATAAAATCCCAACATTAGTAGACATGGAATAAATTCCTTCAACACTGTAGAACATCCAGTGTTTCCGAAGCAGGATAAGATGCAGAACACAATACACTGACCAAGGTTGTACGGCAATGCAGATCTGCTGGTGCAAAAAATAAAAGTTCACTCTGAAATACAGCAAACACCTGGGTTGCAGAGCAGAGAATAATTTTTTCGATTTTGAGGACACTCACAGCAGTTCTGCAGACAATCCTAGCTCTGGGCAACCCATTAGCGTCACCTAAATTAGAAGACATGAAAAAAAGTAAGGGGAAAAAAGCCTATCTTGCTGTTTGCAATTTATGAATGCATCCCCAAAGGTGGCAGGGCTATTAAACATCCATCAAGCTCCAGTGTGCCAGCACATCAACTGAGTTTGTTTTTGCAGGAAGTTTGGAGAGTCACAATAGCTTTACCGGTGTCTGGCAGAGAGTCCTGGATGCCTGCAGTAAGGATTTTCTACGTGATGCATTTTACTTTAAAGCTGTGGCAACTAATAAACAGCTTGGACGAAACTTGCATGAACAAGAATGTAGAAGAATGATAAGATTCTTTACTTTACTCCAAGTGTACTGTGTGCCTCTTTAACCTTTAAGTGGTTTCTTGAGTCAACAAAACAAAACAAGGATTTTTCAAGGGGATAGATATGAAGTCCAAATTTGGAGGAGGAGAAGATTAAAGAATCTAACTGAATCTCCCAGAACGATTTTTTTTCTTTCCCTGAAAAGAAGCCTGAACCAAGGTGACATACTTGCCAAAAAGATTCAAGGAGATTTAAACCCAAAGCTCGTGGTTTGCTCCTTTCACTATAACCACGTATTTGTGAATATCCCACACTGTTGGGCACCCTGACATGTTTGTGATCCACGGTCTAAGGCTTGCCCCCCTTCTCTCACAACAAAAACCATTTCTGGTGAAAATGCATGTAAGTCTGAAGATCAATGAGCCAGCTTATGCATACTCTTGCTTTCCTCTAGGACTTTGGACAACGGCCCAGTCTAAACGTCATTCTGCAAGTCATACAGATGTTATTTTCCTTCATCTCTTCTAGGAGCTTTCCTTACCCTGTCACCTTATCAAAGACTTAGTATTTAAACAGCTTAAGCTTGATTCATCTTGTTTTTGTTGAATTGGCCATGGACCATTGCTACAGGCAGCTCACCAGTCAGAGCTGGGGAGCAGAAAACAGCAGCTTTGAGGCTGGGATAGGCAGTGTGGGCAGGCTGGAGGCTGCGACCTCCTTCAGCAGTGCTGGATCCAGAAGAGCTTATGTGTCCACAGCTTATGGACAACCTTTCCCTGTGACCAGGAACACCAGGACGCATCTCCAAACTCCTTAGTCTCTTTAGCACCCCATCTCCCTAGACGTCTTCTGATGAGTGAGTCACATTTCTCCATTTCAGGTCTTTTAACTGTTTGCTGGACGTTTAAAATCCTGGCTTTTAGCATTAGCAAACTAAGTCTTCCAGCTTTATGGAGACAGGACACTTGACACTAACAGCTTGCCCTCTTTTCTTCCCAGTGCATGCTTGAGACTGCTTATCTAGATTTCTTGGGTTGCTTTCCTGTTTGTTCTTCCTAGAATCCCATCAAGTTAGGCTGATGTGTGCTGTAAGGGGTCTAATAATATTTATAGCTTTACACTAACATTGCCTCACTTTTGTTAATATTTACATTGTTGTTACAGGGCAGTGTACGTAGACAAGCACACAGCAGCTTGAACTGCCCAACCACTACTACTTGCATGTCTCATCACTGCAAATACTAATGCAATTGTTAAGGAAATGTTTCTTTTCTGGATGGGTAAAAAAGACCAAGTGAGAGAATCTGCGTAAAAGCAGGAACCTGAACCTCCATTTCCAAAACCAGGAGTTACTCTCCTAATGAAGCACCAACTTCTAATAATTCTCTCTTACATAAAGCGCTGAGGAGCGTCTGAATAGCGAGGGAACAGTACTTCTGTCTCAGTAGTGGCGAAGTTAAGACAACCTAGAAATTAATTTAAAGTGTATTTTTCTTCAATCCATGATGGTCCAAGTAGGCTTGGTCCTAATTTCATTTAGGGTTGGGAAGGGAGTTCAGGAAAATAAATGGGGCTCTCCAGATTAAACATGGGTGGAAGTCTGTGTAATGAATTGAATTGGCCCTAGGATCATTTTGCTCATCCTTGCTTTTGTGAAAATATTTGCAATGTGCCTTTTGGGCCAACTGAGAACCGTCTCTGTTTGTTAAGGACCGCAAAGAATGTTTAGAGTAGAATTTTGGAAAATGTCTTTGAATAATGTGGATCAGTGGCTGCCTGTGTAATTTAAACTTTGCCATAATTAAACATCAACAGTAATTAGCAAATAACATCCAAAAACTGAACTGATATAAAAAATATCTCTAGAGAACGACCACCACAAGGACTCATAATATTGGGAAAGCTGCAAGCGATCCTGAGGGTTGTCATCTCCTCTTCCCCTTTACTTCCAGAGTACTGGAAATCTCTGTGGGCTCCCTGGAGTGGAAGGATTTTGGATTTCTCCTCCAGCAGCCTGAGGTGGAAAATGAGGCTGATCAGTTCTAACCTTCTGCCTGAGCAACCTGATTCATCTATTCGGGTGCTCAGGAAGCTCAAAGACTATTTGCCAAATATTTTGTGGCCATTCTCACAAAGAGGATCCCTGGAGCATCTGCCGCTCGAGGACGTGGGATGCTAAGGGGCTTTTTTCCACCTGTGTGGGACTGGCCCCCAGGAGCGATGCAGAGAGCACTGAAGGTTTTATTGTTGTGGCTGGGGAGTGCTATTCTTTCTGCTGCAGGCTGCATAAGGCCAGGCTGTATTTCTGTGAGCAACAACTCTTTCTTTGAGAACACATACAGAGACACATGGACACAGGAAAGAAAACAAGTGAAAATTTTAGGAAGGTGGAATGGAAAAGAGAAGAATAATAGGAATCTGTGATTGACAAAACAGCATAATGAATGAAAGAAATAAAGAAGCCTGGAGTTTTATAAGATTATCTGAATTCATTTGAGAAGCAACAAAAGAAACGAAGCATTGTAGCTCGAGAAACGATATTCCCTCAACTTTTTATGTCTATTCAAATGCCTAGCGTGTGGATTTGTCAAGCTTAAAAGACTAGCAGACTTGGCAATCTAATTCTTTTATCTGCAAGCCAGGTAGGGCACAGGCAGCTACCCAACTTTCCCATATTTTCCTGCCAACATTTTCACTTTACATTTGAAGGGACTTGGTGCAGAGGGTACATCAAGACGTAGTCTTTGTGTTTGTTCTGCTCTGTGGCAGAGACACACAAAGATGCCAATGATGTGTGAGGATTACGGGAAAGTCTGACCCTTTGTTTACTTCAAAATGAGCTGAGAAGATCCAAGAAACAGTATTAAGAAGCACAAGCTGAACCTGGCCTGGAAACAAGAGTCAAGGAAATAGCTGGTGACTGGTTCAGCCTGAGCGGGTGCAGAAGGGACATATGCTGTGTCCTCATCCAAGACATCCATCTGGGACATAAACATGTATGAAACCAAAATTAAAGTGCCTCCCTGGCCTCATTACTGGGATACCTGAACAACTCTCCACCTTCCATGCTGTCCTCATGGCTGGCTGGCCAGACGCCCTCCAAAGAGGCCCTTGCCCAGACTTTCCATCAGGAGGACCTAAGGATGTAAGGATGATCCTTCTGCTGAGGTCTATCTCTCTCTCTGGAGCAGAGGCATGACTAGTGCAGAGACAATTTCCTGCGTTTAGCTGGCTAACATCAGGGAAGATGTATTCTGCCTCCAATGAGTATAGTATGTCCATGTTAAGGCTACACACAAGCAGGATCTAGTTTTGTGTGCGTTCCTGGTCAGGTGGATGAAAGACAACTGTAGGTCAGAAGCTGTGCGACAGTGCTAATGTAACGCCATGCCTGAACTATTAGTCCCAGCACTGTGGGTGATGAAGACATATCCCAGCATGCTTCTGATGGCGTAAGGAGTTGAAACTGCGTTTCTTTTCTTTTAGGCGGGCATTCCAATTTGTCTAATTCCCATTCGGATTTAAATATGCATTCTTATTGTCTGCAAGCTAAAATTCAATATCTGAAGATATTTTGTACTACAACCATTGAAACCTAAAACTGTTTTTTTCTGATGAGACTGATTAAGATGTAGTGAAGTCAGATCTGAGACACAGGGTAACACATTCCAGCTCTGCTCACAATAAGCATCTCAGATTTACTCCTGGATCCCAAGTGTTCCTCTCTGATACAGGATACTGCATTCCCACAGAGTTCTTAAAACCCTGCTATGCAGCAGAAGTGTGTGGTCAAGAGTATTTTGCGTTGTTGAATAACAGATTTCAGTAACGTTTCTCACATCTTCAATGCAGCAGAGGATCTAGTTTTCGAGAGAGGAGCCACAGACTCATTCTCTTCTGGGAAACAGCAAAAATCAGACATCAATCAAAGCCACAAAGTCTCCATCTGAAAGCTACCTTACCTTCCACTGTTCCAATGTGTTGCTGCTTGCACATGGACACTAGATCCAGACAAAATGACCAATCTCCAAGAAAAAGGAATGCCTTCAAACATGAAATATTCACTTCATTTATGGCCTACAAGATTTTTGGAACTCCATGCTGTGCCACAAACCTTTGGCTGCAGCCGTTTCCACCAGCCCGTCCAATTCGCCCCTGGCCTTGGGACACACTGATTCCATAGCAAAAGCTTGAGCAATTCATTTTAATACCTGCCCGATCATCTGATCTTCATGGACCACCCAGACCTCGCTGGGCTAACAGCACTCTGGAAGCTAAAAGGTAGCCATATTTTCACATTATTTGTATTTGGTTTTGTGGGGGTTTTCCATACAAATACACTGTGACAGGCTCACATTGGAAGTGATTGAATCAGATTAAACCTGTTTTCACATTACAGTATTATCTGGATGGACTTGTTTACACGAATTGGAAACTAATTATGTGCCTCTGCTAAACGGGTAGGTTTTGACTGTGGGAAAACCGTCAGTGAGTAAAGCACTTCATGCTTTTCACTTTGAGAGCACGTTAAAGCTACTTTATATAGGAGGCACAGGGAGCAAAATGGTCAGAAGAGTGAGCTGATAAAATCTCCATGAGCTCAAACCTTGCAGATGGTGAAAATCAACTTAGCTTCGTTCAAGTCACCATGAAGAGGAAATGGTCCACTGTGTCCTTGCTGGAAGGAGTTTGTAAGCTGATTTTGAGCATAACATAATAAGTATAAGGCAGCAGGGAGAGCTGGGGAAGGACAGGGGCACCACGACTAATATTTTGTGACTGCTGAGCAGAGCCGTGGTGTGCTGCACTATAGGACAGCAGCAGGGAGCTTTATTATTAAATTTGTATAAATCATTAATAGGAGACTTTTGTTCTGTTTCGGTTGATTACCATGTTGGGTGCTCTACAAGTAAAAGGATATAGAGAAACATGTGTCAAGAGCCTTTTGTGACAGGGGATCACACAGTCACTGGGGTCCAGCTGCTCTACAGCCCAAGGAGAATTTCTGCCTGACGTTTTCTTATGCTGTTGCTGAATCTGCAGCACTGGAGCTCTTGGGACACGTGCAAAAATCAAGCAGTTACCCGAGAGCTGCTTAGATGCAAGTCACTACCGGGAGGGGAAATACCTTGGAAGAGTCATTGAGCCAAACATGCCAGGGACACTCTGTGGAAAAGCAGACTTCTGTGGCCTCAGACACAAGAATAAGCATTGACCTCGTGGCATGAATTCTACCTGTAGCAGTTTTATATCAGTGTTATTCCCATGTGTTTAAACAAATGACATTGCAGGCAATTAATTTTCGATATAGTTTAAAAGCTGAGATGCTATGGTTTTAAAATCTGGAGATCCTGATTCTTGAAACCTTGCTGCCATATAGCTCCTGAAACCAGGCTTTAGTGTCAGGTGTTGCTAACGCTTTTTCTTATCCCATGTATATACATGAAGCTGAGACTCTTCCCAGGACAGGACTTGTGTTCGTCTCAGAATCAGAGCCCACTGCTTTGGGCGTCAGACTTGCAGAAGCAGTTTATAGTCACTTATGAAAAATTAGACCCTTTTTAATAATTGGGAGGTTTGCCACCAGGCAAACCGTGCTTTCATCTTAAATTGAAGAGACAGAGGGGGGCCACAATGGATAAGAAAGAAGAAAAGAAAAAAAAAAGATCTAGCGGCAGGGAGGGGGGATTGAGAAGAAGCAAAAGAAGGCAATGCATCTTGCGTATCATATATAAGCTCCAGGGGCACTGACATTCTGTGCCAGTGTCTTATTTGCATGGCTGTTTTAAAAGAAAAAATAAACAGGCAACTCCACAGCTGCTGATTAGTATTCTGCGGCTGTCCGAGATCTGGCATCGCCCTCGGCACAGCCGACACCGGGAGCTGCAGAGGCCACCGAAGGCTTGCAGCTGAATCCGCCAGTGCTTGGGCTGCGGGGTTGATGAAGCTGAGGTGTCGTTTATTTTAAACTCTTTTGCTCTCATGCGATAAAGGGTGATTACTGAGAGCAAAGAAATTTTTTTTTTGTTGTTCTCATGAAATTGGCTAATAACATGTCTTCGAGCAAGCAGGGTGCTCAGCTCCAAACACACCGTGCTTTCTCAGCAGAGTGTAGTTGGGCAATGTGGGCTCCATTTTTTCCAGGGTTTCTATAGCATTATGTCAGAACATGATTTAAATGTTAGAACAATTGTTTGGCTTACAGTCTGGGAGGAACATGTGGTAGCTTTTTACTATTTTATTATAAGTTAAGTTACATCATTTTTTGTTAACTTGGAGTATGTGCGGTTCCTAGAGGGAACTTGCCTTCCAGATTTCAATTTTTTATTCTGTTTCTGTGTTTGAAATACATTTTTATTTTGCCTTTCCAATTGCTTTTAAAAAAGGTTTGTCTTTTAGTGTAAATCCAGATAAAACCATCCTGGTCTTGTCACCAGCACCCTATGTAACTAGAAGTGGATATTAAATTACCTTGTCCAACTGGCTGATTGCCATTAACTCTGAAATATCTGGCTTATCCTTGAATTCACTGTATCCGAGATGAGAAATGTCCCATATAATTTTGCTGCTTTTCAAGTGCAAAAGACTGCTTCTCTAATAGAAATTTCACAGTAACCTCTCTTTTCCTGTAGTACCAATCACGCACCCATTAACCTGCGGTGACACAAAGGTTTGTGGAAGTGAATTTGAAGGTCGCATGCACATGTGTGCGTGGAAACCAAGTGCTCGGTTTGAATGGGCAGTTGTTCGTGCCAAAGAGCGTGGGCATTCAGCCAGGGAAGGAAAAGAAACAAAGCAGCGAAACCCGCCTGGCCAAACAGAGCTAGCAAACCCCTCTTGACTGTTTAATATCGAAACCCCGTACTTGTCTGATGTAGTTTTTAGAGCAGCACACGTTATCAGTACCCGTGCCTTATACATGAGCTGGGAATTGTGCATGGAGGAACAAGGTGATGTGTGCTTATGTGATTGGCAGATGCTCATGTAACCAGCTAACGTCCTGACACATTGCTCGTGGATGTGAATGTTTCATCACTCCCACTCGGTTGACTTAATTTACAGATGGACTAAAAATAAAACCTGAAAATCAAATTCCACCAGATCTCAGGGTAAAAGAGAGTTGAGCTCATATCCCACTCGCTGGTTGCTCTCAGCCTATTCCTGCTCACCGTGTGACAGTAGCTACAACATGAATCCCTTCCAACAGCTATCAGTTCTCTCTCTTTGGACCAGAAGTTGAAAATGCCTTTTATAATCTCAATATTATATCTTAGCATCGAGTCTGAACCACAAACATGACTTAAACTTGTCCCCAAACCGTAGCTCAAACTCATTATTTTGATTTATCTCCATTTCAAAAGGAGGAGAGCCAAGAGTAGCCAGTTCCTATTTAAATGGAATTATGCAGCTCACGAAGCACTCAGAAATAATTGACAAAATTAATCTAGGATGGTCAGTAACTGGCAAGACTTCCAGTAGTTCAGTTGAAACAATTCACCAGAATCTCTCGGTGTCTTCAGCTTCTCCATCTGCAATTTGTTTCTGGAATGGAGGGTGCAGCTCTTGAAAACTAAAATGCCTGCAGCGGTGCAGAGCCTGAGAAGGGATCTGTAGCGATTGTGTGTGGCTTTGGTGTCAGCTGAGCAAAATCAAACAATTTTCATTTACAAAGCTGCATGCTCCTGAAATGTGTGCGTGGCTCTGCTGAGCGTGTGAGTAAGGATCTGTCAGAATTCCTTTGCACCATGTGGTATTTTTTTGGGTAAGCGCTTAAGACTTGAGTACACGGGGCAGGTTACCAGTGAAATCATAGCAGTGTACTTATAATGTTGTTATTAGGCACACTTATTCCAGAATAGAAACTGCAGAGAAAGCTGCACCACTATAACTATGGCAATATAATTAGGCAGTAGAGAGACTTCTTAGTCATGCTAAATTTTCTAATACGGGTCTGTTGCAAAGCTGACAAAATACCCAGGAAAAAACAGATGACTGTGCAGATTTCTGGAGAGGAGCCTGAGCACAGGCTGTAGGGTCAGCTGCAGAGCTGCACGTAATAAACACTGAGTATCCTTAGGAATCTGCAGTAAAAGGTATCCCATGCTGACTGAAGATACAGACTTTGCCTGTAATATTGGACTGGAGTCAGGGGCCTGCAATCTGAAAACAATTCTCAGGCTACAGTAGAGCATTTCATGTCTTTATTTCTTGAAGAATTTGGCCTGTCTCATGTGAAGCACTGAAATCCAAAATTTAATCTGCATTTTCTCTCGTTAGCCATGTATCAGGCTGGGAATCTCATCAGAACAGGATTTCTTGTGAGATTTCCAGTTCCCGATGGCAGAAAATACCACAAGGAAACATTTGCTTTATTCTAGCCAAACCCAGAAAGTTCAGAGCCATGCAAAACTTAACAAGGGAAACACCCCAAGTCTTTTGAGATGCACAGAAGCTTCTTTAGGATTCAGGTTAATGTCACCAGATCTGTTTGCGGTCCCTCTCTGTTTCAGCCACGACAACCTGGCTGATGAATTGCCATTTCTCAGCAGTTCAGGCAGATTTCTTGTTTGAAGGAATGAGATTTCTTTGTGCTGAACATATTCTGTCTTGCTGAAATCGGTGCTACAAGAGGGCTCCACACAGGTTACCATTCCTTAGAAATGGAAGAAAGAAACCCCAAATCAAAACAGAAATTATCTCAACCTGTTATTAGTGGTTAAAAGGGGAGAAGCTGCAATATTTGAGTCTGATGTGGTCCCACTTGCTCCTAAAGAGGGTTAATTTTTTTTTTTTTAGTAGTGAAGTGTGAAAAGCAGCTTGCAGCTTTCTCTTCTTTCTGAGAAATCATAAAGACCTTTAGTGCCCTCTACAGCCACACTGAATTCATTCATGCCCAGAACAGTCAACTCCCTTTTTGTACTCTGGTTCTTCTTTCTGTTTCTCAAGTGAGCTGCAATGTGCAGTCCTTTAAACGAGCTTTCAGCACTGCATTAATCACATGCCTTAATGGGCAAACGTAGCTTTTTTCTTGCTCATATATTTGCATGCTCTTTACGTAACAGAACGCTAAAAAGTACAGTCTGTGCAGCTGGAGAACTAGAAGCTTATTTCATTTCCAACCCAGCTATGCAGCGTGTGGTTTATATACCAAAAAGAGAAACAGAAGGCACAATTTTCCTCCCTGCGCACTGACACTTCATCTCTTCTGCTTGTAGCCAACTGCCTCCGATTGTGGAGAACTCACAGAAAAGTCTTAAAAACCCCAAACGACTTTGCAGCCTCATACATTTACCGTGAATGATTTACACATAGTGTAATGTGCGCTGTTTTAGAAAATAAAAACGAAGGCATCTTGACTAAGCTTACGCAGCAGTTTCCATGGGCAAAGATCTGAAAGCCCTTTTCAGGCTGCAAGATTGATAAAGCTCTGAGAGCAGTGAAAATCAGGATAGAACGGTGTGGTGAGTTCGGACTGCGCTCTGAGCCTGACCGTAGCTGTAACATCATTTGACCCAGCATTTCATCCACATTCTTCTGTAGCAAACACGACGTTGCTCCTTAGGTGGCTTGTCTTTAACTGCAAACCCAGGTTTTGTGTATTTAGCTTTGCCCTATGGACAGCTGTGTAGTTTCCCACCCAGGAGCAGCTTCCACATGTGTCCTGTAAATACAGCCCACATCTGCTGACCTTCCACCGAGGGTTTGCGTGATGGGGCTGCGAACTGTCACAGCCTTTCAAACATTGCTGCTCTGTAGTTCAGGGTATCTCAGTGCCGCAACCTGGAGGAATGAGCTGCAGGTTTCAGCTAGCAAAGAGGCCACGAGTAGCAGCCTGGACTTGAAGATGGGCTTCAGACACCTCATAGTTGCCCAGGTGGGTTGGTACCAGTCATGCTCCAGCTTGACCCAAGTCACTTCACATTTAGCTCAGGTGCACACCTTTAGACAAGCTGCAGATGCGTTTCTGGACCATGGTGCTGATAAAATCAGAGGAAGCAGGACAGCGTCCCTGGAAGGCTTCGCTGAAAGCAGAACTGCTCAGTGTGGTGCTTGATGGTGCTCTGTTGGCCAGTGCCCACCCCAGTTTACACAGCCCCTATCGAAACTGGAAACCACACAATCCCGATGAACATTTGGTAGCAAGAGGGGGATTTCCAGTTACATGTACTGCTTGTTAAAGGTGGACACGTTGTCCTTTTACTGCTCTGCTACTGTAACCAGTATCTCCAAAACATCCTATGCAGGAAAAGTTAACTGATACGAGCTGAGCTATGACTTCGTCAGAAACTCCGTGACCTGGGGAACTATTAAAAACCTAAATAATAACAAACCTTTTATTTACAGCTAGCAAATTATGCCCACATGTTTCTGAGCAGATCCTTTCTTAGCAGATGAATGAACATGCCAGAAATAATGGATGTTAATGCCCATATTTCTTCAACAAACCATAATGCTTAACACAGCTAACAACCCTTTTGTTTCATTATGTTTCACCCTCTGTTCTTAGTTTTAGGGTTTCCTGGAAAACCAAATTATTTGTTTGTCGGGGGGGGCAAAAATAAAAATTTTCAATTGAGTATATCAACATTTTGTTCTCCCTGTGGTGTTTTCATTTGAAAATACATTTTGGTTTTGTGTGTATATGGATATGAAATAATACCTTGAAATGAAAACCTGTGTTTCATTTTGAACTGTCAGACTGAAAAACATTTTCAGCTTAAGATGTCACTTTATTCCTATGTTTAATAATACAAAAATAAGAGTCCAAACTTCATTTTAGATACTTCGATTTTTTACCACATAACTTCTTTCCCTCAGTGCTGACTCTTCGCTCCTCCTTTCCCCTCTACCAATTTTCTTCTATGCTGAAAAAAGGCAGAAAAGGCAAAAAACTGGCGAAAAAAATGGTAGAATTTTTTTCCGCCCCTTTTTAATTTTTTTACGATATCATAATGTTGAATGATTTTTTCAGTTTATAAAAAAGTTGCAAGTGGAAAAAAGAGAATATTTTTATTTTTTCTTGTTTTCTCACTTTTTTACTTTCTTTTGTCTTGAATTAAGAACTTTGTATTGAAAAATATAAGGGGCAAGGGAGGCACTCTTAAAACCAAAAGTCAAGAAGCAGAAAAATGAATAATCCCATACTTTCTCAGAAGCACAGCCTGGTCCGAAGTCAAGATGAAATGAAATATTGAAATAAAATATTGAAGGAAATAATGTATTTTGTCTGGACATGTTGTTTAAAAACATTTAATTTTCATTTTAAACTTTCCAGGCTGATTTAACAATAAATTAAATCAGTGGAAGAATTTTGAAATCATCAGAAAAAAAAAAAAAAACCAACAACTCAGTAAAAGCTTTTAATCCTTCCAGATGGAGAGCCAGGGTCCACTGGGGTTGGACAGACTAAACAGAGAGATGCTCCTTCCTGAGGCTAAAGGTGCACGAGGCTTTGCTGTGCAAAGCGAAGGAAGGGTTGAGCATCCAGCAACAGCAAACGCTACACTGCTCCCTTGCAACCTCCACAGGCACTCAGAATCAGAATCACAGAATGATGGGGGTTGGAAGGGACCTCTGTGGGTCACCCAGTCCAACCCCCTGCCCAAGCAGGGTCACCCAGAGCAGGCTGCACAGCACCGCATCCAGGCGGGGCTGGAATATCTCCAGAGAAGGAGACTCCACAACCTCCCTGGGCAGCCTGGGCCAGGGCTCCGTCACCCTCAGAGGGAAGAAGTTCTTCCTTGGGTTCAGCTGGAGCTTCCTCTGCTTCAGTTTGTGCCCGTTGCCCCTTGTCCTGTCTCTGGGAACCACTGAAAGAGTCTGGCCCCGTCCTCCTGACCCCCACCCTGCAGATATTTAGAGGCATTTCTAAGGTCCCCTCTCAGCCCTCTCTTCTCCAGGCTGAACAAGCCCAGCTCCCTCAGCCTCTCCTCGTAGGAGAGATGCTCCAGTCCCCTCCTCATCCTCGTAGCCCTCCGCTGGACTGTCTCCAGTAGCTCCTCATCTTTCTTGAAGTGGGGAGCCCAGCACTGGACACAGCACTGCAGATGGGGCCTCCCCAGGGCAGAGTAGAGGCGAAGGAGATCCTCCCTCGACCTGCTGGCCACACTCCCCCTAATACACCCCAGGAGACCATTGGACTTCTTGGCAACCAGGGCACACTGCTCACTCTTAACACAGGGTATAAGAAACTTGAACTCAAAATGAGAAGGAAACTCAAGAAATGGTTACTGGGAGGCATCACGTGCTGCCTCGGCTCCGAGCAAGTCCGAGCAAGTCCTCCGGGACCTCACATTCACAGGGAGTTCGTGCAGCTGTGAGGTCCAAGGAGCAAGGGAGATGCTGGTGGGCATTCAAGCTGCCAACAAAACAAGCCACTAACACCTGCAACCATCCTTACTGGATAACAGCACTGTTTATCCAAGGTTGGGCAAACTGCTGGGGGAAAAAAAAATTCACCCCGTTAAATGCTGTGGGCTCAGAGTATTGGCCACAGGAAAGCACAAACATTCAGGATATTTCCACTTGTGAGCTGGCTCAGCGTGTGCTTTTGCGAGTTGTGAAGGAACATAATCTGTTATCATTTACAGGTTTATGCCACACATGCACATAGACACACAAATTACGATAGAGGATACACGTGTAGAGTAGGTGATGACAATAAAATAGGATTAGACTGGAGCCTTGTCTTCACTCACTGATAGAAAAGGAAAATCTCAGAGAAGACAAGTTTAGTCTGGCTGTGCAATGTTTTAGGGGGTCTTCATGTGCCAGGTAAAGAATAATCAAAACAATAAACCTATGACAGACACATCTGAGTGTTTTGAGTGAATATATATAATCACTTCATCATTTCTTAAATGATATGCAGAGTTTATATCTCTGTTATTTTACATGCACCATGAAAGCAAACAGTGAATCCAGGAAGATTTGGGAAGAAAGATCACTAGGAGGGAAGAAATGTTAGACTTCAGGTTAGTTTTCTACCCCATAAATTCAGCATTTCAACGCTTCTGTTCTTTGTTCAGTTCCACACAACCACCTCGCTTAAATACACTCTTACAGAAATGAAGAGGTGCATTGCTCTTGGTAGTGCTTCTTATTTTCCATCCAGTTCCTATCATATAAACATATGTGTTGTTTGGCTTAATTGATCTGCTGGGTAAGAAGCTGGTTTTGTACTACGAGAGCAGCTGGCTCCCAGTTAACCTTGCTGTTCCATGCATGTATTGAACCCAGTTACAAGCAGCTACACACGGAAAAATCACAAATTTAGGATGAAAAGATTAAGGACTATATTTAGCAGTTAGTGTCGTCTGGAAGCTTAACTTGTGCTCAGGTGCTTTTTTCAGCCTCTCTTTTGGGATGAATAATGCTGGATGGATCATTCCTCTTCTCTCCTCCAGCTCTGACCACACTACTACAGAAACTGCAAGTCACACACATGGGGAAACTGGGAGGAGAGACTGCAGTTGCGCAAGACCTAAGTTCATTATCAGAGTTTATCTAGTTTTTTAACTTCGTGAGCGCAGTGAAAAGCTCATTTATAACCCCTCCCATCTCTAGGTAGATTACTGCTTCTAGGAGGCAGTGTAACTAAAACCCATCCAAGCTGTCCTGCTGTGCTGAAGAGAGCGAACAAGTTTCCAAATCTCAGCAAAGCATTTGCAGTGCAGATGAGCAGTGGGGAGCTACAGGGCAGACCCAAGGACAGAATTTTCTGTGGAAAAAGTAGGCAGAGGAAAGCAAATGAAAGGAGAAACTCAGAGCTCTGAACTTAGACCAGATGAATCAGGGAGCATTTCTGGTTTAATAATCATTAGTCTGTCATTTTGCAGATAGTGAAATGACTCCATGACTCATTTATTTTGTGCAGTTTGCACCAGCCCAGGTTCCTGTCTGTACTTCTTGGCTATTGCTTTCTCTTGCTGCTGACTCCGTTTAACCCAGCTTGACACTTAAAGGGCAAAATTAATCTTCCAAGTAAAAGATGGCCAAGATTACTAAATTATGTGCCTCTTCATTATCTTTAGGTACCTTCTTAGGACAGATGAATTGCCTCAAAGTCCGGGAAGAAAATCCTACAGGGAGAAAGCAAAGAATAATGTGCAAATACTGAATGAAAAAACGAACCTGCACCAAAGGAAGAAGGGAAAAACACACATGCCATTTTTTTCCCCCACTCATTCTGTTTCCTTTATGTTCACTGGTTCAGGGCCGCTGGTAGAAGATGGAGACATATATTAATTCTCCATGCAGAAAAGTAAATAGTGATCTCCGTCCTCTGGGATTCAGACGTCTGGTCTCAGCTATCCCTGAGGAATCTTCCTCCACTGCCTAATGGTCTCTGACCATAGCAGATCCATTTAAGGGATACCATATCATTTTCTAAAGCCTCATTTAGACTCATACTCAAAAAAAACATCACCCTGTCACACTGAAGCGATTTCAACCCCATAAACCTCCTTCTTCTTTATTTCTCGTAACTAATTTAAAATGCAGGGATGAATTTAAGAAAGAAAAAGAGAGGTGAAGGAAGGAAGGAAAGGAAATAGCGCAGGAGCTAACTTTCCAGAGTTGCATTAAATGATGGATTTTAAAAGTCCGTTTTAAAGAAAGTTGTGTAACTTTTTTAGAACAAGTACCTGCCACAAAAGACAGAGAAGGGAAAAAGACATTATCTGGTCTAGTAGTTTTCAGGAAGTTGTGGTCCCAATTCCCTAAAAATAAAATTTCTTTACGATCATCATTTTGCTTCTTACTTCCGTTACAGTAGCACCCTGAAAACCTCAGCAGAACCGGGGATCCTATTGTAAAAACAGATTACTGGTGACCAGATAAAGCGTTCGAATAAATGTAAAACAAGGCATTGGTGTAATACAGACAGACTCTCCAGAAAAGCCTCAGAAGCTCGGAATTTGTTTTTAATCTTGGGTTCAGCTGAAAAATGCAAACACGATCATTATTTGTGAACTCAAGTATGTAAGAAATATTTATTTTGACTTTATGGAAGTGTTTGACTGTGACGAGAACAGAACTTTTATTTTGACGGTGTTCAGCCTCTATCATTTCAAGCTACACATTAAAATAGAAATGATAGCAACAAAAAGATTTGTCATGAATGATTTGACGGAGGCAGTAAGTGCCTGTGAACCATTCTGGTTAACACGAGAGGGCATTTCCTGGTGGGAAACTTTTCTGGATGAAACTTTTCAACAAAATGAAGTCAGATTAGAAACTGCCACAGGACAGATGAGGGTGGAATGGAAGCTCATAAAATAGGAAGAGGCTTGCTAAAGGGCATCTCAACAGCAGGGCCAGAAGCAGAATGAAATCTCCTGCCTCCTTACTCATGGCGTAGTTTAGTCTTTAACTGTACATGAATTTATTCCCATGCAGCAGTCCTGCTGTGCTCCCTGTCCAGCACACCTCACAACTGCCAGCCTGGGGAGAAAAATCAGCCCATCTTTCTAGTAAGCGACTGATTCCATGGGCCACTCTGGTAATGCTATTAGAGACGATGTTTTTAAACAATAAGTAATCTGTTCTGTGGGATATTTGTACAGTGGAATTCCTTTTCGCTGCCCTGATTTTTCTAAGAAAGAAAACTAACTTGCTATAGGTAGTCTAAAACTGTCCTGAGTAATTTATGGTAGAAAATATGATTGGTGTGGAACCCATCTCAAAGAGATTTAACTTTTCTGGGTCAGAACTTTAACTGATAAAATTTAGTACAGCTCTGAAATCAGCAGACCAAAGATCTGGCCGTATAGATTTAAGGACAATGAAATATTCTATAATATTTCAAACCTTTTGGAAGCCTCCAAATGAAATGAATGGAGTTAATAATTGAGCCTCTTTGAAACGACAGTTTATCAGATGCTACCAACTCCGGGCTTGTTACACCTCAGTGCCAGCAACCATTTCCTTAACCAGAGGATCTCCATGCTGTCGGGTCTGCCTGGGATGAGATATCAGGGTCCTGCCTGGCCCCACTATGCCTAGATCAGGACCAAGTGACCTGGCTTGAACTGAGCCCCATCCTCTCCCCCAGCCCTAGCACAGGGCGAGCAGGATGGCGTGTTAATGCAGTGCCCTCTGCTGGGAAAATTACAACTTTTTACCCAAATTTCAGGAGCCCTTAGGTCACACCAACTAGGAGTTTCTGAGTGGAGGAATCTGCATTTCACCTCTTCTTGTTGCTATAAACTCGGGGGAGTCGATTCTAGAGACTCAGAGACTCTGGCGGCTGTTGATGTCTTTTATTGCCATGTATGAATTTGCTATTCATTTCCAAAGTTTCCTATAAAAAGCTTTAAACCATTTCTTCAGATTGTAGTCGGAGCTCCCTGCTGGAGATAGAGTGTTTCAGAGTCTTTCCAAAGGACAGATAATAAATAAACAACCCTGTAGCTTGGAAGAAACACTGTGGAAAAACCCCAGCTAGATCGTGTGCATGCATCTACAGCGTAGCTGTATGTTTCCAATTTGTTCCCTTTCCATTGGTTTCGAAGCCAGATATCCATAACAGCCAACTCAGTCTGCCATGAACTTTGATAATATGGTGGTCTGTGATCATTTCTCATTTTAATGTCACCACCCAGATATGCATTAAATAGTGCACGACAGGGCCTCAGGAAGCAACAGCCTTTGCTTGAGAGTAGAACTGTGAGTTGCTAGAGGTTTTTTAAATATATATTTTTACCTGAAAAGAGTAAAAGGTATAAGTAACCACATTTTCTTAATGCTCTTCCTGCTTCTGTTTATTTCTTAAAAAATAACAAAACAACTTGGAGAAAAATGCTTCATGTGATACCATCTTCCTGCATGATCCAAAAATGCAGGCTATCTGAAATGAAGAGAAAGCCCTCCCTTGGAGCATCTATAGCTCCCTCAGGTTCAGAGCAGAAACGGCTCAGGGGTAATTGGGAAATTTTTCCAGTTACCTGCAGAAGAAGTCCCTGATCAGCTACATTATCCTATGGATAGGGCCAAAAGTTTTGTCTTGTATTCCTGGCACAGAGCTGATCCCTGGCTTCAGCACATTCTGCAATGTGTTGGCCATCCACCCATCCAGGTGGGTGTTGTCCTTCGAGAAGGAGACGTTCAACCGCTGGCAATAAAAGGATCAATCTGTCAAACCTCAGGGGATGAGGCAGTTTGGGGCACAGGGCTTTTGGGTGCTCAGCCAAAACTAAAACGGCACTTTCAAACTTTTCAGACGTTATTCGTTCCTGTGTCAGCATGTTTGCTTGCTGGGACATGATTGGCACAGGATTTGGTCTCATTTTAACTAAGGTGTATGAGATGATTTACACAGGAAATAAACCTCTTGTGGTGGAACAATCTTAGTAAAGCAGGTATGTGCAGTGCACATCCTTCAATGTTATTTGAAATGTGTATTATGACTCTAGGTTTTGTTTCTGGATTTGGTTTAGTGCAGTTTACACTCCTGCACTTATTCAGACCTTTGCAGGCAAAGGGGTCTCAAATGGATGCTGGATCTGTGTCAAATGCCCCGATCCATATTTCCTTCTTCTTGACTCTGAAATCAGCCCTACATATTGTGTCTTTAGCAAAACAAATCGAACAAAAACGCTTCTTCAAGCTGTGATTTCCACCCAGGTAGCCATTAGATCTGACCTGATATATACGGGGTCCAAACCTTCAAGCGAGGATAGCACTGATATGCAGAACCGCTTTAGACTTGTGACCCATTATCACCACAGTCGATGGAGAACCCAAACTTACAGGCACCTACATCTACCTATTTTAACATAGTTTAGCTGAGACTCAAAGTCCAAATAGCTATTAATTTCAGAAAACTCAAACTTAGCAGAAGGAATAGTTTTCTCTTGGATGGCCTGTGTTTATTTTAACCATACCTTGGTTCGCATGATTAGTGCTGCTTTCTTGCTCGGAATATGGGGAATTACAAATGTTAATTTTTCTGACACAGTGTAATTACTGCAGACATCAACTGTTTTTATGCACTTCTCCAAAAATATGGTCAATAGTGTTTGCACAGGAAATTCTGGCTTGCAGGGAACACCCTAGATTTCATCCATTCTTGCTTATAACTCAATCTCTTTGAAAATCAGAAAATACCTGGTTTTACTTGTCTAATTTGTAAGTTGCATGAAACACTGGGTTTTGGTCTAGACATTGCTCCTATATCCATGCTGGCTATAGAAGTTTTCCAGGAATTCCTTCTTTATGTCTTTCAAAATGTTCCTAGCATTCTTCTCAAACTAAGAATACATTTGCAGTCATTTCTGTTGACTTTTTCAATATGAACAGAGAATCAACAGAAAGTCACAGTGTAGTATGGTAGAAAGGGAGAATCAGGACACTTGGACTCCATGTCCTCTTGCAATTATTTTGCATCACTGTACCATCACGTCTGTAATTAGTGGTGCATTTGATGGCAGCAGGGGCTACTCATGGATCCCAGTTTTATGCAGCGTTACCAAACATTTTGGAACCCACATTTCAGCACTGATCACTGGGCAGAGGCCACTTCCCCACCACTTTTGTTCTTAGTGCAGTATTTTTGGCAAAGCAAAAAGCAGGACAGAGCAGGCATACATTGTGCCCACTGTCACTTTGTGCTCTACAGCTATTAGGTGCTCATCCTGCCCTCCTCTAACTGTGCAGGCAGTGCAGTGCAAGATTTGGTCAAGCTCAGCAATGAAATACCTTCAGCCTAGATCGCCAACCCCAAGAAACTCTTGAGTTTTAACTAAAGAAGGAAAGAGAAAGAGAAGAAAAAAAGAAACCCAACAGCAGTCATATGTAACGAGTTACCATCACTCTGCAGCGTATACGTCCCACCTCACCACATCCTTCTGCCATGGTGTCTTTCCCTTTTGCAGGAGACAGGCAGCTTTCATGATGGCTATTCGTGTGTTTTCCCTTTTTGCCTCATCCAATAAAAGCTGTTTTAGCCAGGGCCGCGTACACCCGAACCGTAGCCTGTGCATTCATGTCATTGTTGGACACAAGCCCAAATCTTGTTATTTAAGACCAGAGGCATCACTGCTACTAGCTTAGCATTTATGTCTGTAGAGTAATAAGAACTGAAGTCAAGATAAAAATGAAAACAGCCCCTTTTCTCAGGCAAGCTTTACCTAAATATTAAATACTGCGTACCAGGAGCAGTTCCAAAACATTATTTGTGATCCTGATCTGGCCTAGGGACAAGAATATTACTTACACAGAGTCTAGCAGCACTGCGCATAACTTTTATGAGACGTTATCCTGCCAATTACTGCAACTGGAAACATACGTTTGCATGCTGAATATGTGGATTACAGAGAGATTTTTGTTTGTTTGTTTTGGGATTTTTTAGTGTGTGGAATGTTGGAGACTTGGTTTCCATTTGCATGTGTGTATCTATAGGATACGCTCCTAATGAAGCCCTTTGAATTGCTTGGGGTGGCTAGACCAAGTGTGGATTACATTCATCTGGAAAATAACACTTATGTATCTAGTGCACTTCAAATTAAAAAACAAAGAAATAGTGTAATGGATCTATCTACTTTAAGCACTTCTGTAGCTCTCAGCCTAATATCTGATTACCTCACAAATGGGAATTCTTCAACACAACATACTTCCATTAAAAAGAAAGATGACTTGTTGAAACCACACGTTTTGTGGAAACAGATCAACTTTGACAAAACCGTTTTTGGAACAATTTCTTGTGCATAGCTAACAAGAGATGGCCAGAGTAGCCTGGCTAGCTGATGATCTCTTGCAACGTGTGGGACTATTGACCTCAAGTTCCTATCAGAAAGATGCAACTTCAGAAGACGTGATGGAACAATGGCTGTGTCAAACCCAATGTCCTGTCATATAGAAGAGATCCTTAAAATTCAGCCTTCAGTCCTCAAGATTGTATATTGGGCAAAACATAAAGCTAGAGGAATTTCAGTCTGACTCTTCTTATGACAAGATGCACCAGGTCTTTCTCCGATTCAGGCAAAGGTAAAAATGAGCTGAATAAGCTCTGTCAATGTCAGAAGGTGTCTGGTGCACTCCTTTGAGAAAAGAATGCTGCATGATAAATAGTTCCTGAGAATTAAAAAAAAAAAAAAAAAAGGGTGTTTAACTCAATCTAATTTTGTGTAGAAGCAACAGTTGATGACAGCCAGCCAGTCAGGGCACATTGCAGATGGTGTTTTTCATGGCTGTAATCTCATGTCATAGCTTTTGCAGAAGTGGAATTAAAAATCTTCAATTCTTTGTGGTGAAGACAGACAGATGCTTTCCTGCTTTAATTCCTGAGTGGCCATAACATGTTCGTTGACATTTCAACTTGATGTTTTAATTGGCTTATTTGAATAAAACTCAGACAGGTTATGTTGCTCAGTTTTATTTTGTGTCTCCAAGACCAGCAGCCAACAAAAAGAAGACAGCAGGACAAGGAGGGGCAGTGACTTTTCACCTCCCTGATTCTCTCCGTGTTTTGTTTAGCTCTTAATATATTTAAATTCATGCCTTGTTAAATTAGAACTGTGTCCTGGAGGGACTGAAGTCAGCCACTGCAGTCCAAAAAGAGGGTGACCAACATTCCTCCAATTGTCCAGGAGAATGTTTTCTTTAAAGATTTATTTTTTTTAATGAATCCATTTCTTTCTCCTGTGTAGCTCTAAAAATGTACATATAATGTACCTCACAGCCCATCTCAGGGGTGTGCTGCAATCTTGGAACCAGAGAAGGAGGTTCCTTAATTTTTCCAAACTGTGGAGACCACTTGCTGGGGTGGACCACACTGCCCCATTCCCACCATCCCAAGGAGAAGGGCAAAAGCTTCTGGAAACCGTGCACGTTTCTGTGTCTGCAGCAGTGGTACTGTCCAAAGGCTCACAGACTGTTCAAAAATCACTTTAACCCATCGAGGAAGTGAAGCTCTCAAGTAAAGAGTGCTGTGACCTTGCTAACCTGGATGTCTGTGGACATCAGTCCAACTTTGGGTGATTATCATTCCTTGGCAGAAAGATGAAGGTTCAAGAGGGCTGGATGGAGTGAGAGGGGAAGGGGAAGATAAGAAAAGCAAATGGTTAGCACATAGGCTGATCTAGCTGGTGTTTCTTATCTAAGACTAGTTCAAGACCTGCCTACAAACTGCTATACTCCTCTGAATACTAAAAAAATTAGAGATGCCAAAAGCCACTCACTCTAGTCTGGTGAATACCATATGACAAAACTGCACCAGCATCAGTGTCAGTTATTTCCGCGCCCCCCCCCCCTTATTTTTTTATTCAATAGAGATATATGTCTGTCCTAAATTGGTTTGCATTTTTCTTTCTCTGTTCATAAATGAAGACCATAAAAGCATACGGAGTGTCTGTCTTCACTCACTTAGGTGAACAGATAAAGGTGAAGATCAGTATCTGCAAAAGGGTTGCAACTTCCAGATATTCCTGATGGTTATAACTGTCTATGTGTGCATGTGCACACAGGCACGTGTTACGCCTCACAGATATTTAGTCTTTGAGAGAATGACAGGGAGAACGTGAGGTGTGCTTGGTGTATTAAGCAGCAGGTATCTCAGGTACCATGGATGAAGCACCATCTGAGTGGGAAGTGAGTTTACTTGTCCCAGGTTAGTGTTTGAGGTGCAAGCCCACAGCAGAAAGCTGCCACAGACCATTAGCAGAGCTGGGCATCCATCTCTGTCAAGGGGAAGGTCAGGGCTCAGTTAGCATGGAATCTGAATTACCTTCACCCTGGAGAAACAGGCTCTCTCGGGTGGGATGGAGGTCACTGCCAGGGCAGCATCAGAGAAGCCCCAGCATAGACTGCTGGCTTCCAAAAAGAGATTTCAGTTTCACTTTCAACACTGTCTTTGCAACTACGGAAACTCCACTGTTTGGCTCCTTTCCTGTAAACTCTCCTAGTCCTTCAGGTAGAGCTGTCCTGTTGCCCCTCTCTTAGCCCTTCTCGTTCCTGGCGTCCATCTGCACCCCACATAGCTGCTCAGTCTGCCTAAAAATGCACATCAGATTCCAGAAATAATCCAGTAATTATGAATTGATGCCTTGTCTCATTGCAGTAAGGAATGCCTTGACTACAGAGAGTATAATTTTTTTGATACATAGGTAGCTTGCTGAGTCAAAGCAAAACTGGCAAAACTTAGAGGAGAATCAAAATCTGTGGAGCAAATCCTGAGAAGCTGTCATTTGTCATATTTCCATCAGAACTCGTTCTTTGATGATTAGTCTACCGAAACTCAGAAACTGGGCTGTAACGGTGGGAGAATGAGAAAAATCGATGAGATCCTCTTCTATGGAATAGAGGCAAGTCCGTGCGAAATGAGTCCTTCCTTCCCATCAATCAACCCTCAAACTAAATTATTTCAGAGTTCTAATACTGAGCCTCTGGAATACTCTAAGAAACTTCTTCTTTAAATTCTAAACTAAGCAGCAGCAGCCAGCTGAAAAAAAAAGCATCTCCTTCCAAAGCAGCAGTCAGGATAAACTACGTGTGAGCAAATTTGTCAGTCCTGGATGTTGCTTCACATTTTCACCTGGGAATTTTCAAAAGCAAACTGTATCCTGGGCTGCCAGCAGCTTCTGAGCCGAAGTCACTGCTTGAGGTTGTCACTGACTGTCCCAGCATGGGACCACCCTTTGCACCAGCAGTGTTGCAAGGCAGCGAGTTGCTCCTCGCCAGACTGCCTTTCAGAGGAATCCAACCTTGGTCAAAGACATCAGCTCTCAGAAAAAATGTTGGTCCTTCATGCTTTCGAGCTATCTGCTAAACCAAGTCCTTTCAGCTTGAAGGAGGCTCATCCCATGATACATCCCTGGGTGTGGGAGGACTGGCGGTCCCTGGCCAGTGTTGGTGTTTGGAGGGATGAGCCAGTTCTTGCTGCTGTCTGCAGGTGCTTACACCAGGCTAGGCTCTTGTCCAGACAAATTTCTACCTGCTTTTATTAAGAACTGTCCAAAGACCGGATAAAAATAACATTTTTCTTTTCATCTTTGGCTAAAACGATGGTAAAAAAGTAAGAAACATGAAGAAAAGCAATGAAATTAAAAGGCTCCACATGCTAAACTTCTTAATAAATGTTATTTTTTGATGAATCTTACTTAGAAAGCCCTCCTTCACTTGCATTCAATTCAAAATTCACCCAGACACATACAAATCCCAGTGACTTTGGTGAGAAATGTTACATGTATGCCAATGGACAGAATTTGAGCGTGTGTGCTAATACTTAGCAAGAAAGAGAGACATATTTTGTTCATGCAGCAGAAAGGAAATTGTGCTTTACTGTATTGTTTACTCTTCCCAGTACTTTAATTTTCCCATTGTTTAATGTTTCAGCAGAAGCCATTTATCTTCCCTGATGATCAAATAAACTGGGTGGTAAAATAACAGATATGCAATTCATTGTGAGACGGAAAATGGTATTATAAGATAGACCAGAGGGATATCGTTTGGAAATCCAGTAATGTGTGATTTGCTACCTCACGCTTGCTTCAGTGCCCAAGGGAAAATATTGTTTTTTCATACCAAGCAGAGATATGGGTTATCCTTTAACAGCACTGCAGTGCAGGGGATTGCAGCTCTGAAAGCTGATACTGGACTGCTTAGAAGAGCCATATCCAATTCAAAGCAAGATCTTTCTCCTCAGCGAGGATAACGGGTAATGAAGGTAGCAAACAGGATTCTTGAAGCAGGAGTAACTAATCAGGAAAGACAGGGTGAGACTCAAACAGTGGGAGGCTCATGTGTCAAGAGCAAAATGATGCTGCCTGAAAGATGGAGATTTTTCTTTGGTCCTCCAAGGCCTTGATCCAAGGCCAGTGAAGTCTTTCCATGGGCTTCAGGGGGATTTTCAATGCAGAAGACCAGACTGAACCTGACTCCCAACGTGGCTCTATAAGTAACGAACTTCTCTGCCAGTTCAACTGTGTGAGTAGTTATGACACAACTTGAAGAACTGCTACCACAAGATGGGAAATTTCAGACTATTGTTCACCTCAAATCCTTTTTTTGTAGGCAGAAGGCCAGGATTCACTTCACTTATCTTTCCACCAATAGTTCATGGAGTGTAAATACTCATCAGCCTTTTTCTGCTATGACAATTACTTAAATAAAAGGTCCTAAACTTTCCTGTCAGCTTACAGCATGGGTTTATGTCAGGGTGTTCATCAGTTTGCTTCCTTTACAATTTTTTCCTAGGTTTCTAGAGGAAAAGCTGGGAATCTAATACCCATGTAAGGGGCATCACTTGCTTTTTTAAATCTGTTTCTTATTCAAATTTTTTCTTGAGACTCCTTTGCCTGGCAGACAAGCAGACTTTATATAATGCAATCAACAAGAAAACAGATAAATTGTATAGATTACAGTTGTTATTTCATAGATATTTTTTGCAGCAAATTGCTAAATTAAAATTAAGAAATCTGCTATGAGTATCAAAGCTCTTTTAAAAATACGTTCTTTTTTCCTCTGATTTTTTTAGTTTGAAGATGGATTAACCAAATTAAGAACAGGAAAGTGTAACAACATGACATGCCTTTGAGGACCAGCCTTATTTTTTCCAGCATATCTCATCTAACCACATGAATATTTTTTCCTGTGAAGTTGTATTTAAATATTTATTTTAAAATGGTGAAGTGCCTTAATAAAAAGACACAAATAATTGTTTTAGTTGGCAGGCCAAAGATCAAATAAAATACCTAAATGTGGTTCAGATATTGACATCTAATATTTTTTATGAGAAAAAATGTACCCTAAAAGAAGACCTCAAAATACTTGATTATTTTTGGGAGCAGACTGTGGGTAAAAAACCACCATTTCTATCTCATATTTTTGAGAATGAAAGATAAAGGAGACCAGTATTCATAGGCATATGTATGCTTTTGTGCTGGATACAGTCTTTGTTATTTTTGAAATTTTTATAGACTCAGAGACTGGTGATGTTTCGTATGGGTAGGGGAACATGACATTCTGCTTCTATCAGTGTTACAACTGCAATGACTGAAGCTTCGTTTTTTCTTTAAAACACTGTTGCACTTTCATTTTAGCAAACTTATTTTGCTGTGTGAAGCCTCTGGAGTCTAACATGAGGCTGAGCTCCCACGGTCACCTTGGCCTTAGTGGTGCCATGCATTTGGGCAGCTCTGCTATTTGTTCATTTTCACAAAACTTTAGCAGCATAATATCTCTGAGACTTCTACACCTAGACAAAAACATACAGAAAGTTTACAAAAATATTGTAGGTAAATGGGTTCACCTGCATGCAGACACATGCACACAGAGTATATTGATTCCTAAATATTCCTGGGGTTAAAAAAGATGAGAAGAATCAAAGACAAAAATAACACCTTTGATTCTTATGGAAGGGATCTGGCAAGGTTGTATCCTCAATGCAAACCTTCAAGTTCCTTTCCAGGGAATGAAATGTGACTTTTTTTTCTGGCATTTATAAAAAAAATGACTTTTTTTCATCCCTCTTTAGTTGTAGCAGAGAGGGTAAAATTTCTGTTGTAATATCAAACCTTTCCATTTGCTTAGATTTTTTTTAATTCTTACCGCCTTTTTTTAATTATTATTATTATTTAAAGAATCCAAAATATTTTTTTGAGAAAAGCTGTGGAGTAAATCAAAAGGTAGCTGTGCTGGACTTCACAAACATTATCAAGGCATTGGATCGGTATTTATAGTTAGGAAAAGACTTTGGTTCTCTTAATTGTACAACTTTAATTTAATAGACTTGACAAACTTGGGCTCTGCTACAAATGATTTCTCTAAGCGTAACTTCCAAACTCAGCTAGAAATAGGGTATAATTTTTGCCCCCATCTCTGCTAAATCTGTCTCAGATTTTCATGGCACAAGATCAGCTGGGCAAGAGGTGTTTTCCTCAGTGTTTCCCTTCATAAAAACACAAAAGCCTGCTTCCAACACTAAATTTACTGTTTGATGTTAGGATGGAAACTTTTTATAGTTTCCTATCCTATATAAAGCCCCTAGGAGAAACTTATTGCACAGACACAAACGAAGAAGGGATGAAGAGTGTATGGACGAGAGGAGGTGAGGAGGTAGCATGGAGCCAGTTTGCTACAAAGAGCTCAGGGGTAGGGCAGCACTTTCTCAGCAGTGAAGGTGAACTTTTCCCACCTGGGCTCACCTTGACTGCACTATAAAGCATTCTACACAGGGGTGCTAGAGGAGATACAATTTTAGCTCCTGGCCTTCCACAAGTCCTGTAGGAAGTCAAGGAAATAGGATGTCCAAGTAGCGTGGATGACCCTTCCACTTAGCGTGGATCAGTACTCACTGACTCGAAAAGTTGCACCTTTCTGAAAGCGTAGTATGGCAAAACCCTCCAGCGCTACCATTGCTCTGCCTTGCTGAGGAAGGTGAAGATCTGAAGAGTCCCATTTTGAAGTCTGAGCTGTGTTTCCACTATGTTTCCTACAGGTGGTTAAATCCCACCGTTGGCTTTACGCTGGGCAGATTCCAGTAACGTGGCAGCAAGCGCTGCATAAAGGCAGTGTCCACTCTGAGACCTAAATTCACTTGCATGGGACGGAGCTGGTAGATATGCCAGACGAAGATGGCAGTCAAGCCGAACTAAACACTGCAGCTTCGTTAATAGCCAGGAAGCCTAACTGAGCTGTCTCTGCGTGCTAAAACACTCTGCATTTCAGAGTGCAGGAAGGAAGGCAATTTATAATGTTAATCCCACATAACTAAAGCTTTTCCTAATGATGCCAGCCTGCCGGGGCACGTTACAGAGAAATGTTTTCTCTCAATACTGCCAGATTTATTGGCTATTCATCTTTCTGCTGAAGTAGAAGAGGGAACACTCAGTGACAACTTGTTTATCTGATGGACTGTAAATTTTATCACAGAGAAACCATTTATGTCATTTAGAAACACGTTTTCTTTAGCATCAAAGATGTCATTGTGGTGAAATCAGTTGCATGGGCAACTGTCAGGAGTATTCATTCATACTTGGAAATACAAGCACATAAAAGAGGATGGAGATAGCACTGATGCTGTCTCAAAAGGCAGTGTGGATAAATAGCGTGAGGCCCCAAGAGTTTGTGAATGAGCATTGCAAAGATGATGTGGGTTATATGGTCAAGACCTGCTCTGAAATAAATTATGTCTAACTGGTAGCATACATTATGCCCTGATCATTTACTAACATTTTTCATTAAATTATAAAGGTCCATTCTGGAAAAAAAAGCAAAAAACCCAAATTACATGCAAATTACAGACCACAATTTGATAATGCTGACGATCCCTGACATGGAAAGCAAGCATGGTCTCCAGAGTATGCATTGCAATGAGTGGGGCAGCAAGCAGAGAACAGGGGTCCAGGCACTGGGAACAACATGTCCTGGCTATGATTGATGGAGAAGGTGTCAACTTGGACTGAATCTGCTCAGAGGGAGGTGGCAAATTGAGGAATTTATCATAAAAAGCTGTAAAGCAGGACATTAAAACAGACATTGGGTTAAAATATACCACACACACAAAAAAAAGAGGTTAATTTGTTTTCATCTGCTGGTTACATTCCAAAAGGTGAAGTTTGTTTTTTCCTCTTGAACTAGCTTTGGAGAGGAGATACGCACCATATGCCACCAGTTGCTCTTGCATACAGAGCTGTAGCAAGATGTTGGCCAGAGGTTTGAACTCTGGTGAGCATGGCCTTTCTCTCCCAACTTTCATTTCCAGCTGTTTATTTTCAGGCTGGTGAAAATGTGCTGGATTATCAGGCCCTAAAAATTAAAGACTATTGATCCAGGCAGCAGGTAAAGCATGGGCGGCTGTCTCTCTGGCATCCTAAGATGGTAAATATTTGGAAGCCAGTGGGTGACTGTGGTTCCTAACACAGCTGAGGGTTAGCCTGGCTTTTGTTGTAGGAATTCGCACTCCACAGTGTACATGGCCACGTAAGACAGACAGCAAAGTATTTCCACATTCAGAGATTTGTGCATGCCAAGGCAATAGGGATCATGGTGTTAATGTAGGTGAGCCTGTGACACTTACACAGGCCAGATAATTTAACCCCTTTACTTCTACAGTAAAGGGATTTGTTCAGTCTCTGGCGGTAGGAGAAGACTGAATCCACAAAATCATGCCTGAGGGAGATCGTGCACCATGTAAAAATCATGCATCATTTTCAAACTCTAAAGATCTTCAACATCTTTATGAGTTCAGAAGCTCCAGGGATGTGGTCACTCCGATGCTGGTGGGGATGTGGTCTGACTGGTCAGAGGCTGACTACTCAAACAGGGAGCCGGATCTAATCAGGACAGTAACACAAAGCATGGCATGGGCTTGTGCAGCAAGGCTGGGTCTGTCACTCTCTATTAGCTGATATGTACGATTGCTTAACCACCCCTTTACCGCTTTGTTTTCCAGTATGTCCCAGTCTTAATTCCACCAATAGACATAAAACTTCCTATCGTGCCAGTCACAGAGACAATTATATAAGAAACCTTCTGTTTTTTTGTTCTCCCCCTCTCTTTATTTCAGTTTAGAGAAACAAAGAGGTCCATTCATTCAATTTGCAGCTGAGTCTCTCAGGTTATGTAAATTGTTAAATCACCCATGCTCTTTCTTTTTAGCCGTATTGCAAGCAGTGAATTTCCATAGCCAGTTTAAAATTCACAATTTCTCTATCCCAACAAGCACAGAGAGGGAGAGAGATCAAGAGTTTCATCTTTTTTGCTTCCTTTCACCTGGTTAACCAATGTTATACATCCATGGAGAATAATAAAAAGAAATCAGAAGTCTTTCATGAAAAACTAAGTGGAATAACACCTTGTTACATAATTAGAAGTTGCCTGTCGACTTCATTTGGGCTTTATCCGTTTCCACCAAGGCATAATTTAACTAGCGCAGAAACACAGCCAAGCTTCCATTTATATTCTCTGTTTTTTTTTAAATTCTTACTATTTTTACCTTACAGTTTCAATTAATTAGAAGATCCTTGGGAAAGCTGATTCTTCTGCTCAATTATTGATGCTTACATTGATTTGTTAAGATTGTTGGAGGATTTCTCTGAAGCATGAAATGATAGTAATATCAGAGTAACTTTTGATCATTTAATGGTGCACGTCAAGAGGAGTATTGTGTTTTACTTTGTGCACATCTCAGTTTCCCTGCACCTTTCTGTGCTTCAGTTTCAAAAAGGAAAAGAACATCATAAAATCTATCCAAGGCTTGGACAGCTGGGGACACTTATGCTTAGCTTCTGGCCAGCAAGCGTAACTTTTGCAAATGATCAGCAAGTTCCCCTGTCCTTGCAGCAAATCAAGGCCGTGGTCCTCTGCGTGGCCATCCCTCCTAAAGACCCTACCCCTCGCTTTCCAAAAGCCTGGCCAAGTGGTTTTGCTCCGAGACCCCTCCTCAGGAAAGCGTGTGCATCTGGTTTGGTTAATAGAACAATATAGCACACTTGCACACATGCTGCATTTCTAGTGGCTTTACAGAGAGATTTCTTCCGGTTAAGAAAAAAGCACCTACCTGCATACAATGATGAGAAAGGCAATAACTAAATAATAGAAAGCAAGATGCAGAGCTGGGCAGAAACTGGTGGTAAGTTTATGAACACCTAGACTAAAAAGCAGAGCAGAAAATTTCCCATCAATGCCCACAAGACTTTTACCTTTGGCAAGACAGCAGTACGAAGCCTGAATGCGTTAAAACAAGGACTCTAGCATTGCATGCTCTGGGTGGGCTTGAAATGTCTGGTATCCATTAAAGCCCAACATTCTGCCGAACCAAGAGATTAATTCTCTTGCAGGAACCTGGGCAAAGCAATAGCAGCAGAAAGTTAATCAAGCACTGATCCTCCCAATCCACTTAATCACAGCCAGCTGCTACTTAAAGCCTAAGAAGAGCAACATCCCCAGGGCAGCCCTTTTGGAGGAGGGGAGAAGCAATTCAGAGAGAGCACTCTGGATGGGAGAAGGGCATTAAAAAGTTAATAAAATAAAAGTTAATTCCCTCAATCAAGGAGGTGGAGAATAGTTCTGGGAAGTTCTAAAGCTTCCAATATTAATTTCTTCCCGCCTTCCCAGCTGCTTATCCCTGGAAGGCATTTGATTTGTACTAAAATATTTGCTCATAACCCAGGTTTCCTCCTGGAGTGTACACAGACTGTGCAATGCCTGAGACTTGGCTGTGGGTTTTTTCTCTCTTTCATTCCGAGTGTCTCTAAAATCTTAAAAACACTGACCACGCCAATTCAGTTTGCATTGGCTGGATAATCTTGTCTTCATTTTCTTTTGAGGTATGTATGGTCTCTTGGCCATGTCATCCTCTTAATATAAAATTTTGCCTGTTTTAACAAATGTGTTATTCCTCATTTGAACTTTATTGGACTGGAACATTTTGAGGGGTTCTGACAGGTTTTTAGGTGTTTAAGCTTCCATATAGGAAATCCCTAAGTACATCATAGAGGCCTCTTTGCAAAACACTTGAACACTTCATGTGATGGAGAAAAATGCTTTTCTTCCTGAAGTCTCATTGGGGAATCTGAGATACTGATGGATTAAGTGACTTGATAAAATTACCTGGAGTGGCTGTGGCAGAGTTAAGATTTAAATCCAACCTGTTATTATATTAACCACTTCACCATCTCTAAGTACTGAGTTGAAGCCAATGCAAGGACGAGGCCCTATCTCCCAGTCAATGATCTTCGCATTTAGTTATGGAGTTGAGAGAGGATTTCGTGGTCTAAGTTTGTGGATTAACTAATTAACAAGAAAACTGCATTAATTAACAAGAAAACTGCATTAAGATTCAGCTTGGTCACACAGGAATTTAGGAAGCCAATGCACTGAAACAAGCGGTTAGAAACAGCCTACCTGATTATTAAGATCTGATCTTGAGTGATGTGATTGCAATGACAGAGTAAAATAGGTGAAGGCTCTTGGCAGTGGTAACACTGGCTTGTCCAGAAGCTGACATTTTACAGGACAAGTGCACAGTCCTGCATTAATGCAAGCTCTCACACCAGAAGCAGTTGGTGTCCCTCCGTCCTGGAGGCCATGTGTGGGCAGCTGATGGTGTTGGCAGGAGCACCAACATTGGCGGGGTCCCCAGCAGGAATGGTCACAGCAGAGCTGCACTAGCTGCCGGCTTTCCATATGGATGGGAATTCTGATTCAGAGTGGCAAAGCCTGGGACAAATTTCCCATGTAGTTACAATGTTACGAAACAAAACTCCACTTGGTGCACCATTTTAACTCGAGTCTGCTATAAGCGAGTTGTTTTTTAAAGGAAAGAAAGTTGTCATCAAAAGTAGCTCCATTTACTTTCACTGGACTCCCTCTTTTTCTTGAATCTGCACAATATTTTTAAAATGCGAAGTATTGGTCAGCAGGTCTATATTGCTGATTATCATCTTTGCCATGGCAAATATATTCCATAATACTTTCCATCATATTTAGTTTTCTGAAAAGTTTTCCACCAAAGAAATATTTCTGCGTACTAAAAAAGCAGAATATTGGACATACCACAGACTTTCATCTTTTTTATTAGACCAGGAAATTTCAAAATTTTAAGCAAATATTTATGTTTATATGCACACATGCACACAAACATGCATACGCGTATGCATTCTCAAGGCACCACGACAGGGAAAAACACCCTGGTGATCCCATCAGCATTCTGTTAAAAAGTCACAGTTCTTTTGAAGGTACCTGGTTCACCTTATAAAAATCTGTATGACTGTATTTTGTGTTCTATTTTAAAGATGTTTACATAATTTCAAAATTTTTTTGGTAAGCCACCAGCAAACATTCCCACTCTTCTGTTGGCAAAACACCTTAACGTGAACAGTCTTTAGGAGGTTTCCACTAATTTCTGCAATTTTCTATAATATAGCCTGACTGACCTTTTTAAATTAATGTGGGTGGAGTTTTCCATGTGGGTGAAAGAAAATCTATTTGAAGTGGGGACTTTCTATTTAATGCTTTGTGTTTACCATTTGCTGTCTAATAAGAGTACTTTCAAATTAATTAGTACGGGAGCCGCTGGTTACGTTCCTCCCTTCCCCAGCTGTGTGCACTGCGGTAGTTCTGCAGTACAGATGTGTTGCGCTGAGCATCTCCTGCAAGCTCGCTCCCAGAGGTGCTTGTTTGCAGTGGCTAGACATCAGTGGGTGACAGCATGGTGAAAAGCCAGTCTGGATTCCTGGGGAGAAGTTCTGTCATCAGTCACCAATAACCAGAACACCCCTTAGTCATTAAAAGCTAAATGGAAGAGAACGGTTTTAAGGAGCTGAATAGATTTTTCATACATCATTAATGAGATCATTTAGGTTGAGGAACATTAAGGAGATTGAGTGATACCCAGGAGAGGCCTCGACTGTTAATAGATGCAACTTAATTCAAATCTCCCTTTCGAAGACCATTTAAAAAATGATTTATTATCATCACACCTGAAAATATCTTCAAGGCATTGCATTCCGGCAGCCAGATTCAAACAAAGCCATTAAGCACATGCTCAAATAAACTCATTAACCCAGCGCTGCCTAACTCTATGAGCAGGGGAATCATTAGCTAATCACCCATGCTGTTTTTTAAACCCAGTTGTATTTTCTGTAGCAATACTCACTCCAGCCCTCATGTTATCCATCTCCACCTTCCATCTCCTTGCATATGCCCCTGCGACAGCTGGTAAACAACTCCAACCCAAAGTGATTGTCATTAGATCAAGAAGGGTTGCAGACCACTTTAAAAATAATCTTTACTAGTATTACTAAGATCAGTAATGATTGTTAGACCAAGGTTATCAGAGAGCACAAACTCATTGGGGAATTTAGGAGGCCAGAGACCCTTGTACATGGTGTACGACCCGGTGTAGATTGGATCTGGTGAGAAATCACAGTCAGAGAACTTTTCTTATGGAGGGGAAAGCTCCTGGCAATAGGTTTTCACTCCACCTGGGAATGGGAGAGAAGTAGCAGAAGAAACCTGAACTTTACATAGTCGACATGAGCTCTGCCAAGGGCAGGGATGGGGCTGCCATAGCTCCGCAGTGTGAACGCTCCGTAAGATCAGATGGAAAAGTTTAACGCTACCCCTGCAAGGTTTTGGTGCATGAAGGATGGAAAAAAACTGAAGAACATCCTTAAAATGTAAAACATCTTGGTCTTTTAATAATCCCATGCGGTATGTTTTCACTTTAGCAATAATTGTATTTTCTTTTTGCGTATTTTATTTAACAACATTTCAGGGCCCAGCTAATCTGTTCCATCTGTTGAGGGAGCGAACAATGTGCTGAGCACAGGAACAACTGCCTTGATCAGGCTGTGGCAGTCTGCAGCAGCAATCTAACACCCTGAATAATTCCCCAGGAGAAACTGCAGTCTCACCTACTGTGGACACTGCTGGCTTTGCTGCTATCAGTAACCACACTGCAACTGCAGGTGTTACAAAGGTTCAGAAGAAATTTATGGTTGAAGTGTATCAGTGTAACAGTAATTGCAGGGAGACAGATGAAAGTCCTACAAGGAAAAAAAAACATAATAAATGCAGCTTTTCTAAAGCTGATGTGAAGGCTTGTGGTGGTGCATTTATATTTTATGTTACAATTTTCAAATCAAACAAAGCATCCTGACCAGATTAAGAGGTGTGACAGTTAACATTTAACGGTTACGCTGCAGCATCTTCATCCAGGGTGTGATCCTAAACAGGGAAAGAAACACAGCAGAGGAAAAATCCTCTGCACTATTACACTTTGTAATTCATCTCAAAGTAACGCTCTGTGGCAAGGTCCCTCTTGGCTACCTCTGCTATGTAAAAAGAATGGTGTCCAAGCGTTCAACCCCTCTGCAGCCCATGGGAAGAGATGGGCAGGTGTAGCACAGGCTGGATGCATGTTCGGATGGGCCACCCTGCCCTCTGCAAAGCCGAGGGTGCGCTGGCTCTTTCGCGGTGTCAGTGACACAAAGCAGCTGTCAAACAACCCGTTCAGTTAGCTTAAAAGCTGCTTTCTGTTTACTGAGTGGTACAAACCAGTCCAGGTGTAGTGGTGTGAATCTGGCTGTAACAAGTGTGCCTCCCAATTTCTCTCAATAGAAAAGGTAAAAGTCACTGATGAAATGCAGCGCTTTCTGGAAAGGATCATCCCCTGGCTGTTTACTGTGCTGTGACACGCAGGCTTAGCACAAATATGTGGAGATAAAATCTGGGAGGGTGAGAGCCAGACAAACAGGAAGGATGTAGTTGCCCCAGCTGAGGTTTGGTCCAGCTCAGATGGCCGGTGACTGCGGGAAGGCTCAGGCTGACAATGCTGCAAAACTGAACCTGGGTCATTGTACAGCTTAGGAGAATCTGGGGATGGAAAAGGAGCAGAAAATTCAAATATATACAGGAGAAAAGAGGAGACTCTTATGGTAGCAGCTTGATTTTAAGACATCCAACTCTTTGAATACATGTAGCAGACAGAATTATTGCAGCAAGTCGAGGGTGGGGGGTATTGTGGGAGATGCTAGTGAGGCAATCGTGTTGACTATTATTTAATTTATTATATAGTTTGGTAATTTATTCCTAGAGTATGTAATCTACATACACAGTATATAAATGTTGCTCTTCTCTTTCCCTAGCACATCCAAAGTATCATGTTTGATTTCCTGTTCTTTATCGTTTTTGCATACCTGCAGAAATCCCACACTTCACGTCAGAAGCAGCTTGAGTAAAAAAATCCACAGAATGAAAAGAAAACAACCACACTTGGAGGCCACATCTTCAGACATGGACAGGTTCCCGCTCTCTGCTGACACCCACGGTGCTGTGCACATTTATTTGAAGTGAGGACAAGCTGCATGGGGTGTAGTGTTTGTTTCTCCACCAAAATCCTTTCTGATATTCCAGGGTGGATCATTCTGAGGATGACGGAGTAGTGAGGTGGTGATATGGCCAATGCTGAGGGCAGCAGGCTGTGCAAGAAGCTCAGAACGCAGCATAGCAAAGAGAAGGCCACCCCTTGCCCCTAGATACATACATCTGGTCCTGGGGAACTGTGCTTCTGCAGAAAAATGGCTGTTATTATCTCATATATACTGAGGCAGATCAAGATGGATGCCAATTCACAGAATCACAGAATCACAGAATGGTCGGGGTTGGAAGGGACCTCTGTGGGTCACCCAGCCCAACCCCCTCCCCAAGCAGGGTCACCCACAGCAGGCTGCACAGCACCGTGTCCAGGCGGGGCTTGAATATCTCCAGAGAAGGAGACTCCACAGCCTCCCTGGGCAGCCTGGGCCAGGGCTCTATCACCCTCAGAGTGAAGAATTTCTTCCTCATGTTCAACTGGAACTTCCTCGGCTTCAGTTTGTGCCCGTTGCCCCTTGTCCTGTCGCTGGGCACCACTGAAAAGCATCTGGCCCCGTCCTCCTCTGACCCCCACCCTGCAGATATTTAGAGGCATTTCTAAGGTCCCCTCTCAGCCTTCTCCAGGCTAAACAAGCCCAGCTCCCTCAGCCTTTTCTCGTAGGAGAGAATTCCCCATACTTACAGACATCTTTCTTCAATACAAAGAAGTGGGAACTTGGGCAAGTGCAGGAGAGAATTGTGGTTTTCTCTAACCAGCTCAACAACCTGATGAAAGATGTATTGCTGGGCATCCCTGAGACCATGACAAAGTCCACCTACTCCCTCCCAACCCGGCCTCCCGAGAGAAGAAATTGATTTCATATCACATTTCACACTTCATTTATTCTGCCTCCCCCAGAGAAAGGCCCCCACACAATGACACAAAAGACATCAGTTTTATTTACTGCCCATCTACTTGTGTCTTTGTGTCCCGTTGAGTTGCAGGAAAGCAAACCAGTGTGGGAACCCGGAGGATTGAGATTGTTCAATGAAGCTTGCCCAGTGGATGCAGGCACAGTAAATCATGCCTGACAGACTATTGTTGTAAGGGGAGCTTTTGTCTTGTTTTGTTTTTTCTGGAGTGGTGTTGGTTTTTCCCTGGGATGGCTTTGTAGTCCTGAAGCCAGGGTGGGTGTTGGGGGGCTGGGAGAGGGCCATGGGAGGGATGCGCGCTGCAGCGTGGGGGGGAAGCATTGGCACTGGGCCCGTCGCATGACAAAGTGCTTTGAATGTTCACATTCCCTTTTTTGTTTTCCTTTTCGATTATCCTCTGGCTCTAAATATGCTAATGAGTTTGGCATCTCCTCCAGCGGAACGCAGTAGGGCAAGAGCTGAGATAGCTCATGGGCTTCCAGCTCACCTAGAAACCTTCTCACTGGAGGATCTCATGGGCTTCCAGCTCACCTAGAAACTTCCTTACGGAGGATCTCAAAGCTCCTCCATCCCTGTTCCTCCCCAGAATCCCCTTCACTAGCACTAGGCTCCCTCTCCCCTCATGCACACAGCTTTTAGGGCTACATTTGGACCTCATACTTTAACCTTTGAAAGATCTGGGCTTGGTTTTCACTGATGACTGAAACCTCATCTCAGGAAGGAAAATAATTACCCTAGAGAGTAAGGCTCTGAGAAACCATTTGATACCTAGGAAAAGACAGAGTGTAACTATGTTGTATGCCAGGTCTTCCTGAAATTATACAATGACAACAGAGAATAACTGGCCTTCCCAAACTAAATACACTTCTGCCACTAGGGCAGAAAGAGCATCTCGTAATATCATAAGAGAGCTGGTACAAATTTGTATCCTGCAGATCTCATTCAGCTTGGAGAATGTTCACATACACATTATCACGTTCATTGCCACATGGAATTTCAAATATCAAACAACTTTTAAAAAGCAAAAATATCAGTTAACATATGGTCATAATAAAATCATAACACTTAAAAGAAAAAAAAATCAGGACATACAAATATTATGAGGTCTTGTGCAGCAAAGTTCCAGGGGAAGATTCATCTTTAGAGGCTTAAAATGGCTGTTTAGCAGTGTAAAAAAGCAGAACAAGGAATGGCCAACAACTATTCAAAGCAGAGAATGAGCACCATTAACTGGCTGAAAAGAAGCAGCTAAATAAATGTTCCCTGCCTTTGTGGGGTCATCATCTGTGACCATAAGTGTTGCACTAACTGTGCTGGTGCTGAAGCAAAGGAATTTAGCACTGCCTTCCATGGGAGATGGGGTCCCAGAAAATGACTGTGTAATAGTAGGAGAAGATGAGGGAAGGATTAATCTGATACTGGAAGAAGGTGGACAGACACTGAAAAACATTGCCAAGACAATCTTAGGATCTCCATACTCGGAGATATTAAATAATCATCTGGATACGACCCTGAGCCACCTGACTTAGCTTTGAAGTTGCATCTGACTGACGATCGCTGTACCTGAAGGAGCAGGTAGGTCAGATGGTCTCCAGAGGTCCCTCCCAACCCAGACTGTCCAGCATCTCTGTGTCTGTGGTATCTCCAGATCTGACTGATGAAGTTTGGTATGTGGGTACCAGGATGTCTTTCTGTCACCTGTGTGTCATCATTCGAGCATTGAAGTGAGGTTCACAAAATGTTTTTGCCAGGTCTCAATACCTTCTGTGTAGCAATGACTGAATCATCGTCATTCAGACAATTTAAAAATCTTTGCTGAGTGCGAGGCATGAATGACTGGCTCTGGGCAGGAAAATTTAACATATATGATCAGAATTAGTCTGCTCCCCAGCCTGTGAATTCAGATCCATGAGATACAGCTGAATTCAAAGCAGAATCTCAGATGAAAATTCCCCTATGCTTTTTCCTAAACACTCAACTCTGGTCCTGCAGTTCCAAACAGCACTGTCCTTTATGAAGGAACAGACCACAACCTGACTTCCACTCCATCTAGGTTAGTCCCTTGGCTTCCCAGGTCCACTGAGTCTTCTCAATTCCCGATCTCCATCTAGATTAGCCACACGTATTTTCACCCCACAGTGAAAGCTTTTCTTTTTCACTTGCCAGACTCATGAAACCAACGTGTTTCTATGAATGGGATCTGTTTTGATGAATCAGCATTTCCCATCAGTAAGCTTTGCATCTGAAATTCCCTGGCCATCCCGAAGCAGACCTCTGATGGCAATATTTTGAGCAGCCTTTTGGAGCCCAGGGGGACGGAAGCCTGCCTGAGTCGGCGGCTTGCCCGCTTTCCCCCCAGCCAGAACAACTTGGCAGCGACGCTGAACAAAGAGTGCCCAGCAAACACAGCCCATTGCAGCTGTCATCTACTGTCACTTCTTTTTATTCTCTCAAATAAAGGCAAACCCTTTTGAGCAGTGAAAACACTGGAGATTTAGAAACAATTGTTATGAGGTAATGCCTGGAAACACACTTACAGGGCAGGAGTCTTCCTTGAAGTATTTGTTCGAGTGAAAAAGCCTAGCTGACAATACCATGCTTAGCTGTTGGGCCAACACGCATGGAAAGCCAGTGATCCTGTAGAACTGCAAGGCGCCAAACATGCCACTTAAGAAATCCATTGTCTTTTTGGCCTGAAAGGAGAGGGGCTGTCACTTGAAGCGTGGGCAGAAGCAATGCACCACCAGTCAGTTGATCACACCTTTTACAATGCCTTCTTGGGTTTGAAGAGTTCCAGGTCTTGGCTTTCTTTTGCTCTGCACAGTCTTCATCTGTATCCCATCTGATAGGATTTTTTTTTGCCTGCCTCCTTGGCTTGGATCTCTTTGTTTCAGCTGTGTGTCCTTCCTCTAGGCCTGATGCCAAAGTCACAGATGTGCAAGATGGGAGAGGAAGACCAGGACATGAAGAAGCTTGTGCCTGAATTTATCAACAAACACTTGACATCCCCATGGTGCTATTTCACTGAAATCCCACCTGTGCATAGGAGGTTTTTCAGCCAAGACCAGCTGGGAGTAAGGCCAAAGGCTGAGTAGAGCTGTGTAGGCTTTTACACCTTTCAAGAGCTCCCCTATAATTGCAGCTTGAGATAAAACTAATGCATTTGTTTCCTTTTCTTATTTTTTTTCTCATCTTCTACACATGACAGTCACAATGTATTTGACGTTGATGTGTAGTGGAAGGGGTATGTGCCCGTTCAGTAAACTGGGGAAGCTAAAGAACAACTAGGAGATGAATATCCTTACAAGGAAGACCAAAATGGTAAAGCTTTGATAGCGCGGAAGTGCTTTTTCACATGGCATTTTGCATCCACTTGCATCTTCTATGATGTCCCTGTTCCAATGTCAAATCACCTCTGAGCGTGCAGATCTTATCTCTCAGGGGTGAAGCTGAGCAAATATTTAGATACATGAAATGCTCATGAAGAGCTAAATAAACTGCTGATTTTCAGCTGTTGATAGCTGGAGTTTCTGCAGATGTCAAAACAATCCACATGTGTCCTTTCCAAAGTAGGTCATTTTCAGGATTTCCCATTTTCAGGATGGGAAAGAAAGCAACAGATTACACAGCAAGTTGGTATCAGCAAGCAGAAACCTAAATTTTCTTTCTGTCTTCAATAGCAAGAGTTCTCCTTCTGGACAACCTTTGGTACCATCTGCCCCATGCAGTGTTTTTGGGAAAGCATCACCAAGCTCAAGGATATACCCAAGAATTTTATTTTCTCAAGAAAATGTTTGTTAGCTGCAAAAGGCCAGGCCTTAATGAATAGCACCTCAGCTCTAATGACCATCAGCAGCCATGTTGTATGAACAGCTATGGTAGCAGAAAGACAAAATAATTACATTAAATAGGTTTACATGATTTATTTTTTTTTCCCTTGAATTATTTGTTTGTTCCTAGTAGTGTGACAAACACATAATGGGTGTTCCAATGTAAATTAGGCCCTAGCCACATGCCTAATTCTTCCATAAGACCCGCACTGGTGATTATAATACTTGTCAGAAAAGTCATCACTTCTCAGTATAACGTTTTACAGTATTGATGATAGGACGTTGCCTTTAAGAACTAGCATAAGGGCAAATTTCTGGAGTAACATCAGTGAGGAGCAGAGAAAAGTAATGCTTTGGAATAAATTAAAGACAAAAAAAAAAGGAAGACACTGAAGTGGATCACTGCCTGTGCCATTGACATGGGCCGTCGAAAATATTTCTAACCTTCTTAAAGAAAAATTGGGTTTCGATGAGCTGAAATTCTTTATGGATATCTGTGGACAGCATCTGCTTTGCTTCCTACTGTTTTTCCTACATTTCATCTACAAAACTAAACAATAACGAGTTTAAAACTATTAACAATTGGCACATTACTTGTATTTTCAGCAGCAACAAGAATTATAGCTCTGTGACAACATATCAGTAATTTCTTTGGGAAAAAATGAAAAGCAGAGGCAAAATGTTTTGACCATCTTTGGCATGAGCTAGTATATAGACTGTGCTCAGATTCTTGCTGTGGGAACAACCGTCTTGGACAAGCCATATCTGTCTGCAGCCATCAGTGTCCTCCTTGTCAAAACAAATGTATTTATCCCTTTGAAACATGCTGTAGAAAAAATTTTATACACAGGGCTAAAATCCCACAAATCTAGTTGCTTACATTTTTACTGGAACAGAAAGACAGGAAAATACACATCAAAAAAGCGTTTTTGTTGTGCTGGGCTTTTTGAGGGGGAGAAAAACAAAGCATTTGGTAGCAATTAATATGCCCCTTACATTTGCAGTTTTAATTCCTGTGCAGATGCGTAGTGTTGTTATTCTAATAACTTCCTGTGGTGCTCCCTTTTTCTGTAAACCTCAACGCCAATTAAAATGTGATCCATCACAGAATGCTTCCGAAACAAAGGAGAATGTCCAACTTTCTGATACAGCCATGAAAAATCCCAGTCAGTCAAAAGATGACCCAGGAAAACAAAAAGCATTCAAGCCTTCCCATTTTTGTAAGAAAGAGTGGAAGAAAATGTTCTTTTGTGTGAGTCTTGTAATAGAAACAGACTGAGGGATTTAGACTATATTAGGAGAGACGAGCCAGACTTCCACTCAGCAAAAAGATTGATTAATAAATGCATCCAGCTTCTTGCGCTGAAATGACAATGTCTGGATATTCACCCTCCGGGGGAAGCGCCAGGGATTGGGTGGTACCAGCAGATGTATCTATGATTTCGCCAATAGCTGGAGCCAGTGTTCAGGCAGCAGCAAGTGAATGTCTTCCCTTCTTTGTCTGCCATGAGGAGAGGCAATGTTGTAATTGTGCAGAGATACACAATTGTGCCACCAATAGGGACTCCAAGCCTTACAGTAAATAAAAGGTGGGCATCTCGCTGGTGGTTCACCAGCTTATTAAAAAGGGCTGATTTGCTTTTTCTTTCCACCCTGAATGATATGGCTTCCTCTGTAATGCAAATAGGCATCAAACAGAGGGCCTGAGCACTCCTGTTTGTATGCAGGACATGACATTGCCACCGAGGACCTTTTTTTCATGGTTCACGTTTCCAGGCAGCCTCCCAACGTACCCTACAGTCAATATTAAGTAGGACTTACTCGATGGGCCTAACCCTCCTAGGGGAATGGCTTCTCCTGGGAAATGTTGAGATGTTTCTGGACATCTCTGCTGCCCTAAGACCTATGATTCACCATCTGGTGACAAATACTCAGTATCTTGAGAGACACTTGACATCCTCCAGGTACTCACTGGCTGCTGCATCAGTGCTGTAGCTGTATAGAGTTGGAGTATGGAGTTCCCTGAAGTTCAGCTTTAAGATATAGCAGCTGCAAAAATATTTTGCTGATTTTCTGGGAGGATTCTCAGCAATTATGGACATCATGGTAGAGAGAGCTGTCTCTAACACTGTAGTGAAGACAAGCTTGCACAAGACTGTTCCCAACTGCCCACACTCCATCATATTTAGTTGCATGATAGACAGTAGGGAGATGCAAGGGATAGATTTGGGGTACGCAGAATTTATGGACTATAAAATCAACGCTTGTCTCTAAAACAGAAGATAAACTCTTCAGTTCCAAAGGGACCACGTTCTCATTCACACTCAAGCTTTGTAACTTTTTCGTGAGACTTTAAATCAGATGTTATGATAGAACGAATGTCTTCTCTTTGTACAGCTGCTGACTACGTGCTCTGCCCCCCATTCAGAGAAAGCACCATAATAAAGAGATGCAAATAGTGTGCTTTTCTGAGCATCAAAAAATAAAAAGATGCCACAGCCAGTTTGCAATGGTTCAGACACATATATCCTCCCAGAGTTCTGTCAGGAGGGGAGAGGAGGGGCTGCAGGAAAAGGAAAGGAAGGTCGGTTGTTTATTTATTTATAACCTCTCCAAGCCTGTTTTCTCCAGGCAAGAATCCTTGCCAAGTCTATTTACAAAGTTCAGCCTGGGGATCGTGAGAATTGCAGCTTGCACGCTGCTCGCGGTCCGGTGCTCAGCGTTCGCCCTACCACAGCTGTGCCCTTCTTCCTTTTGCTCCACGCCAGACCTTTAGTCCTGTTTTGGGGGAGGAGAAGCAAAGCTGAGGATGATACAGGAAAAAAACATACTAGAGAAAATATGTGTTAGTAAATGAATATTAAAACTTTTGTGTCTTCATTGTTACCTGTCATTCAGACTCCATTATGATAACATGTTTCTTCTCCTGTAAGTTTTTTCTTCATGTGTGGACATTCATATAATTTACAGATTTGAACAGTAAACTCTTTCTGAGGGCCATGAGCATGAATCTAGACTGACATCTTGCCTGAAAAGCACCAGTTTTCTGGCCAGGATATGCGTTTCCATGTTTCACTGTCATCTTGCTGGCTTCGAATTGTAGTTCATGAACCAGATCTGGAAGCAACATAAAATGATGCGGCTCTGAGGACCTCACAAGCAATACACACTTAATCCTGTCTTTAAATCTGTCATATTCATGCTCCTTAGCTGATTATCCAGGAGTATAAGAAATATAAACTATATTTCAGGAAAGACTTTCAAATTAATAGCTTTATTTTAATGTAATTCAGGCAGGAATTACTGGGAGACCAAGGTCATGATCTGTTTGCAGGAAGAACAGTCTTTGTGATTTAAATGTACTTTTTATTGGGAAAGCTGATTTAGAATAAGAATGGTATCACATAATCATCCCAATGTGTATGGATACATGCTATTCTTTCACACCTGGTGTAGGTTTTAACTTGAGCTAATTCATGGAGGTAGATCCTGGGCTGTTTATCAAGGCTACAGACTTTGAAATACCTCATGAGGGAAATCTTAAACGCATTGAGGATCCTAAGCATTCTCAAGGATGACTTAAGTGCATAAATATGCATGTGACTAAGATGACAGTGATGAAAGCAGTATTTAATGTTAAAGATTATGTTTATTTTCAATATTATACTATTATTGAAGAGTATAGTATGGGCATTACTCATTTATACCACATTACGTCTCTGGAGACATTTAGGCACACACAGATTTCCTCTTGGCAGATTACAGTAGCAGAGTCAAATCCCTTCCCAGCAGAAACCAACCCTGAAATGCTGATGCTCCCAGCTATGGGGATGAGACCCGCTTGGTAGCACCCAGGGCATTTACAGCCTGACTTCAGCAGATGCAGCAGCATATTGTGGAGCAGATAAGACAGGGGACAATCAGCATGCGTATAAAGACAGGATACTTAATGACTTCCTTTTCCGCTCCTGGTCTCTTCTTCCCACTGAATAAAGCAGGTGCTTAGCTCCTATTTCCATCTTTGACTTGGACAGAAAACCAAAATAATGCAAAATCAGAAATAGCAGCTCCCAGATCTGATGCGGAGAGCAACAAGTAGTGGAATAAATTTCAGGGAAAAATCAATTATTCCATTCTGCCTTGGCAGTAGCTTTCAGAAAAGACGTCTGACAACTCTTGCACTACCTATATCACATACAAGGGGTTAAATTAATCAAACTTCATCTACGTGATCACAGAAATAGCATCATAACAAAACAGTTATTTAGAGAGAGTGCTCCTCTTTCAGCCTTACATCAAACAACATCCTAGATCCCGACATCTATTTCTATAATATTATTTTGGAGCAATACTAGTGTAATTGTCCTCAATCAGCTATGTCTTCCTCATTTTTATAATATTTTTATGTTCTGGTTGTCACAGGTAAAAAATGATGGGTCTGGTCACCTTTAAGAATTATGCAGCATTTGTGTGTTTAGACAGAAAAAGGGATTTAAATTCATGTTTGTCCATCTGCAATATGTTCTTTACAGAAACATCATGTCAAGTTCTCTTCTGTCTGAGTTAGGAGATTTATTGTGCAATTACAAATCCTGAATGTATTGTGTTAGGCTGCATTACCTGGAAGCGTAATCAGCAGAAGATAAGAGAAATTCTGACAGTTTGTGTAATATTTTTTTCTCTTGCTATCCCCCAGTGTCCTGCCTTTTACTCCTTTCTACGACTGTCTTCTTGGATTGCTAAGGAAGTACTTTATTAAATCCTCTTTCTTAGAGGAAAATGGTGTGCTTGACTCAGTTTCTGTAGTCTGTGCAAGATCAGGCTAGAGTCACAAGATCTGATTTTTCCTTTTGCATAGGAGAATTTGAGAAAAGCAACTTCTTCCATGCAGATATGAGGGTGGCTTTTAACAACTCCCAAATCCATCACATGAGACTTGTAAATATGTTGATTTGATTTCAGCAGCTGCTCATCAGTCACTCGGAAGAAATCATTGTCAAGAGTATTCATCAAAGATACACAAATACTCAAATAAAGGTAACAAAATCTTGCCTCTTGTTTCATAGACAAGCAGAATTTCTTGCCCTAGACAAAGAGGAAAATGCTTCCTGCCTAAGAGAGGAAGCAGAGCTTTGGGGGTTTTCAACAAGTCCCTTCAGAAATCCCCCCTCCCCACTAAAAAGCAAAACCAAGGGGATTCTGGGGAGCTGTTGAACTGGCTAATTTAGTCTGGTGTATACACCATGAAAATATAACTAACCCAGGAAAAGGCCTTTCACAGAATCCATTTACAGGCACAACATGAGGTCAAGTTGTAAATTGTTCGGCCAGGTTTGTTTAGCACAGCCTTGACGGATCAGGAATTGCTGATGTTTTCTACGAGGTCCATATTTGCTCAGATGGTTCTGGAAAGGTAAGCAGTGGTTTCCATTGCAAAGGGAAAGGTTTTAAAGGGCATGGCTGCTCGGGCTTCTCCATCTGAGCGGGGAGCACAGACACGCATGTGCTGCCTACCCCGGGAACACTAAGTGAACCTGAAAGCCTCCCAACATCTGGCTGCAGCTTGCCTTTGTTTGCTTTAGGCTTTCCATACAGACGACCACCCTGGCTGAGAGAGCAGGGATGAACGGGGCGTCTTCACGCATGGCTGGAGAGATGTGTGGAGTTTGTGTACCAGCCACGTCTTTGGGGATGGGGAGAGAGGCTCCGGGTTCAAAGCTTTCGCTCATGTTGGCCTTCTGAAATGAGCTCCTGGCGCAGTGGGACAGCCCTTCTCATTGCATTTGATCTCACTAACGTTTCTGCAGAGGCTCACCTGCCCTGTCCCACCCAGGGGTGCATTAACATTACTTGAAGACCCCTCCAGGTACCCCATGACCTTCAGATATCTGGGTTCTCTTTGGACATTTCGTTTGGAAATGAACTTGTATTTTGCTGGAATTTGGAGGATGCTGGCAGGAAGGGACTGTCCTTGTCTCGTTTCAGGAATTCTGCTTCCAGTTTCAGGTGAGAAAAGGGACAGGGAGAGTGAAGTGGAGAAAAGAAAACCCTAACTATGTCGGAATTAGGCTACTAAATACCAAGCAGTTTCTGGGAATTGGCTTCTACTCCTCTGAGACCTGATGCTGCTAGTTTCTCCCTCCTCTCAGGATTCAGTTTAATACAAAATTCCATGGTTTGGTGCCCTTTTTTTTTATTATTTAAGAGAATGAAAGAGATGTTGGATGGTTTTTTTTGCTAACTTCCTGCTCTAACTGAAGAAATAACCCAAGAAGCCCCACAAATAACCTGGAAAAAGATGAAAAAGCCCAACTAAGACAGTAATAGCAACAAGGACCCACCAAGTGGCCTCTCCAGCTTCTCTTTATGCCACTGGAGGCAATATTTGTGAGAACTAACACCTTGTATAGTACCCTTGATATACGTGGAAGAAAAAAAAGCCTTTCACAGTCCACAGCATAAGACTTCCTCAGGTATAAAATAGAAGCAGCAACTTTAAAGATCTGTACAAGGCCTTATCTACCCCAAAAAGTTTTCCCCCTGCTCAATGTGTATTAGTTGGTGCTAAAAATCCTATCATCCACTCCTGCAAACTTGGCTTAGTGTGTCTCTTTAGATCACCATAGCTGTAAGCATGTCACGACTTGTCTTCCATAGACTAATTTCTTGACCACCTTGGCATCAAGGTTACCCAGTGAGGTGCTGGGAATTTAAGCTTGCATGGTATTAAGATGTGAGCTTGTGGTGCTTCCCATTGTGTTCTTTCTGATTTGTTTCAGACCGAGATGCAGTTTTCACGAGAAAAAGAACGTTTCAAGCAATTCCTATTAATGTTAACGGAGCTCCCTCTTGTGGGCGAAGCAAAGCCCTTGCTGCACACTTCCAGCTCCGACAGCTTTCGCTGTCCTTCAGTGGATCTTCTTGCAAGTATTTTCCTAGCATCTGACTCACTAATAAATAAAATATTTACCTACCCAGCACTTTTTCTTCATGTATTACGGTACACAGCTTTTATTCCAATATCTTTCAGATCACTTTTAGAACTAAAATTTCAAAATTGGTAGTTCAGCTTATCCTTTTCTATGGGAAAAATCACACATTTATTGATGAAAAAGGAAGTGTTCCTGGGTTGCGATTACTTGCTCTACTGCATGTTCACTGACACAGCTGAGTCCCAAGTTGAGATGCTGCCAGTCTGTATGAAGTAGTATTGCATCATATTTAGTCCAAGACCTGTTTTGCTCACAGGTGAAGAACGTAACCCATCTTCACATGTGACTTTTCCCTCTGCCCAGGCCTCCATCTGCAATGGTCTGTGCCAAACCCAGCATGTACGTTCAGGGGTGCTACACATCGTGCAAGCTGCATTAGGGATAAACAGAGTTCACCGGACATAGTGGGATAGAATTAAATTTTCCATCACAAATGCTTTTTTTGAAAGCTGAAAGGGCACATAACATTTTAAATTACAGATGAATTCAAATCCCTTGGGCTTGGTGGTGGAACATTTTAGACAGAATAATGACAGATTGAACCCAGGGTCAGAGGGGACATCGAGCACTCTGAAGTCCTTGCAGCTGAGCGTGCCTCTTCCAGCAGCTCTGAGGACAATGAGGTTTCTTGCAAACTCTGCTGCCAAAAGGCACTTCAGAGGGGAAGCCAGGTACGCCAAGTCCTACTTCAACACATGGTGGCAGCAAGGGACTGGCTCTGGAAGGACTGGGAACCAGCGCAGGCCAGCACTGTCCTCAGACAAGGACATGTGTGCCTTTCTGAAGGAAAAAGTTTTCCGACTCTTTACATAAGAGATCATGGAGCAAAGATGTTCTGTTCCGAGATGTGACTCTGAAGAATGGCATCCCAGCAATGTCTCCTCACTCGCGTGCCCACAGCGCTGTGGGACCAGCTGCTTTCTCTCCTGTTTACAGTCTAATAGTCCTTGGGTGCTAGCTTGCGGGTTGCACTGTCTCCAAACTCACCTGAGTAGCCCCAGTGCTGTACAATCAGCCCTTAGACACTCTTGCACAATCCCTGTGCCTTCTCTGTATTAAGAATTTGAGCCATGAAAGGTTAGACAACTTTATAACTCATGAAGGGGTAAGATAGGTCCTTGCAAGCCTTCTTCGCTTGCATGAGCATCCAAATCACAAGGCTGGATCACCAGTTTGCATCTGCTCAGTTTCCCTATCTCCAGGACTGCTGCATTATTCTTTCTGAAATACAACAGCTTCACCAAGAAAATGTAGTTCAGTGGTATGGTGTTACCAGCCATGATGCTGGTACAGATGGATCCCTGCAAGGCAGGAGGAAGGATGTAGAAGCCAATGTGGTAACCACCAAACCATTACAAAGGGGCAGGGCATGGCCAACTGCTGTGTTTGAAAAGAACAGTTACCCCACCCTATTATTTTTTTTTAAAGGAAACGGTAGTAGATGATACCAAGGGGAAGGATGTGAGACCTGCTGGGAGACAGGCATTCAAATCCCCCAGGTGTGGCCATCTCATCAGCATTTCCTCTTGGTTAGCCCAGATAGCACTGGGCCATGGCTGTGGGATGCTCCCCAGGAAGAACGGTGAGTCCATGCCAGGAGGCAGCACCTCAGAATACGGTGTGGTGACAGTGAGATTCACTATACCGACTGCTCTGTGAGGTTCCAGCCAGAGGCTGTTTTCCTTTGATACTCGGGAGTGGTATTTATCCATAAATATTTAATTCCTTTAACCTATGATTGCAGCAAGGACCAGTGGAGTCGGTTAAGTCAGTCCCTCCATATCATGCTCTAAAGCCTATAGAGTTGGTTCACTTTACATCCCAATTTCAGCCTAAGCATGTCAGCTTTAACCAGTATTGTTATGTGAATAAGTGGCCTCCTTTTATAATTGCTAATTGACAATTAATGCAAAATGCCTTCTGCAGCTTACACTCCACTTACCTCCTCTTTAACCAGTCCTGCCTTACTGGTGTCAACAACCGCATGCCTGGTGACATCAGCAGTAACTACCTTCCTGCCAAGGCTCAGCCACATGCATAATAAATCCCCTATGATTCCCAATTAAGTTTATAGCTATTTATTAACTTGTGATTTAAGTGATGTAAGCTATCCCAGCTCATTTTGACTGACACAGGCCAAGGAGCTCTTGTGTGATTAGCCAGGGTATATCAAAAGGAGAGGTAACCTCTGAGGCTGGAGGATCAAGGACAGGAGATGGGCCAGGGGATGATATGACACAGGAGAGGACACGTGGCCACAGCAAACAGAACAGACACCTTTGGCTTAGTGTGAGATTGAGGGCTCCAAGTTGTCTTCCACACCCCCATCACCTGACAGCCCTTTCAGCCACCAAAAACCCAAGGCCATCTCCTGCCTGCCCTCCACGATGACACAACATCCTTAAGCCCAAGTGCTGTGCCCCTGCCATCTGTCACATAAGACAGCTCGAGGCAGCCCTGGCAAAAGGTCACTTGATAAATATGTTTTTCTGTGCTGTTTCCAGGATACAGCCCAGGCACCTTTTGAAGTCAGTGCTTTGGCATGTGCTTCACCCGTCCTTAAGGAGTTGGGTTACCCGAAGCCTCGGTTGCTCCTCCAAGAGCACTGCCAAGCTGAAACAGAGCACTGCAGCCTCAGCTTCTCGTGGCCCAATGATGAGCGAGGCAGGTGGTAGATGACGGGAGGTACGAGTGCAAATCAGGCAGCCCAGAGCACATCAAGCACATTTCACTACCCCCTTGATTAAGGTTAATGAGTACCTGCCTGTTTCAGATCAGGAATCTCCAGCCACAAAAAAATAATACCAAAGCCCTCCTTTTACTTTTTATAACAAGGGCTGGCTGACTGCCATCTGAGGGGGACGGCAGCAGGTCAGTAAACGAGGAGGACAGATCTATGCAGCACCCAGTTCCCTAATGGAAACGCATGAACAAGAAACCAATCTCTGATTAATGCACTCATTAGCTCGCAGAAAGGACAACCAAGAGCCAGAGAGATTTTAATTTTGTCCGAACACCATCTGTGCCTTTGTCTGACTTCCTCCAATTCAGGTAATCGTTTGGGAGGCACCAGTTAAATAGGAACCATCTCATAGTGCCAGCACTGATCATTGGCTATTTGGCCACTGGTCTCACTGGGCGTGAAATGGGACAGTCTTGGGTGAGATTTTATTTATTCTGATGAATAAAGGAAAACCAAGCTCATGTTAGCATCTGGTATAAATATCTATGGCATGAGCTTCTGTTCTACAATGGTTTTGAGCAATCTGGGAAGTCACGTGATTATTTCAGATTTATCACACTAAGACAAAAATAATTATCCCAATGATGACCTAACTGAACTGATTTTTTTTTTTTTAAATATAGTATGAGCCTCAAAAACCTTGGATTTAAAGACCTTGTTTACAGGAGTATTTCAGGCACAACATCTGTTAGTCATGGGTAAGCATGTCCCTTTGCATGTATTACCATTTAGGGCAGTAGAAAGACCTATCTGAAATTAAAACGCCAAATTTAGCTATAACTGAATAAAAGAGCCAGCTGATATTCTGTGTATTTATGGAAGAAAATTGGTAAATTAGGGTAAAGATTACTTCAGATGAAAACAAACAAGAAAACAACGGCAGTAAATCCGAACTAAATAACTTCTTCCTTACGCTATCCCATTATTTTTACGTCATTGTGGTTTAACAAGGCCTATATCTTATCATATTACTTTAATGGCTGCTTTTTATGTTTTGTCTTGCATGAGGGCCTTTTGCCAAAGTCACTCCCCTGCACTCCTGTGTGAATACACAAGAAGACTTGCTAAAGTCAGTAAGATTAGTCTCAGCACATGGCAACACCTCATAAAACAGGGCAAGAAGGAACTTCATAAGCTCATCTGTGGGACCATTTTTGGTGCCCGACAGCAGCTGGATACTCTTCCAGACCACTGATAGAACAGGTTTATAAGATATAAGGGGATGTACATGGGCATATCATTTCCACAAGGTGTGCATAGAGCAGCTCTCAACATGTTCTGCGCATCTCACACTTACCCAAGGGACAGTCAGTCACAGCCCAACAACTTCCCAAACCCTGAAGATGGCTTTTCCATTGCCCAAATCAACTAAACCAAAGCTTTTCCACACAGAGGCTTGTTCACTTACATCCTTGGAGCACTACAATATGGCTTACATCTTTACAGGGCACCACCACAGTAGGTCTGTACTCAGGGAATGGAATAAACAGAAATTAACCTCATACAGGTGATAATTAATGATATAATTAATGAATTAGAGCTGCAACAAATCAAGCACAGAATGGATACAGGTGTTGCTTGTGGTACCGAACAAATACCTCCATCCCAAACGACTCATTATTCCTTTGAAGTTCAGGTGCAAGCCTTATTAGCTCTGGATCATGTCCAACACTCCTTGCAATTAGCTGAGCTGCAGACTATCTGGACATCGCTTGGAGCTGGCGGGGAGATAAGAACTCCCAGTTCCTGCAGTTTTGCTCAGTGAAAAGGGAGCCAAGTGCTCTCAGTCTTTTGTGCAACTGGGTCCTCCTGCTTTGATCCCTAATAAAAGATGTTCTCTCTCTGCTTTGTAAACACTCTACTTTCAGCCTTTTGTTGTTCTGCAGAAAGAGAAATGTGCCATAAAATGTGCGTAGGCAGGGTATCAATTTCCTTGTATTGATTTTTGAATAAAAGAATTGTTCATTTAATATTTTTGTTTGATTACTTTATTAAATGTATTGATTTGTAGCAGAAGCTTGCAGAAGAAATAGGATGCCCATGACTCAGACCTATTCTTCAGCAAGAATCCCCATTAGATAATACATTATGCTAAGAATTACAGCTGCTGAGGCTTAATTATGATTAATTTATTCCCTCCCTTAGAGTGGATTAAATTTAATATTTGCAAGTGTTTTAATCCTTTCTAGATAAAACAACTCTGAACTGTCTAGGGTATGGATATGTTACAAATTATGTTAGGAAGAAGTCTGTTTTACTAAGGTCATGCTGGGAATGACAGGAAAAGATTACTGTCAAGTAACAGATTAACATTTCAGAACTGTATATACTACGGTGGGATGTGGAAATGAAAACATTCATGCAACCAAATCGACACAAGCACTTTCAAAAAGGAAAATCCGTATTACATCTAGTCTGTAGACAAAGAAACTTCAGTAGAGAAATGAACATCTTAGAGACCATCATTGCCAGAACCTGGCCCCTCCATCAGTTTGCCCTCCCACTCTCTCTCCGTTATTGCTCGTACCCTGCGCGGGGGCACGAACAGCAGCACCCAGCTGTCCGGGCAGAGACGGCCCCTCTACGAACAGGCACGGGTACAAATAACCACCGATGGTACGGTCATTTTCCTGAGCCAAACCTGCATCTCAGAAAAATACATGGCCTTGGCATGAGCAGGGTGTTGGTGGTTTTAATGTATTGTGACGGTAAAGCTGGCTTCACGTGGGATAACAAAACACAGAAAAAATGTAACTTCTGAGAACGACTTGGTCAGTTTGCAGAGCAGGGTTTAAGCTGGTGCTTGAAGTAGCAGGAAATTTGACTTCGATTGCTAAGGGAGCTCTCTCTGTCCTGTGTTCTTGCATCAAAATACTGAGCTAGAGTTTGAGTTACACTAATGCCTACTTTTCTGATGTTCTTCATTAAAAACCCTGTGGGGGGGGGGGGGGGAAAGAAAAAAAAAAAAGGATTGCCTGAATCCCAGGTGTCTTACATCCATTTTTAGTTCTATATCTAAACTTTAGCCTTTATGCCTTTTGTGCAGAATTAGGTGCCAATAAACGAAGGAATTAGCAGCTATTTCTGCAATGTGCAGAGGTGGGCAGAGAGTGGGTAGAGTTAAAAACTACAAGCAGAATTTGTACTTTAGAAAGCCACATTGTGCATTTTCCAGCTAAGATGTATGCTGAAACCAGTTCTCTGCATGAATATCTTAAAGCAGAAGAGTTTTTCCCCTTCTGTTTCTGCCATTTGAAATACGTTTTATTGCTCAGAATTGTTTGATTTTTGGATAAGAGAATACTGGTTGTACAAAAAGGTAGCTCAAGCAGATGTTTCAAAAAATCAGTGCAGTATAAAAACACTGAAGATGGAGCCTGTATTTTGTCATGTTTGTTGAAGAAAGAAACGTGCACAAACCACAGTCCAGTATTCATCTACGATTCTATTAAGTCAATGAATCTAATAAATGGACTGAGAAAAAGCAAAGCAGCGAGCAATGTGGGGGGGTCAGTAATAAAATCAAACACATGAGATGAGAAGTTTGCCAACAAGGCAAAGCTGCTTAGTGTCGTTCACACAATTTATTCATTTCCAGGTCCCCCCAGCTCTTTTAGCAGGCACCAAGAGCCCCAGCAAAGATGCTGGCTGACTGTCCATGGCTTTCACTGCAACAGGTTGCTCAGCTTTATGGAGATATTTGGCTGGCTGCAGAGTTCTTCATGCAGAAAGAGATCAGGCAAAAGATCTGTAACTTTCAGGCTGCATTTCCCACTCGTCACCCGCGCTGGGTATCTGCTCTGCAGACAGAGCACAGCACTGCGGGTGAAATCCCTTCCTTCCCCCCTGCGCTTGCATAGCTGAGTTTAAAAATTATTTCTAAGAACACAGGAGCCGTTTTTACAATCGCAGGTCACTCGGGGATATCTCCGTGCTTTCGGGGCTTGTCCCAAACTCTTTTTTAAGATCGGGTTGCATATACGGGCACTGAACCAGCAAGCCTGGCTCTGGGAGGGGTGAATATTAACCCGGAGCAGGGGGGTGCCACGTACCCAAGGCAGAGGAGCGTGGGGCCAGCCACGGCGGGACATCTCACAGCGGCTTCTGTCACCGGCTCTGGAAGCTGCGATGTGAGCAGAAGGTGGGAGGTTTGCAGGAGCTGCCTGACAAAATCTCCACGGAAACAACGGGTGCGGCTGCGTTCAAACACCTCCTGATGCACCGTCCTTGCCCGTGTGAGATCGCTCCCCATGGCCTTGCTATTTCTAAATCCGTATACAGCTTTTGGTTAAAAGAAATGAAAATTGGAGTTTTACACTGGCTGGTGTTCTCCAGAGCCCAGTGAGCTGGCATCAGTGGGCAGAGTGCCCAGCTGCCATGGGCTGCAGGTGCCCGCGGAGCCTGGCCTCACTGGGAAGTTGTCCCTTTTTCTTTTCCACAAACTTTTAGATTTCTAAGCAATGACCTATTCACTTGCCTTTTATAAATTTTGAGCAATTTACTTTGTTTCCTAATTTTTCTCCACTTGTTTTCTTTCCTTCTGTCCCTAACCCAGGACCTGATCTAAAAATAGAAAAGGAGCTAGTGTCCCCTAAGAGGGGAGAGAGATCCTGGCAAATGTTTCCATAGCTGTAGTAAAACAGTATGCAACCATCAGCCATGCCAGTTACTCACAACAAACGGACTGATTTATTCTTTATTTGTTCTGAATAAATGCAGCGTATATATTGGCAAACATTTGTTTTAGAGCTACTGATTGCATCGCTAGGGATGGAAAGTTCTTGACGAAAGGGGCTTGTCTGGGGAGCACTGCTGAGGTAGCATTTTTCTGAAGGTTTCCATTTTCCGGGTGTTTTAAAGAGCTGCAGCCAAAATAATTTTGCTTGCAACGAGGGTGATCTTCCAGCTTGAGAGTACAGAGGACATAGCAATAGATGTATGTTTTTGTGAATCAGAAACTTTGTCCATAATTACGAATTAAGTCTCGGGTGCCCATGGCACCGGTCGACAGGCGTGAACCCCCCCGGCTCATGGGCGAGCACCCCGAATGCCCCCAGCGAGTCCTGCAGCAGATCCTCCCCGCCGAGCGCCGAGGCACGCCGGGGGACAAGGTGGTGAAAAGCTGAACAGCTGTTGCCCATGTTCAGTCTATTCTGCGGATAAACAAAGCTTTAATTTTGCAGTAATGTTTAAACCAGCATCTTTAGAGTGAACATATGTTTACACTCATTATGCATATGTTTATTAGAGCTGGTCATAATGTTTTGACAGAAAAGTCCAATGAGAAAATGCAGTTTTGTCAAAACTGAAATGTTTTGCTGGATTGTTTCAATTTCTTCTTCTCAGTAATAGTAAAATATTTAACTTCAAGACAGTAAACATTTTGCTTCAATTTTCCTATCACAGTAGAGTATTAATAATTTTGTACAATGCTTCCTTACTATTGAAGCAAAACATTCCAGTGTTTCTGATTAAACATGTTCAGAAATCTTCTTTTCCAGGGTTTTTTTTTTCCTTTTTTAAACATTTTTTTCTTCCAAATTCGATCTATTTCCAAAATGTATTCTGCCCTCTCTTGCAGAGAAGAATAGCAGCCCAGAGTGTCACCGTGGCACTTCTACCTGTTCGAGCGCACAAGACAGAGGGCAACGACCCACTCCATGAGCCAAAGCTGTCCCGAAGTTCTCTTCCCTGCTTGACACAAGAAGTTTTAGCAGCTCTCACGATTTTATCAGAATCCTCCTGCTCTGTGCTTGGTTTCTGAGACCAGCTCCCAGTAGTTACTGATTTATAGGAAAGTCAAAATGAAAAGGAAACACAGCCATCAACAAGATGCATACATTTCTGGCCATTGTGGTTTTTGAATGAAAATCATCTAAAATATGAACCACAAGGCTCAGAAACCAAAAGTCAAACAAAAAGAGCCCAAATGTATCACTTCTGAAAAGCCTTATGTTTTTTCTAAGTCAGTCTCATATTTTTCTTGGCTCTGACAGAGTATTTCCAAGGATCAGAGGCTGACAGTATTATAATCTTCCTTCTGTTTCTCTCAATGCCTGTTGCGCTCAGGATTTTTCTCTGTACACGCTCCATTTTCTACTGTCTCAAGTAGAGACCTGTGACAGCCAAATCCACCTCTTCTGCTACTAGAAAAGCCCATTTTGCAGAAAGTATACTCTGCCCCCTTTCCCTGTATCAAATGTGTGTGCCAAACACCCTGTCATTTCAGGTTAAATACAATCACAATATACATATTCATTATATTTCCAAGAAATGCTTAGCATATTCATGACTTTCCCAAGAACTAATTAGCATATGTTAATGTCTTTCACGCATGTCTGTTAGCTTCCTCGGGTGGTCTTGGGGGGTCTTCAGGTGAAGGCTCATACTCCTCATCACAGTGTCCGCTGGTTGACCTTTATTTCTGCGCAAGCTCAGTTCTAAGATCACGTATACCGTGTCCTTCCAGGTTGTTTTGCTCTGGTCTTGTTGCCCTCTTGGTGCCTCTTTATCTCTGTAGCTTGGTGCATCTGCCCTCCCAAGGCCGAGCTGTCCAAGTAACATTATTTAGGAGTCTCTCTATCTTAGAGCTTTCCTATCCCCCCCCAAACCACCAAGTCAAGTTTGTCTAAGTAGTGTTATTTAGGAGCCTCTTTATCTTAGAGCTTTCCTGTCTTCTCAAAACAGCAAGGATCTACTTTAATTAGAATCACTCTAGTAAGTGGAAATTTTACATTTATGGGTATCACTACTTTCATGCACCAAGGTGTAGCGCTTGCTAAGACCTGACCCTAACAAAAGGTGGGAGAAGCAGCCCGGGCCAGAACCCAGGGAGCAGAGGGCAGGCAGAGCAAGGTGGTGGCACCAGCACAAGCGAAAGATCTCTTGCAAAGAAAATGCAGCACGGTGTGAAGGTCTTGCAATCGTCTAGCTTCAATTTTAGTAGCAATTGTTATTACAGAGTGCATAGTACTCATTTAATTCTTATCTGTTTACTAGATAGAAGCCTTCAGTAAATACAAGGTAGAGGGTTTTTGAAGCAAGAGCTGTCTTTGTCCTCTTTTTCATAGTACCTCGCACCATAGAGCAGAGCAAGCTACATAATTTGCTGCATTCTAAAGAGCAAGGAACACAAAAATAAACTGTAAATCAAGGTAGGAGCCCTAAAGTGTGATGGAGGCAGGAGAAGGCAGGCAACCCAGCACCTCCACCTGCCCCTGGGCCCCCCAGCACCGCAAGCCCCAGAGCATCAGCTGCATCCAGGCGGCGCAGCCCAGCAAATCGCCGCTTAGATCGCCAGAAGATAAACTGTCTCCTTAAAGCCTGCAATCTAAGGAAAACAATGGCGAGAAGAAGGCATCCGAAGCTTAGTCACCACGGCTACAATGTCCCTTAAAGGTTCTGTGAGTTGACTCATCCTATTAGAAGAAACAAACAGGACACCCAGTAAAGCTTTCTGACCACTCTTCTTTGTACTGTCTATTGCCCATAACAGCCAAAAACCCACCACAGAAACCACCAAAACGATAAGTTAATCTGTTTTAGCTATACTACAGGAAGAAGAAAGCCTTAAATACCCTTCCCCCCCCACCTGATGGGACAGCCGATGCAGATGGCACCCAGCTGCCATGGCTCTCCTGCAAGAGCATGGAAGCAGATGGGCCAGGCGGTGGCTTGCTTTGCTTTCCAGAAAGGCTGCTGAGGAAGAGGAAGTCTAGAGCTGGGTTGTTTTGGACTTTTTTTTCTTCAGCTTCATGAGGTACCAGCACACAGTAAGTCCTTGTGATTTTTACATTTTCATAAAGTTTTCCTAATTTTCTTAACTCTGGTTTTTGAGGGTTTAGCTCAGTTCTTGTTATTTTCTGGGCCAACTTATGAGCTTGGTATTTTCTGTAATATGTGAAAGGAAAAAAAAGGTCCTTTTTCGTTATTCTGTTTGTCCTGAAGGAACGTGTCTGAACTATACAGAAAGTAACATTCTTGGTTTGTTTGCAGTGTTGGTGTTTGCTGTATATTGTGTGCTTTTGTAGGGTCGAAGTCAGTCACAGACTGCAGTTGTTTCAGCTGCTAATGTTGATTGTGGGTTGGAATGCATTTAATAATAAAAAAAAAATCCAGTTCTGCAACTTAATTTTTTTCTGGTTTTTAAATTTCTGAAGATGAAGTGGAGCATTTACTAAGCCTTTTGATTTACTGACTGTGTTTGTCTTCTGTCTAGTAAGGTTCTAGGCAAAGCCTCCCGCACTGCTGAGAAGCAGCACAGCAAAGTCCTGCTTCTGCAGCCCTGTGCTGTTGCAGCACTATAGTGGGTCTTCTCAGTTCTCTCTCTCACAAAAAGGGAGGAATAGTATCTATAAATGCAGTTGTTCCTGTGACAGCTGATGTTGATAAAATGCTTCAGAGGCTGTGAAGTCCTGAGAGTTAGCTGCCTTACCTGGAGGTACTGGTGTGAGTCTGGCAGTGCTCTGAAAAGTTGTGGTATATCAGAAATGGGATAGCAACATTTATAAAAAAAAAAAAAGGCAGTTTCTGTATGTATAGTTGTGCTCTTGATATGACAGTAGTATTTTAGTTTTGAAGCTAGTTGCCAGCTGTGCAATGGGGTTTGGATGAGAAGGTTTTAGCAACCCGATAGTCTTGAACATAATGTATTTTATTTTCCTTGCTTGAGGGTATATAAGTTGAGAGGTACCATGTATAACCAAGCAGCTAGAGATAAATTTAGGGATGTGTGTATATATATACATACACTATTTTCAATACAGTGACTGTAATGATAGTAGAACATGTGGTCTTGTATCCGCTTAGGGCTTACTTCCAACTATCATACAAGTGTATTTTTTAACCTGACCTCTTTGTCTTTCTCCTCGTTCCCCCTTTGCCATATAAAACTCGGCTTGAAGAGCAGAGATCTCAATGGGGTTATTTCTACTGCCTGCAGTGGGGTCTGGATCAGACCCAAGGGGAGGCTGAGCAGAATAGAACAGGTCCCCAGTGGGTAGGGTAGGGTGTGAGGGATTTCCTTTCTTTCCCAGCAATCAACAAAGCACAGCCTCCTCACCTGGTTGTTTTTGCTCTTTCACTCCTGCAATTCAATAGCTATTGTCCAGCCTCAAGCCAGAGGCACGCGAACTCTGCCTGGGACTCTGCAGGTGGGCCAAGCATGGCAGCAGCTCTCCAGGTGGACCTCTGAGGCAGAATGGAGCCCTGAGAAACAACCTCCCTTGGCTGCTGCGCTGGTCTCCTAGCTGAAAACTCAGCTTTCCTTCCTTGGGGTAGCCTGGCTCTGACCTTCTTTTTGGGCACAGGATCCCTGCAGGTTTCTTGGGTCACGCAGTGATCTCCCTGCCACAGGACTGTTCTCTTTCTAACCATTTTAACTCTTTTTTGCTAGACCACAGCTCTGGGTTCCTACTTTTCCTCCTAGGTGCATGGGTAGTGCAATCAAGGTGCAAAAACTTTGTGCAATGATTGGAAGAGAAGTTAAATTCTAGACGTTTTCCATAGTATTGGAATAAGGGAAAAATTCACTGCAGATGAGTAGAGTGGTATAGCTTTTTTCCAGGCTTCAGCTAGCTTTTTGCTTAAGCTCTTTTTGGTTTGGGAGAGAAATTGCACTGTCAGGAGGGTACACGACTTGCTGTAGCTAAGCCAACACATCGAATGACAGAGCAATTTGATCAAGTTGACTTAATTGATATTGTGCATTGACAGCACGGGGAATCTCTTTCCAGTGCTGTATGGGTCAATGTGGCAATGAGCCTGACAGTCAGAAGGTGTTCAATCTCCAGATTGAATGTTTGGTCAGGGTTCTGTTAACCACCATAATAAATACTTAATAGGTACAGCTTGTTAAAAGTAAATACTGACAGAAGTTTATTCAGAAACTGCTGCTCCCCGTGATCAGATTGGATGCAGGAGCTCTTCCTCTCATTTCATGCTGTAGGATTGCAAGTGCTGCCAGAAATAGCTATTTGCTGCTATGGCGTTGCCAGCCAACTTGGGGAGACTAAAAAGATGCAGAAACATGATGGTGTCTGATTTAATCTGTGCAACCGCAGTCTCTGAAGGCTCACCCGCTTCTTCCTCCAGTTGCCCCGCATTTGCAGAGGTCCTGATCCACGTTTGTCAGAGCATGCAGATCTGTGTGAAATTCTGCAACAGCTTTGCTGGCAAGGCGTTTCATCTGTTAGAAAACTAAGCGTGTAGTTACCAATTTGCATGTTCAAAATACTGCTAGTTACAATTTAAATTACTCATATTTCATAAATTTCATAGAATATCTTTAACAGCTTTGGAATTACAGTATTTAAGATCAGCATTTCTGTAAACAACCTTTGATTATCTTTTTAATTCCACGTGAACTTCATTTCCGTGGCCTTGATACAGATTCTAGGTATCTCAATTTTTTTCAGTAAGATGACCTTTACTTTTATGAAAATAAGGTATAGGTTTATATATATGTGTACATGACATCACAAAAGATACCTCTCCTTGCTTTACCCTGCCAGGGGCTTGGGTCCTCTTAGCCTGTTATTTGCAAGGTAGGAAGTCAAGGAGTTGTTTGCTTTTTCGCTTGTAAACAGAATTGTATGAAGCAAACAAGTGACAGACAGCAGCTGAGGAATTTGAAGGTAGCCAGCTGCTCACATTTCATTTAAAGGTTAGGGTCCAATTAGCTAATGCTAATATGTTAGCCAGCGTTCCCCTCTGACAAGGCTGCAAGTTGTTCACATCGTGTCATTCTTTACAGGGGCTGGGGCCTCTCTGAGGTTTCTGGTTGTCGTTGCAGATAGTGAGAAATAAGACAAGGCACTTCCAATGCTCCTTTTTCCTGTCCCTTCCTCCTCCTGCTGCTGGTGTACATCATGCAGTGGTGATTTCCCAAGGTCAGGTGTGCCAGCTGAGTTGGAGATGTGAGTTTGAGAGCGCGCTTACTGAGCTTTTCCCACTCCAGCACAGGGCATGACCCTAACAAGACTTACCTGCGGATGTGAACAGATGCCAATGAGAAGTGCAGCACAGCCTGAAGTGAGCTGACATCCCTGTGCCTCTCCGTGAGCTCCTTGGCTGTGCTCTTAAGGCTTGCTGGAGGCTCACAGCTATCCCTGGCTCCGAAGGCAGAAAGCTGCTCTTAAAAGCAAAAGCAGCCGCTGAAGACCGTTGCATGGCATCCTGTTATCTAAGTTAGGACGAGAGGGATAACAGTATGTTTACAGGTTTTCTGGCTTAGCCTGTTCGTAAAAAAGCACTCATGTCAGGCTTTCGGACTGCTTTGTAATGGGCAAGAAGTGGGTACAGGGTGGTGGTTTAGCAAGAATTCACTCAAGGACCAGTGCATTTGACTGTACCTGCAAGTGGGTTTTATAGCTGCCAGGTTATACTACGCATAATTCACTATGTGTTTAGTGTAGACTAGAGATGGTAATATAGATGGTGTGTCCTTGAAGGAAATCGGTAGTGAGACTGGATCAAGAGGCCTCCTTCATATGGATTGATAACTGTAAATGTAACAAATGTAACACGTAGGGGATGTTATCACTTCAGGTGGTCAGAAACAAGTCTTGGTTCTTTGTGAATATTAGGACGGTTGCAAGACAAGGGACTCCTGAATAATCCCTTTAGGTGCCTGGGCCTTGGGAGAACAGGTATGCAAACTACAGAGATAAGGAGGCTGCAGGATAATCTGAAGACCCCTGCTGAGAGACGCCAAACAAACATGTGCGACAGACATTACCATATATTAATGACATTACTATGATAAACATTTCTTGGAAATGTAATTAATATGTATGTTAACATAGCATAAATACCTAGTAACTGTGTCTCTTCGGTGCACACGTTTGGAGGAGAGATCCCCCGTGTGCCCGGCGCCGTAATAAAGAATACCTGCTTAATAGTCTGCCGACTATTGAGTCTTCAATTCCGGCTTTTCACGGCATCAGGATACAGCATGGATAACTCATCCCCTTTATGCAGGAGGCTCCTAAATTCTGCGTGTCCTGGTTTTGGCTGGAATAGAGTTAATTTTCTTCCCAGTAGCTGCTGTGTTTTGGATTTAGTATGAGAAGAATGTTGACAATACTCTGATGGCTGGAGTTCTTGCTAAGAAATCAAGGACTTCTTCAGTTTCCCCTGTTTGGCTGATGAGCAGGTGGGCAGGAGCTGGGAGGGAGCAGAGCCAGGCGGCTGGTCCAAGCTGGCCAGTGGAAAGATTCTATACCCTAGACGGCATGCTCAGTATACAAATGGGGGTTGGCTGCTGGTTCAAACTTTTTCTGTGAGCTTGAACTTTTTGTGCAATTGTTGCTCGGGGACTGGCTGTGCAATCTGTTGTCGGATGGTGAGAAAAATTGTACTATGCATTGCTTGTTTTGCATATTCCGTTATTGTTATTCCTTCTTTTGTTGTCTTCATACACTGTCTTTATCTCAACCCATGAGCTTTACTTTTTGTCCGTTCTCCTCCTCATCCCACTGGGGAAGGAGGAGTGAGCGAGTGGCTGCGTGGTCCTAGCTTGCCAGTTGCTGGGTTAAACCATGGCGCTGCAGAACTTCGTCCCAGACAAAAATGTCAAATCACAGCATAACACCACATAAAAGGTTATTAGGCTTTCTGATATTGCCTGATAAATGCAGCTGTCATGTTTGAAAGTAAATTGGAGGCCTTTAGAAAACAAAATTGTTGTATCTACGGTGCAGACTATGTAGCCTTTTTTCTGTGGCATCTGTGGCAGAGGAAGCTGAAGCACTCTTCCACATTTCCCTTTCTAGAGATTTGAGGCTCCTCTCTAAGAAGAGGTGCTCTCTGCTGTTATTTCCAAAAACAATGAATCTCTCCAAATAACCTCACATTCGCCCCACTTTTAACCACCTGCTTTAGAAAGTTTTGGCATTTTATGAATTTGTATAGACCACGCCAGGACAATAAGAACCTGATGTTCCTGGAACACTACTGGTTCTCGCTGTGATTTTCTGTCTTGGCCACTTGTGTAAGAACTTGGATACCTTTTGAAAAATGGTATAAAATAAAAATGCTGAGGAATGAGTAACACTTCATATAATTTGCAGAAAGGCTGAATTAAAGTGACTGACCACCAATTTGGCTTTCTCCCAAGTGCATAAAAATTACTGCGGTGATTGTCATCCTCTGTGATGCGGAGATCTCCGCTCAGCGTGGAAAAATATTCAAGAGCTGCTTCTCCAGCTCTGGGGTTTGCCTCTTCTATGTTGTGACATCTGAAGAAGCAGCATATGCACATGACTATCCAACATCTAGGTCTGGTCCCCTAGTTTAACTCTGGTGTAACTGTGACCAATTTCTATTTCAGAGCAAATCAATAAATGTAAATGTTGTTTTCAGAGCTGTTTGAGTATTTAAGAACATTTAAGAATCAAAAATCTGAGCCTACAGCAGCCGCTAATGTTTTCTTCAGTTACTTTCCAAGTAGTTTGAAACCCATCACATCAGTTTTGCATACTGAACGTAAAACCTCAGCGTCTTTCTTTAAATACAGAAAATGTAATGCATTACTGTGTGACTGTATTACAGATCAATGCAATAAGCAAATGCATCTTTTCCAAAAGATGTCTGAGACCTGCGGAGTGGTCTTACAATGTTTATCTTCTACATGGCAGCTATGACAAATGAATGGCTACATGAAGGAAAAACACATTTTGAAATACTTGTACAGTGATGTTTCTGGCACTACTGGCGCACCTGAGGTAGGCAGGAGGGGTAGATTTAGATTAGATACAAGACAGAAACTCTTCACTCTGAGGGTGGTGAGATCCTGGCACAGGTTGCCCAGAGAAGCTGTGGCTGCCCCCTCCCTGGCAGTGCTCAAGGTCAGGTTGGATGGAGCCCTGAGCAACCTGGTCTGGTGGAAGGGGTCCCTGCCCATGGCAGGGGGGCTGGAGCAGGATGATCTATAAGGTCCCTTCAAGGCCAAACCCTTCCATAATAAAGAATTGAATATAACCCAGTGATTTAGAACAGAGCAGTGCTCTGCTGTGGATAACACAGGCTAGTAATCTTTTTCTGGTTAAACTTGCTTGTTAAAAACCAAGGTGTCTGTACAGCGCTTGTGTTGATGAGTAGAGTCTGTTCTCAGCTCATCAAACAGCTCAGCCAAACTCCTGGGCCTTCATAGATGTGAAAGAACGTACAACACTGATGTATAGCGAGGTACTCTGTGGAACTTTGTCATCAAAAGTTTGCAGTCCTCATCAATTTTATGCAAATTGTGCAGCTGGCATGGTAGATGGAGAAAGGATTTTGTCTTCTGTCAAACGCTATTTTCACTGGCTTTGGAATGGTCAGATTTTGCTGATGGACGCATTGTCTCTTCAGGGATCGAATCTGGAGAATCACTACTTTGATGATCTAGAGAATGACCAATGACGCACAAAACTCTTTGAAGGATCCTGTTAGCTTGTCTATAATAATGAAACTATTGATAATTACTGCAGTGTCCTTTGGCCATGATATTCCATACTGACCATAAGAGCATCTAATGAATAGTAGAATTAGAGCCTTAGTAAGCATGGGGGAAGGCTAGAGAACACTTTGGGAAACAAGAGCATCTTTTCATTAAATTAAAAACAAGTATTCCCTTCTAAAAATAATAAAGGGAATAGAATAGAATGAAGGGTTTGTTTTGATTCTGCCTATTCCGTGGCCTTGTTTTAGTCATTTGACATAAAAAAGATTCACTGTGAGTGTACAGACTCATGGATGATTCATCTCAGTTCCATTTTGAGAGCACAAAGAACTTGATGTGATTGTGTGGTGAATCTGGGTAAACCTCAGGTCTGGCTGAACCAGAGCAGTCAATCTAGGTAAATGTAACGTAGTTACAAAAGAAGGTCTAAGCTTCACTTATGTATTTCTATTAATACTTGGAATGGCATATTGGATTTCCCCTCTTGCTTTTTCAAGTCTGCATTGGTTGTATATATATGCTTTGCTTTCAGATAGCTGGATGACAGATTAAATGTGCGTCGTGACAGGATGATGTGCACTGTGGTAACTCGCTGCACAATAGTAAAACAGAGGTATGGGTAACAAAAGCACAGATAGCCAAAAGTTGTATCAGCAAGCTAAGTAAAAAGATATCCTTCTCCTCTGGAGATATTCCAGACCCGCCTGGTCGTGGTGCTGTGCAGCCTGCTCTGGGTGACCCTGCTTGGGCAGGGGGTTGGGCTGGGTGACCCACAGAGGGCCCCTTCCAACCCCCATCATTCTGTGATTCTGTGATCTTAGCCTTAAAAACACGGGGCCTTCTGCTATTTGTATGATTTTGATGAAAGGAAGTTTAGCCAGTTTTCAGCAACACTTTTCCAGTTTTCAGAAACTTCTCTTTTCCTTCCAGAAGTGTAGAGAGATGATCTCAGCCATGGTGGGTTCTCTCAGAACAAGAACAAAGTGCTTCTGCCTTACAGTGGTAGTCTGCATGACAAATGGAGAGGGGAAGTAGGACATGAGCAGTTGTAGATGGAGACGTGAATGGGGACAGAACAGCCACCTTGTGCCCTGTGTTCTCTGCAGACTTGTTTGGTTTCCCTCAAATCATTATCTATATGGATTGCGCTGTGCAGAGAAACAGATTCAAGGTCAACCTTTGATGGGGGTGACATCTATTTTTAAACAGCACAGATGGCACGGGCCCCTGGTCCAGCACTCTCCTCCCTGTGTGTAAGTTCAGGACTTGTTTAGAGTTTAATCCTGGCAGCGCATGGGCTGAGCTGGTCAGCACGCCGCGTGTTCACGCGGAGCTCTGCGCACAAACGGGACGGCGTGGGCCGGGTTGGGAAGTGAGGTCTGGGGAGCTTGGTCACCTGGTGTTGGAGACAAACGTTTGTACGTGCTCTTTCAGAAAACTAATGAAGCTGCATTGTTAAAAATGGTTAGCTTTCCTCCCTTTTTAAAGCATATTGGTTGGTAGCTCTGGAACTTCGTTTGTGTCTGGTTTGAAACCACTTTCCAGAATGCACCCTGAGTATTTCAAAGTCCAATTAATATGTGCATTGTTTTTTGTGCCAGCATTCTGCAGTTCTGCTCAGTTCTGTCTGTTTTCTTTGTGCTTTCTGGAAACAATGAAAGGGTTTTAATTTGTTTCTTTCCCCTCTGTTTTCCTTTTCCTCCCTTTCAGCCACCAGCAGTTCTACAACATGTTGAGTTACATCCGTCCCTCAAAGCAACTGCACAGGGTGTTTTGCATATGGCAATATTGATTTTGCAGCATTGGCTATGACTGATGTTCAGATAGTGTAATGCTACTGTGCAAAAGACATGTTTGTTTTCCTTTAACCCCTACAGGCTTATTTTATGCCTGCTCAAGGAAAGGTGTTAAATGTGGGATTTGCCTTCTGGGTCAGTGTAAGAGAACACCGTGTGCAGCTTGCTGATGTATTTAAAGAGCGCTTCATGCTCTGCGGAGGGTACGTGGTGCTTGGCAGTGATTAGCAGTGTGTAGGGTTACAGGCAGGATTTCACTGAAGGAAATTCTGCAGGAGGATAAAGGAAAGCTTTTATCCATTTAACATGGGGAGCATAGCTATCTTTCATTAAAACATTTCTGTTTTAAATGACAACATTTCACTCCCTGCAGTCACTTAATGCACTTTGAACAGAGCCACAAAGGTTGCAAAACATCTGAAGAGTATTTGAATATTTTTAAGGTTCTGTTCTGACTTCTTCTTGTAGTCAACTATTTAAATTCCCAGCACACTTATGGCCTCTTCAGAGGCTGGTTAGAACTAGATGTTGGTCTAGTATCTATCTGCACCACTGGGAATTCGTGTTGCAGGTGCAGCAAAGAGGTGCTGCTGAGATAACTGGTTTAGGAAGGCAAAAGTGGAAATAATGTGATAACAGGCAGCACAAAAGTAGTTGGTAAAGAGTAGATGCATGGAACTAGCAAAGATTTTTAAGAAAACAGTTGGAGAGTTGTAACCTCATTTTCTGTTTGGATTAGTTTTGTAGATGGCCTGTTCTGTTGCCTTCGCGTTGGTCTCAGGACAGTTGATCCTCCAGAAACTGTTCAACTGCTATCACGGTAAATGGGAAATGTTTTTCTTGGGTTGGTGTGGGTCTGGTATGGAAAGGTGTCTGAAAACTTGGGATTGGAACTAATCCTAACTTATTCTGGGTTGTAACAACTGGTCTGGGAATGGGAAATCAGCAGGATTTCTTATACTGGAAGGAAAAATCTGTTTCAGAAGTTTAGAAACAAACTTTTCAATATAAGCTATCCTTGCCTGTGCATGGTTTACCCAGTTGGTCCTTTGTCTCCATCTCAGTGGAAGTCCTAATCTGTCATATGGAGGCCCGATAAGAATTCTCTTTGGATAGGGAGGAATCCAGAAATCTGAGAGCTGTTTGCTGTGGCAGTGCACCCTCTTAGCACTGGAGGCTGATGAGGATGGCTGTTATCCTGAGAAAACTTCCAGAGATGGGTTTGGGAAAATTTAAACATAATAAAACCTGTTATTTTTTTCTGATGCATACATTCTGTATCTACAAAAGGCATAGCTCAGTTGAAGAGTTCCTCAAATTTTTATGAGTTCAGTGCTGTTAAACTCTGCCAAAAAATACTGCGTTGAGCATTTTTTTTTATTGAGCACAGTCAGCTTCAGAAAGCATTTTGTTCTATGGTAAAAATAAAGCAGAGTTTTTAGCTTAACACTGGAATCTAATATATCTGCAAAGTTGCATCGAAAATGTCAACTTCATTTTCAGATTAAATAATGTTAGTAACATCAAATTTCTCCACCTGATAAATAGACGATGCAAATAGTCCATTTAAATAGGACCATTTAAAATGACTTTCTTCAGTAGGTCAGAAGAGGTCAGCCTGGGACTAAGGGAGCTTGCAGTTAGCATTGGGTAAGCTGTCAGGCTGTATGGAAAGGACCTGGCTGTGTCTAGAATATGAAATCCACTTTCACTGTCGAGTAGTTACCTTAAAGGCAGGAATGTTTAACTTCAGAAACTGGTGACCACACTTGTATTTATGAAATATAATTATAAAATATTGGTATATTTTGGAGACTCAGACTCTGAGTGTTTCTCTAACCTTGTTCTCAATGCTTTTGTTAGCATGCCAGTGGCATAAATGGGATATCTGGTTTTCAATTCGCTTCAAACCATTAGTTTTCTGCTTGCCTGTTTGCTTAGCCAGAAGTGCATTGATTTCCATCAGACTGGCTTTCCGACCAGAAATGTTGTTGGGTAACTTCTTAGTATGCTCAAACTACACGGAAAAGTACTGCGGGAAGACTGACATTGCATATACACTATCTTCCTTTTTCAGTTTAGCCTGTTTCTTTCCCTGCCATAAAATCCCTGTGATGTGTGGACACCGTGAGGGTGGAGTCACTGGAATACGATGAGACAAAGATGTTTTCAGTAAATACAAAACATGTGGGACTGCGCTTTAGCTGGTGCATGTAAGCAAGTGTGCGAATACTAGCAGTTTCTAGAAATTCTCTTGCAGTATGATATTTTATAAGTTCATGGGCCTTTACCACATAAATCGAAGGCCAAAAATTCAAGGAAATTAACTTGAATTTAAGTTCTTCATTGCTGAATTCAAGAATGAACTTGGTGTTATAGCAGAGGACAGATGTGGCTGTTACTTGAAAACTGCTCAACAGATAGCACTGCGGTAGGAACGCAGCTTGTGCCATCTCATGCACAGGGCTCAAACAGAATTAACTTTGCCAAAGCTTACAAGAAATTGAGTTAATGTGACACTAATCAGGATTTCTGCTTTCTTGCTTAGCACTGACTTACCTGAGAGTGAGGGAAATCTACTGAAACATTGCTCTGTGTAGAGACATTGCTGCCCGTGTGAAGTGCTGGCAGGAGCTAAAGGTTGTTTTCTGTCGAGTTTCACTGTCCCTTAAGAATATGCTTAGAAGGCAGTTCTCTGAAAATACGATAGGCTTTGCTTTCCATTCCTGTGTAAACTAGAGCTGTATCAGCAGCAGGAGCATTTGCCTTGGACTCTCAACTGTAAAGAGAACTTCTTAAAAACCGGTGGTTGTGGGTACCTTCTAAAATATTTGCTTGTGGTGGCACAAGCAATTAGTTGCAGAGTAAGTGGAGTGTGACTCTTCCTTCCAAATAGCACGTCATTTGTGAAATCTCTTTCTAGAAATTATGAAAGAATTGACTTCCAAGCGTAATATCACTTTACTCGCACTGTAGCCAAGTCCTTAAATATGTATGTATTTTATTTCATAATTAAAGGTCTAAATTTTGTTAGACTAAAGAAATAAAGGAGTCTTCCACTGAGCCGTTTCTAGCACTGACAGCACTGTAGAGCTGGTTACTTTCTTTAAACATCTGCATCTGAACCTAAGACCTCATCAGTAATAACTCTGTCTAAACTGCATTAAAAGTTGTTCTGAGCAATAAGGATTTATTTTGCTTTAATGCAACTAGAAGAATAAGCTATTGCTACTCAACACTTGATGAACCAGTGAAACCTCTCAAAACCAATACATAACTGATTCCTTTCTGCTGTGTAGTTAGCTTTGCCCAGAGTGATACTCCCCAGCTGTGGAGGAGGTTGAGCTATAGCCTCATTTCATTCTGGTTCTTGCTCTTCCTACTCTGTCTTGATGTGGAAGGCCAACAGGAGACAATTTAAGGTCCATTACTTATGGTAAAATAGTATAAGATATGTTCAACTGTCAATAGCCTGCAGCACAGTAGCTCATGGAGGTACAAATGAGTTTGGGGATTCTTGTGTCTGGCACTGGTGTGGATGAGATGCAGTGCTGCTCAGTGTTGTCTGCAGATGGAAAAAGTAAGACTAGACTGGCTGGCAGTGAAGTTTTATGGGCAAATGGAGCCTGACCATGATTAAAGATGCCTTCTACCAACATCTATGGCTGCAGATTGGCCTGTTTGACCCCAGCTGCTCTGCTTGTCTCTCTTGTGTTTCTGCAAGAAGTTACTACTCATGGAGGAGGCTTGGCAGAAGTGTAAGTGGGTTGTTTCTCTGCAGCCAGCAGGCCCGTTAGCTTAATCAAAAAGTAAAAGGGATTTAAGTTAATATGCCAAGTATTCAGTTATATTAAGGCCAGTATCATATACCTTCTTTTTCTGCTCTTTTACAAGTGACCCTCACAAGCCCAGTTTAGGTGAACTGAGCTTGTGTCTTTCCATACTGTTTGGAGCAAAAAATTACAATGTAGTGCTCATTATTCAGCCTTCAGAGATGATCAACGTGCAGTACTGACACTAATGTAAAAGCAACCCTGAAGAAGGCATGATGAGATGACAGCTCTTTTGCTGGGTGTAGCCACTGTGCAGTGCTAAGGTTGTTTGTGTGTAACTTGTACTTGCTGTGTATGTCTGTAGTCAAGTTCAATCTACGTGTTAGGGCTAGCTGAGATTTCTCTTCATTTTTCTCTTCTGCCCTGGATTTTGCTGGGGGGGGAAAGGCCAGTGCAAATAATTGTAAAAGCTGCTGGCTCTCTCCAAGCCAAGACTTGCTGACCCTTTTTAAATAAATTAACTTCAGCATACAGCTGAGCAGGTAAGAGTTGGCATTCCTTGAGGAGTTAATTTCCTTTTTAATGTATTTAAGTTCTGTTAATATAATAGCCTGCAGAGCTATTAGCTGACCATTGTAAAATGCCACAGTCGTTAATTTGCAGTCCACCTGAATGGTGTTGTGTTTGTTTCCTCTGTCACAGAGTAGTGTGTGTGTCTGCGATGGGAGATTCACTTCTTACTTTTCCTCCAGTTGGGTCCTCGGAGGCATTCTCATGTCACGCTTTGCCGTCGGTCTGGAGTCTGGCAGAAAGTGCAGGATGACCTCTCTGTCACTGCTAAAGGAGGCTTTGAGCTTTACAGCATCTTTCATCTGAGCTCTCCAGTCGCATTGTGAAGATGACGTAAAGCCTCATGGCACCAGGGAGTGTTTTAGCACACAGCCCACTCCTGAAGATCGTGAAAATACCCTGGGTATTAGTCCTGTGCTTGGTAGCTATAACCATTCTATAACCAGAGCAGAGGGATGTTACTGTACAGACTCGTAGAAGTAGCATTGTTAACATAAAGGCTTGACAACAACATTTCCTGCTCTTCCTAAGATTATAATCCCCTGCTGGGAATTAGATGTATGTGTATATAGTGAACTATGGAAAAGTCTTGGTTTCCATAGTCTGTTTTTATCATTGTTTCTCAATACTCTTGGATTACCCTGTCCCTGCATTTAGTCCGTATCTCGCTTTGGGAAAGGGAGGACCTGGAGGAGACCTCCTTGGTGAGCAGAGAGCCTGAACACCGGGCCTGGTTGCTCTAAGGTGTGGTCTCAGACTGGACAGGGGCTGTATGAAAATGCATTTTTCAGAACTTTTGCTGGAGCTGATATATGAATGGCAGAAGGTTGTAAAGCCACCAGCTCCTGACTGTACAGCTTCGCTTGAGGGTTAGGCTGGAGTATGACGAGCACGTTCCTGTCCAAGCAGAGATAGCTGTAATAATAATAAAGGCAGCAAGGGAGGAGTTTGGCAAACTGAGCTGTTGTATAACGTAAATGTTCTTTTCTTTTAATAGCTGTGTGCCAATGGACTGAACAAAGTGTTCATTAATTTAGTGTTTTTTGCATATATCTTTGCTTCAGTTTATTTTTCCTTCATACTTTGATAAAAGCCAGATATTCCATGTTGTATTATGAATATGGGTTTGTAGCCAGCAGCTATGTGGAAAAATTAATACATTCCCAGTTCACTCCCAGGTGTTTCTGCTAACTGGGAGGGCAGAACAACTCTGCTGCCTGCTGATTAAAATGGATCAGGGCAAAATGGCTAAAAACTACAGCAAGTTGGAGAAAAAATTGTGTTCCTCTGGGTTATAGATTGTGCGAATTAAGCTTCAGTTTAATAAAGATCAACTCAAATGAGAAAATATCAGGAATGCAAGAGGAAATCATTCTTGGGAGCAAGAATTGCCGATTAAAAATACAGTCCTGCTAGACTTGTCACACACCCTTAACAAATCCATGTATAGACACTTTCTTTGATGGATCAGTGAAAAACAACCTACCCTGTAATGGTGGTTATTGCTCAGCTACTTGTCTGCAACCGAGTCTTCTAATGGAAATCATGTGGAATGTGTTTACTGAAGGAGTGATGTAAAGTGATAGCTAAAAGTGCGTAGCAAAGCTGAGAAGAGTACAGGAATAATGAGAGAGTGTTTTTGAAAGCTGCAAGCTAAGGCTCTGATCAAAAAATCCCTGGCTGTTGTGCAAAAATGAGTGATAATGCTTGTCTGCATTGCAATCACAGATTTCATTTTGGACATGATGAGTTGGGATATTTCTCTCTCACCCTCTGGGCCAAAGGCTGTGCATAGTTGGATTTTAAAATAGACACCACTCCGCCAGGGTCTAGAGCTCTCCTTTGCATGCTGTCACATCTTGGAAAACATGCCAGTTACTTAGTTAATTAGCAGATGACAAATTAAATGTTTGCTAAGTGAAATTGAAGACAGTTGTATTAGCAAGCTGCCCAGAATTGTATCATTATTTGAGATAACTTGGATTATTATACATCAGCAGGGCTAGGTATATAAAGCTCATGTTTCATAGGGGTGGAAAAAATATTAATTTTGCATTCTTCCTTCCCAAGAGATTTCATCCGAGTGCCAATGTCATCAATAGGATTCCATCAGCTCTGGGTATGATTACCAAAGCTCTGGCTGAAATTGCTGGGAGACTGAAGTTCAGTTCTGTGCCCGTAGCATCTTCTAATTGGAAACTCCCTACATAGGACTCAGTAACACATGGACTTGAGAACTTTCCAGAGCCTGTTGGGTTTCTACTAGAAAGAATATTTTAAAACAAATTTATGACAGTTATTTGTCTGAATACCCACTCTACTTCATCCATGGCAGAGCAGTAACACGGTCCTCGCTGAGCAAAGCTATTGCATGCACGCTGGACTTACTGCTCCTGTGAGATGCTGCTGGGTATGAATACCCTCAAGGAGTGCAAGTCAAGACCATATTTTGTTAATTACTGTTGGGCTTTAGATGAAGCTCAAAATCCACTCAAGACTCAGCTTTTTCTGGCTGAGATCAGATTTTAAATAACTCCTTCTCGTAAAAGAAATGTCCAGGTTGATTGTTCAAAACGATACGTAATGTGTGGACCGATTGCTGCTATTTCGTTTGATCTCAGTAGCTTTGAGTGCAACAAAAGGTGGATTTTTGTGGTGTTCAGGGTGGGCAGATCTGCCCTGTACAAGCACAAGGACCACAAGCTTCGTTCTGTGCTGCTGGGGGCAATGTTGCATTTGCAAAGCTATGCATTTATGCTGCAGTAAATGGGATCAGAACACAGCCTGGCTGCTGAAATGGATAGAGCTGTGAAGATTTATGCTGCCTGTCCCTTTGTAGAGTTGATGTCTGTCTTTTTATCACCATAGGTTGTACAGCATCTCTGCAAGTGAATGTAATTCACTGTGCACCCTGGATTTAAGGTCTGAGCTAATGACTTGTTCTGACACTGCTGTCTCTCACTGAGCTTAGTTTCGAATACCCTGATGTTTCTTCTGTGGGTCTTGAATAAATCAAATGGCGTAGAGCAGAAATAGAAAAAAAGGTTGTGAAAGGGAGAACAAACTAAGAGAAATGTATCCTGCAGAACTTTACTGCTGTTGACAGCGCTTAAGGGTAGCTTTAGCAGTGTCTGGTAGCCCCTCTAATTTATGGGGTGGGCAGCATCTTAAAGCTTGCTCCTTCATTTGAAAACACTTGCTCAGAGAGTCTACTGGAATGAATAAAGAGGGTGAGATTTGGCCCAGGATTTTGTCAGCCTTTATTGACTTAGAGCCTCCAGTAGTGCTGTAAGGCTACACTGGAAAGATATAAAGCAAGTAAGCAGATTTTTCTGCATGGGTAATTGTAAGGCATTTTTAAGAAGCCTTCAACTTTGGTCTTTTTTCCTTCTTTTGGAAGGAGCCTGCAAGCTCTAAAACACAAGAGAAATGTCTCTCACCAGAGGTCACTTTGCTGGCATGGGTGGTCATCTTCTCATGTCAGATTTACTGCCACAAAATGGTTAGTCCAGAATGAAAATAACTGAATCTATGAGAAAACTTTAAAACAAGTACAACATCTGTGTGGCTGCTGCAGCAGGCTTAGGAAAGAGCATCTGTTAGTGCTGAGCACGGCCAAAAAGGGAGAGCAGTTTAGTTTCACTTTTTCTTTTTCCTTAGGAGGGGAAGAAAAAAAAGCTGCATTTCTTTTTTTTTTTTTTTGCTATGTCAAAGCAGCACTTGTGTGCTCGCAGCAACTGACAGAAAATGGAGTTGTGTGAATTTGTTACAGTAGGAAAAGGATTGATGCTGCCAAACAGATGCCCAGGAGCTTTCCTCAGCTGTGCCAGAAGCCAGTGCCCAGCTGAGATCCCAGGGACCGGGGTCACCTGCGAAGGGTAAATTCCAGAGGTTATACCCAGAGTAACTTTCCAGGAGCTTGATGGGGAGAGAATGATTGAAACTGGATTGGAGAGCTGCAGGGACTTTTAATACCCTGTCAGTCAAGTTGCCCTTTCATTTTATAATCCACAGAGGCTGTGGAAGATAGTAAAATAATAATGCAGGCAGAGATCGACTGAGCAGAGAGCCCTGGCCAGTGCCAGTGTGCTCTCACTGCATGCGTGGCTGCTTTAATTTATGCTCTTATACAGCATATCCTATTTCCACTTTAGAGAGCTACACGCTATCTGATGTGATGCTCCTGCCCTTGTTCTGGTGTTACTGTGTAAAACAAATGTCCTTGTTTTACCACATCTATTGCAACTTTGCAAAGCAGTGTTTAGAGGTGAAGAAGGATTGATCAGACAGCATTTTATTGTTACTGTTTGCATTTTTATTACATTTGGAAAACGTGTTTAAAATGGTGAGTGTAAGGTTATAGAAATTATCTGGAGATAGGACAAAATGCTTCGACGTTTTCTATTTAGCTTATAAAAAGGGTTATGTGGTGATTTAAATGTAGTCACTTTCCCTTTCAGAGAGAATTTCGGTGCTTAAAGGCCTCTTTAATCTGCAGGAGAATACATAGTGTTTCATTGGAAGTTGAAGCTACACATATTGAGATTAGAGACTGGGCACATTTTAAATGCAATTTATTGATTATATTGTGGAACAAATTGCCAAGGGCAATGAAGATACTCAAAGGCTGAGAGTCTGTTGCTCCAAGAGTAGAACGTATATTAGCTAAACACTAGTTTAGGCTTAGCCAAGCTCAAGTATGTTATTTGGTACAGTGGATGACTGGAGTTCAGTCTTCTGGTACACAGAAGATCAAATGAAATATTTTAATTTGCTTTCCTGAATATAAATTCTGTGGCTGTTACCAAGCAAATATTACCTGAGCCAATCTTGGCAGACGTGCTTTGAGAGGCTCTCGTGTTTCTCTTCCTGGTCGTGCTTCCTCTTGGAGCTTTGTTTATGCAAACACTTGTATGTGATGTGCATGCATGCAAATGGATACGACACGGGTGGGAGGTCTTTCTCAGTGTCTCTCACTGGCTGATGAAGAACCTGACCGCATGAACTGATTATGCAGAAGGTGAAAGAAAGTTCTGATAACATGGGGGTTTGGCTAGAATAAGAAAATCTCTTTGCAGAAGTTGCGTGTTCTGCTTGGTACTTAAATGTAGGTGTGATGATGTGATAAGGTATAGTGCTTCTGTGGCTAAAGACTTTAATTCTATCAGCTTTATCATATCCATTTATTGGCATGCTTTGGGAAAAGAGTAGCACTTAACTTCTTGAGTAATGACTTCTTGAAATCCACTTAATTTTCTTTTCATCCCCAAATCATTGAAAACCAGCTATCATTAATTATTTTGAAGAACTATTGTCCTTGTGTCTGATTTTCTAACAAATGTGAGAGTTACAGATCATTTATCAGGGACATCTGTTGATTCTCTTCCATAGTTAATATTGTGGGTCAAATTCTGTACATTGTCTTTGGGTCAGTGCAACACAAATTGAAATATTAAGGGAGTCAGAGTTGGATATTTGCCTTGATGGCCCTTTTTTGCCAGGCTGAATTCTGTCATATTTCCTGGAAACACTGGATGTTAACTTACAACACAAGATCTCAACACATAAGCACTTCAGGGTGAGTTGAACTCTTTTCACTTTTTTTTTCCCTTGAAACATCAGAGTTCACAAATTCATAAAATCGTTTTTCTCCTCTTTGCTCTGGCATCAACATGAAAAAGCCCAATGAATTTTCTGTTGAACTAAGAGCAGGCTTAATGTGCTCTGATGTCATATACTGAAAGTGCTCTGTTGTGGATGAGATCCCGTCTGCGAAACGCCCTACATGAGGGGCAGCGTTGTGTATGCGATACAGGGCGCAATACTTCACCCACAAAGGGGAGAAGTCAGCCAAGCCTTGGCTTGAAATCAAGTTGCAAGCAAAGCAAGTGACCCCTCTCCCATCCAGCACGGCACCCGCTCATGCCTGACCGCTTGAACTGTGGTAATCTCATTAAACAGAACTCATTTAGTAGGGGAGGTGGGGAGGCTTCGCACAGCTGGTGATGGAAGCGGGGAACACTGTTGGTTTGTCAGGGCTGCCGTGGTTGAGCATCTCGTTGTGATGCTCTGTGGTGGAAGCTGTGCTTCAGCGTGAGAGCGGCCGTGGCCATGCTGATGCGGCTGCTCCTGTCTGCGACGCTCATCATTGCTGCCTGCTTTCTGGGTAAAAGACATTTGAGAGAATTTCTCATTTGGTGCCGAGGATGAGAAGGGCTCCTGTTGAGTTTTCGTCACCTCCCTGATCCATGCGTATTGCCTTAAGTAATCCTGAAGCTTGGCACCAGACAGAATACTCACTGTTTAACTTCTAGGAATTGCCCCTGAAGCCAAGCTGCTCTCATTTGAGGAGAGGTTTTCTCTGTGGTAAATCAGAACAGAGAATTACTTCCCCATAGCTTTTTGTTTGTGATTAAACAAACCAAATAGCAAAAATATTTGGTCTGTAGCATAGCAACAAATAAATGGGCTGTATAGCAACATAACTGCAACTGATCCTTAAAATAATATAGCTTTTCCCACACAAAGAGATGATGTTGGAGGCACCTCGCTAGGTAGGGCAATAAGCCTGTGCTAAGACACTGCATAATTAAGAAATGCAGAGATGTGATTCTTCTCTGGCTTATCTGCTGCGCTGGTCCACAGCCTTGGCTGTATTGCTGTTTCTCTGTACCTGTGCTCGTGTTTCACTTGGAGTCATTTAGACTTTTTTTAGATGTCTAAGTGCCTCAACATCTCTGCAGTACAGTATGATGGTACCTGGTCTTTGTAGGCTCTAGATATTACTGGAGAGGATGCTGCAGTAGATGATCGTGTTGCTGTTACGATAAAAACTGGACAGAGCAGCTCGGGGATGGGTATTTTTCAGAACTCTTGCTACTTTTTCCTCCTGTGCTTGAGGATGTGAGTTAAGCCTGTATTGGCCACTTTCTGGCTTGCCTTGGCCACTGTCAGCGTTTGGCCCTGTTTGGAGGGTGTTAACCAGACCCAGTTATTCACAGGCAAGTCCCGGATCCGTCCTCTACACGTGATTTAAGGGCAGTTTGCAAAAGCATTTGTCTGCTTGAAAAATCCCAGAGCGCCAGCAGATTTCTGACACATACTGTCCTTAAATAATAGCCTGTCAGAAGGCAAAGTCAGTGGAAGAGCCTTCCATAGGCACTGGTCCTTTGTGCTGTGTTTTGAGAAGGAGTTATAATCACAAAGCAGATCTTAATTTCCTGTTTTTCATTATAAATCAATTTGAATAGGTCTTCACTGGAAAAGCACGGCTTGTTAACGAACAGGAGCACATGAGGCTGGTGTGAGGGCTTTTATTTCTCAGAATTGTGTGATGTGCAGGGAAATTCCTTTTCATGGCTAGGATTTCATAGAAAGGAAGACGGGAAGTTCCAGCACATCAAAAAAGCTGGAAGTCCTGGATGTCAGCAAACAGATGTTCTGCATCGGTCAGCTGCTGCTAGGCCAAGGAAATAATCCTTTATCAGTGATTTAGATTTCCTATGGATCTCTAGCTCGCCTTGAGTGGTAGTTTAAAGGGCTTGCTTCCAGTGACATGTTTCATGCTGTGTTTCCAGTTGAGGCGTGTGGTAGTACAGCTGGGTGATAACTCTGAAGGCAGCTGGTCCAGGGCGAGCTGTGTGGGAGCTGGGGTTGTAGACGCTGCTTATCTAGGGCAATCACAACTTTCGCTTCTCTTTGGGAAATGGAAGAAGCAGAACACTTCCAACTCTCTCTTCTGTCTCTTCTGTGTCTATTTCTTTTATCTTTTATATGCACAAGATTTTCTTCCTGCTTTTTATCTTAATTCTATTTCTACCTGGAAGCTTACAGAAGTGAAATAGAAACGGGTTTCTTGCATGTCTAGAGAGTTGAATTAAAATTCTTCTGTAACCTAACTGGGATTTTTTGGTGCAGGCAGGTGGTTTCACTCATTTCTTGGGCTCAGCATGACTTTGCCGCTGATCCAGCTCACTTAGGTGCAGCAAGGTGTCTTTAAGGCCTTACAGAAGTAGGAGTTATTGCTCAGGTGAGCAAGGTGGGAAGTAGGAAAAGCCTCCGTGCCTGACCTCCATCTTCAGCTTGTCCATTTAGAGTCTTTATTCAGAACATGTGATGAGTGGAACATTTTGTAATGTAACTCAAAGCTTTCCTCCCTCATCAAACCTGATTACTGGGTGTGAAACTCATGTCATATTCCCTTTACTTTTTCATAAGGATTGATACAGGAGAGGCTGCTCAGGACCTTATAAATGCTTATAAATATCTGCAGGGTGGGTGTCAGGAGGACGGGGCCAGACTCTTTCCAGTGGTGCCCAGCGACAGGACAAGGGGCAACGGGCACAAACTGAAGCACAGGAAGTTCCAGCTGAACCCGAGGAAGAACTTCTTCCCTCTGAGGGTGACGGAGCCCTGGCCCAGGCTGCCCAGGGAGGCTGTGGAGTCTCCTTCTCTGGAGATATTCCAGCCCCGCCTGGATGCGGTGCTGTGCAGCCTGGTCTGGGTGACCCTGCTTGGGCAGGGGGTTGGACTGGGTGACCCACAGAGGTCCCTTCCAACCCCCATCATTCTGTGATTCTGTGACTGCTTTTTTTACAAAATATATAATGGAATAATTCTTTTTAGTAAGTGAGAAGCCCCATTTTGTGGAGAAGAGCTTTGTATTTTAAAAAAAAGCTTGGATGGTCAGTTAGCTGCGCCAATTTAAGCAAGCTAAGAAGCTTGCTGTTTGAGGGGTTTTTAGTTATCGGTGATCACTGGCCACACTCTGTCTTTGGAACGATGGAGAGAAACAATTTTTCTTCCTCTTCCCCTTGGAAAAATACAGAAAGGGTGCTTGGTTAAAAACGAAAACTATGCAGTCAGATATGTGCATGAGCAGAGTGGAAGCTTTCTAGGCAAATCCTGTATGAATCGCATGATGTGAATAATTGCCGTCTGTGCATCTCTCTCCTGAAGTGTATTTTCTGGAATAAAAATAGTATAGAGGCAGATAGAGTGCCCCTTTGGCAGGAAAAGGCAGGTACAAACTTTTTCCACAATCAGGTCTGAGTCTGGAGAAGGTGGGAGTGGTTGTGCTCAGTTGCAGCTTATACGCACATCTTGATGAAAGATGCTGCAGGAGCACGGCACCGAGCGCGGGCTGAAAAACAGTTCCCAAAGATGTTGCTAAAACCAGCAGAGGATTAAGCTAAGGTCTGGTGTCTCCAGAGCCTGGCTAAGGGCTGGATGAACTGCCCTGATGACAACTCGCTTCAAGCCTCCTATTCTGATTGGGGATTTTTTGTATTCCACTTTGATTTAGATATTTAATGGGTTTTATTGTCATTTCTCTTTTTTTCCTGAATGAAAATCTGACACTCTCCTTTTACAACTAGCCTAAGTAGCACTTTTTCTGAAAGCTTATTCCTTTGTTCTCCTCTAGGCTCCCTTTGCCATGAGGGGTTGGACCAGATCGTCTTTCCAGGTCCCTTTCAACCTGGGCTATCCTGTGATTTTGTGTTGGCCAAAATTCTGTGTCAGCATTTACGTGAACATGTTAATAGCTTTGATCGAGGCCAAATCTTTTTTCTTGTAACTTACCCACTTCTAGGCTGAAATAATTAATTTGGAGATAATGTAAATCAGTAGTGCAGATGTCTTCCTAGTTCCTTTCCATTAGCAGAGCCATTTGCCTTTCCTGGGCAAGCTTCAGCATGACTGGCATTCATTTGTCATAAAAAGCTAATTTACTGCCTCTGTTTTGTGCTGGAAATCCGGTGAGGTGTAGATGTGTAATGACTGGGATTCCTGCGTTTCCTGGGGTTGATTTGGCAGGAAACTCCATCATTTACTGCCGCTTTGTTACTCTGGCTTTCGGTGTGAACCTGAACGAACTGGGGTGTGGAAGTGCAAGCTTTGCCTTGAGGATTAATAAACCAACTTTGTGTTAGCTCTGTGTGCTGTGTTCTACCCACTGCGTTCGCTTTCTTGGATTGCAAGGCAGTTACGAGTATGTGAGGGTCTTTAGTGGAATGCTGTTGTAGCTTTTCCACTTTAACTCTAATGCAAGCAGATGAAAGTCTCAGTCCCTCCGGCTGTTTGATTGCTCTAAATAACTGTAATTTATAGAACCTCAATCATCCTTTGTCTGTTATCTGTACACTAGCTTAAAAGTAGTGGAAATCAAAAGGTAGACTTAGTGTTTTATGCTGAAGGAAGAGGAATCCACCCATTTAATCTTTCCAAGTGTTTTGTCTGAGCAAAACAAAGTTGTCGGCCAGTGGTCCAGGGTACTGCCTTGTGGCCTGCAAAATCCTGCCTGTTCCATTCTGACCTGGTCACAGAAAATGGATTTGGAAATGGTAGATGAGGGTGGAAAGCCCTTTCCTACCCCCATGTTCAGCTGTAACAAGTAACCCTTGGTGTAACTCCTTCTGCTGGGGCCACCCGTAAAGTTGTTGGTCCTTAGCAGGCAAAGCAATCTTGCTTCCAAACTTCTGCAAACATTTTTGAAACTGTATTTGTAAACATTTTGTCTTTTGACCTAGTTCTGAATGCGAGGGTGGAAGGACTGCTGCACCTGCAGCTGACATAATAGGTGTGAAGTTCCCAGCACAGTCCTTCCCGCTTCATCTTATCATCGTGTTTTACAGTTATCCATCCCCATGCAGTTACTGGAATACTGCGTGGCAGAGAATGTCCCAAGGCTCTTCATAACTCTGTAGAGTTAAAGAGAATATAATAAATTGTATCTGAAAATGTCCACTTGGGGAGTCATAATGATACTATGCATGTCAGTAGAAGGAACAAAAAAAAAAATCTGTGCTGTGATGTAAGAAGCAGCAGTTGGCAGCAAAACCCTTCTGAGCAGGGGAAATCTGAACAGGAGCCGCTTGTTAACCTTGTGCTGCTTGCTTGAGTGTTTCCCAGAACATCCCTTGGTGCCTCTGACTTTCTGCCAGGGCACCAGCTGCCTTCGCTGTCCAGCCCGCTCTCATCGTGTGAAGTGTTACCACGATGCTCGCAAAACCCACTCGCTGCCTGTTTCCAGGGGCAGGGACTTTCCATGCGATGACAGCCTTTATTAAGGGGCATTTAATTGCAGCGACGGGTGACCTGTGTGGTCATATATGTAGGCACGCTCACAAACATGAGTGCATACATCAGAATAACTTCTCTTCCCCTGCACTTCATTCACCTGGAGTATTTTTTATCTTTTGGTAGTTTATGAGAAATTTGTCACATCGTTAGCCTGTGGTAACAGGACTCAAGAAACAGATTTTAAGCTGGTGGGAGCTCTACAACTTTATGGAAATGGGCAGGGTGAGAAAGGCTGATCCAGACTGTAACAAGCTGACCAGAAATTTGAAGAGTGTTTTTTATAATAAAAACAAGGAGATATTTTTCCTTTTCCTGATAAGATGAAAATGGAAGCAGCGTTTTCTGAAATTGTCATGGGAGCTTAAAAATCTGTGTACCTCTGTAAAGATCTGCTAGTAGCAAAATGGGGTGTTTCTCCTTTTGAATCAAAGGTGATACCTCTCTGGAGGCAACCTGTTGAGCAAGTGCTGGTACAAACTGTCCAGCGCATGATGGTCTACTTGCAGAGGTGATTCCACAATAAATACAGCCCATGAATTTCACCTTCCATCTCTGCTAACACCTTTGTGTTTGAAAACAGGGCTGTTTAACTTCATGAGGGTGACACCTGGAATATGGTTAGGGCCAAAAGTAACATAATAATTGTGGTTACTTAGAGGATTGAGTAACATCTTGTTTTAGCAACATTGATATTAATGCTAATTGCTCACTGAATTCCTATAAAAAGTCTGAAGACATCCATGTTTACCCTGTAGTGATTCATTCGCTATGCAATACTGTTCCTGCAAACAACGTGCTGGGGAAAGCTGCTGTGTTTGCTTTTAATAGTGGCTTTTAATTTACTGGAAGGAGTTGTGGTCATGGGATAATCGCAGTCTTCCCTGTCAACGTTAGTAGTATTTCTCTTTGTGCATAGATAGCTTAATCGCCTCATGCTGTAAAGAATTAAATGCACCAGGAAATTCCTCACTAGTTTATTTTCTGAAAGTCTTCCCATTGTAGACAAGAGTTTGCCTGTAAATGCTGATGTGTGCTGTGAATACCAGCCCAGCCTCCTGTAGCCTGCGGATGTGCAAGGCGTCCTCCTGCCCTCCCCAGGGCTGAGTGCCAGACCCTGTGCTTGGTCTAGCGTGCCGGGCACCGCTGGGGGGGTCCCTTCATCGCAGAGCTGACGTGTCCCCTCTGGGGTGACCTGGCTGGGGAAATGACAATACAAGCCATTCAGACTGGACAATTGAGTTTTAGCTATTAAAAAGCTGTTTAACTTCTGTAGGTCCTGCTGAGTCTAAAAAGGCACCTCCAGAAGACGAAGCCTTCTATTTTAGGTAGTTATGGATCTGTAAGTTATGATTCTAAGTATATTTTTGAATATTTACCTTTGATAAAGGGACCAGGAAGGTAGACATAAGCGGCTTCTGGGGAACAGTTCGTGACTCATTTTTAGCCTGTAAATGATTTCTTCAGCCCGTGCAATGAGAAGTGATGAATATTGCATGCCAAGAAGCTCTGGCCTCTTGTTGGAGGATTTGCAGAACTGGGAGGGTGTGGAGTCGGTCCTGAATTTTACTTGTAATGAATAGCTCAGGTAGTGAGGGCTGTCATCCCCTTCATTTTTTAAAGCTGCGGCCAGGGCACAGGCACAGCCTGGAAAGCGCTGCCACTGCCACACAAACTTATTTCAGCTAAAAATCCCCGTTCAAGAAATGCACATGCTGTGAGAGTTCCTTTGTCCGCAGGAGGTGGTGAAATGAGAGAAAATGTGGATGCTGAAGCATGGAATATGTAGAAAAACCTACTAAAGACTACAATACAACAAATGTGCCATTCTGCTTGTGCACACTGTTGCAGGGAAGCAGTTTTGTGGTAACTGGTGCGTTGCCATTTTGCATCTCTTTTCTTATTACATACCAGCTGCTGCAGGAGTGCACACAGAAAATATAGTAGTTGTGACTATAACAAAAACACCAAGAAAAAAAAAAACACATTTCTAGAAGCAGAAGATAGTCAGCTCTACTAAAGCTCTCACAAAAGACTGAGGTTACTTGCAGGCAGTGACATGGCAAGAGCTAAAATTGAGAAAAATGATAGAATCATTCAGTCTGGAAAAGACCTCTAAGATCATCAGGTCCAGCTGTCACCCCATCACCACCATGCTGACTCAACCGTGTCCCGTAGTGTCACAGAGGCTGTTGAAGTTCCCGAACCAGCGTTGACAGCCCAAACCAACCAGGCAGGCGAATTTCTCTCATTGCAGTAGGTATGCTTACTCATATCCTTTTTCAATGTTGAATTAGTAAATGTGCAAGTAGAAATAGCAGTTTTTAATGTTCGGCGCAGCAGCCACCGATCTGGATGAAGTCAACTGATTCTGACAATTAGAGTAATTATTTGGCTTGCCCAGTCGCTTCTCTACTTCCAACTCTTATTCAGCCCTTGATGGTATCAAATAATTTCCTGAATGAAGCAGCGATTCTGCCTCAATAAAATATTTATGATTGTGTCGAGTGTTTCCTGATCTCTGCTTTGAGCTTGCTTTTTCTTGATTTGTTTATTGGGATTCATGTTTCTTCATAGCTCTGGGATGGAGAAACCGAAACCACACTTGTTACACGAGTGATATGAACTAGCTAGTTTGGCATGTTTGAAATCGTCCTTTAGTCATCTTCAGCTCTTTTGTTTTCCTGAGGCTAATACCCATTTGAAGATGATGATTCTGTCTTTCGTTTTTCTAGTGAATGAACTCATGGTTCAGAACTGACTTCCAAAAAGCAGATAATTTATACTGGGTTTAAAATGATGACTTATTTCTTATTTTCTTCTCTCCCTTCCTTGAGATAAAATTAAGTTGTAGCTGTGAATTATCTCTTATGATAACATTTTTCTTAACCAGCCAACCATAATTCTGGTGATCACTGTAGTAACTCAGGATATAAATGCAAGTGTGACCTGAGACACAGCCAGCACTATTTTTTCTGGGTCTTATTATTATTAATTTAATAGCAGGCTTGTGGCCAGCTAACTGACATTGAAGATGTTTGTTGTTGCTTGTGAAGGTTAAAAGGGAATTGACCCTCTGCAGATGTTTTCTTAATGCTTCTTTCATAACTGGTGCCAGACAAAGTGACTAAATCTAATACACCAGAAGAGTTAAAATGGAAAATTAGTATCTGCTGGCTTAGTTTGTTGTTGACTGGTCAGAATGACTCCATATAGGGAGCAGCTCATACTGCTCTGCTTGGAGAGGCTGAGTGTTCCTTTTCAAATAGTTTCTTAGTTGGCTTGGAATATGATTTTTTTTTCCTGTATGACCAAATATGTGTATTACAAGTGCTGATATTACTTCTTTAGTAAAACAGAATCACAGAATGTTAGGGGTTGGAAGGGACCTCTGTGGGTCACCCAGCCCAACCCCCTGCCCAAGCAAGATCACCCAGAGCAGGCTGCACAGCACCGCGTCCAGGCAGGTCTGGAATATCTCCAGAGAAGGAGACTCCACAACCTCCCTGGGGGCAGCCTGGGACAGGGCTCCGTCACCCTCAGAGGGAAGAAGTTCTTCCTCCTATTCAGCTGGAACTTCCTCAGCTTCAGTTTGTGCCCGTTGCCCCTTGTCCTGTCGCTGGACACCACTGGAAAGAGTCTGGCCCCATCCTACTGACACCCACCCTGCAGATATTTGTAGGCATTTCGAAGGTCCCCTCTCAGCCTTCTCTTCTCCAGGCTGAACAAGCCCAGCTCCCTCAGCCTCTCCTCGCAGGAGAGATGCTCCAGTCCCCTCCTCATCCTCATAGCCCTCCGCTGGGCTCTCTCCAGTAGCTCCTCGTCTTTCTTGAAGTGGGGAGCCCAGAACTGGACACAGTACTGCAGATGGGGCCTCACCAGGGCAGAGTAGAGGGGGAGGAGAACCTTCTTCGACCTGTTGGCCACACTCCTCTTGATGCACCCCAGTTACATACTATCCCTCAGCAAACGCTCACTGAGTGTCGCCACAGATTATTGTTTGTAAGATTTTGAAATAATGAAGGATTCAAAAAGAAATTTGGCTCAGTAGCGGTATCATACCAGCCATCACTCACCAGTTAAAAAGTGGGGTAGATTTATTTTCTAGGGAAGCAAGTATTCTACCTGTAATTTGAAAGTCTTCAGGAATGCGTCTGGAATGAGTCATGAACCTTGGGAGTGTCATTATTTCCTTTTCCGAGCATCCTGCCTTGTACAGGAATAAGGAGTGAAAGCTGGAGTGAAATTTGGAGTTAAGGAAACCATCCTTTTTGCAATGTCCCTCTTGCCGCTTCATGAGAGATGCGGGGTGGGAGGTACATGATGCATTGCCAAATGTATTACAGCAATCGTTGTTTTACAGTAGTGCAACCCAGGGACTTGCTGCTCTGCCTAACCATCAAATATTGGAAGGGAAGGGTGGGAAGCGCATTTGCTGCTTCAGTAAAAACTTGTTACGTTCTCCAAGGGTGGAGTAACAGACTTCAGCGTGAATGAGAATCTCCAAGAGTTGCATTTGATTTCCTGAATATTCATATTTCCTTTCCGTATCTGACATAAGCATTTAATTTCTATGTATTTACCTGTAGTTTGCACCCACTACTGAAAAGCGCTTAGCAACAGTCAAGGGCAGGGGCAGTGTTTTTTGGCCTGAGGCTTCCTACATAATAGTTCATTGCCAGGGCAGACCCACTTTTTAAAGGATGGAGATTTATGGCTGGGAATAACTGTGCTTTTATCATGAGGATATAGCTCACAATAAGGGCCCTATATGGAAAAAGGTGGTATGTCTTACCAGATTCCTGCAGATCAATTCTGTGCTGATGAGTGGTTTTGGCAGTGTGGTGGAAAGGCTTGGGTGCTTACTCTGAGGTGCCTGTCTGCCCTTGCTGAATTAAGCAGTTGCTGAATTTTTGAATTTGAGTTTTCCCTTCTGTCAGGTGTGTAAAGTCTGATTTTTCTCCCTTTCACAGCTCATTCAGATTGCAGCCTCAGTCCTGCCTTGAATTTGGGTGTGAGAAGAAGCCTTCTCCACCTCTGGAGTTTGGATGCTGGGCGTCTGGCTTGCTTTCAGCAGCACACTCTGGCCACTTGCCTCATCCAAAATGTAGGAGCAGAGCAGAACGAAAGGGCACAGAAAGTATAAACCTGCGAGGGGACTGCAGGAGGCTTGGTTCAGCTACCTACCTTACATCTTTCCTAGAAAGAAAAACAAAATACTCCTTTCTTCCCCCTGAATCTTCTGAAGCAAGTCTATTTAAAAACTAGATTTTTGTGATTTATGCTTTATGTAACATGATTTAACGATGCTGATCGCCACCAATCCTGCACTGGAGCGTTCCCAAGGATGGCTCCATAAGAAGAGGCTCAACTGCTAAGCTGCCAGAGCGCAGGGGATGGCTCAAATAATTAAACTCGCAAGCCTATAATGAGTTGCACTGTAATTTCATTGGATTTTAGAGTTTAGACACAGCTAGGAAGGCTCAGAAAGAAGTCAAATGGCCCAGGATGAGGATAAACCCAGCCCCACCATCGCACTCACCAATTTTAGGCGTGTGGCTCCCTGTCCTGTAATGTGCTGTAAACATCTGGGCTCTTTACTAAGCTGGGATGAAATCGGGCAGGGGTGGCTGGGTGGGGTGGTGTGGAGATGACAGGGTCTGACCCCGATGCCCAATGGTTAGGTAACGGGCGAGGGTGTGAGGCTCTGTCTTGTCACAGGAGCGGCAGCTGGCAGGCGGGCTCTTACCCTGCTCTTTCGGAGCCTGCACAGCAGGTCACAGCTGGAGCTTGCTTGTTGAGCTCCCTTTAAAAAAAGGTATCCATATGAATAATATACAGGGGAGATAGAACAAAATGCAAAGCATTTATCAGTGATCACTTTTTCGTCATTCTTCCCTTCCCATATTTTACTTTGACTCCAGCACACGACGCTTTGTCACAGCCTGTAACTTTTCCTTGGACTGTAATTCTTGCACTCTCAGTTGCTTGCCTGTTGTCACCTTTTTTCTCCATCCTCTCCATCTCATTTTTGTCTCCTTTTTTAGTTGTCTTTTCCCTCTTTTCTGAGCCATCTTACCATCATTGGTTTGTTTTTATTGCAGCCTGCAAGAAAATTGCTTTCTCACTTGTGATGGGGCAGATTAGTTTTTGCTGACATACGGGATTCTCTTCCAAAGAGCTCATTGGTTTGGGCAAGAGCGCTTGCATCCGTGTTCCTCTACGGTGCTTCAAGTTGCTTATAGCTGCCTTTTATTTTATTAGTTGGATTTTTAATAAAAAAGAAGGACAAATAGGAATCCAGCCATGTATCTTCTAAAGCCATTTTCTTGCTGATATTTCAGTTAAGTACTGAACAGTCTTCCAACTTTGGCATATTTTTCTACATTAATCCTAAAACGGCAAACAGTTCTGGCTCTGCGCAGTAGCTCAGCAGGCAGCTGGAGGCCAGCATAAGCACGCAGTGCCTGAGTCCTGGTACCATCCTTTGCGGTAGGTGGAGTTCTGATTATTTTTATTAGGAGTGTGACTGATTGTTCACCTCCACTTTGGGATGCTAAATGCAGTGCAGCTGCCGTCTTCTCACTGACCAAAGAAAAAGGCAGTAACTGTCCCAACAAGTTTAGGAAGTAAGAATGATGCCAAGGTGACAGATGGCCAGGGGCAGATGTGTGAGTGCGTGGACGCAAGTTCTGTTGCTCTTCTTACCGTAATCCCCAACCATGTACCCTCTCTCTAAGAGCAAAAGACAAAAGGTGTTGCCAAGCCAACAATTACAGCAAATCCAGATGCGTTTAGCATGAAGGATTTTTTTGCTCTTCAGTTATGGATTTCCTACAACAGGAGCCAAAACCAAATACCTGCTGCAACCGCGTGAATGTAATCTTGGGCAAACAGACACTTGCTGCACTGTTTGTTGAAATAGTCTGAAAGCAAATATTAGTATGAGGTAAGAAATGCAAACTGGAACTTAAAGTCTAGATAGTGAAAAAGCCACAAAACGCCAGCTCCTGTGGGGTATTGAAAACCTCAGGCCTGAGGCTGTGAACCTGGCTCACTGTGCCAACGCCCGTGAATTCAGTGGGATGGAGCGGGACCGCATGTGAGCACGGGAGTAGTAGGACTACCATTTTGGCTTCAAGTTTTGATGAGGTCGAAGCGCTTTTCGTAACATGACTACTGTCAGCTCAAAGAGCAAACACTGTTGGAGCTGCTCAGAGCTTTATCGGAGAGGGACAGAAGTCTTTTGGTACCAGGGGGATTATAAAATAAGGGAGTGTTACAGCAACAAAACACCTGTCAGTACAGGATATAATACAAATGTAAGATAATTTTCCCACCTGCACATCTCTTTGGGAGTTAACTCCTTCCTTTCTGCACAAGATTCCACTGCCCAATGACTGCGGAGGGTAACACCTGCGTTAATTGATGGTTTAACTAGTCCCCATCCCAATGGGACAACTCCCTGTTTACAGATGTTGTTCTGCAAAGGTTCAAATACAGCAAGAAGAGAAATCTGTTGCTTCTGCCCACCACGCTGTGCCAGGAAAACAGAGTTCATATTCCAAGATGATAAATATCACATTTCATAGCTGCCATCTTCCACTGCCCATCTGCAGATAAAAGATAGTTAGAAGGACTGGTCCTGTTCCAGGCTGAGGATAATACTTACTATCAAAAATTGTAAGGGGGATTTATTACGGGTTTCAATGAGCTGAGGGGCTGCCTGTATAGAATAGCTGATGGCTACTTTAGGTCTGCAGTGATTCCCCCCCTGCCCACCATGGGGATAGCAAGGGCCACATGAAGCAGTGACTGGTTTTTAGTGTTCTGTAGGGATGGTTGAGAGCAGAGAATAGAAAATTTTTGAGCCAATACTGGCTATTTGGAATCTGAACAATATTTTCCATTAAAAGGTTCTTGTCTTTAAACTTTTAGAAGTTGTTGAATAATATGATTAGATCCAGAGAACCTGAATCTTCTAATTCTCTTAAAGACTGTAACGCAATATATCTAGCCATGTTTCCAATAATATTCATTTTGAACAGTGTACAATGTGTTCCATTTGAAATACCTGGGAACATCAAATTGGGCCCTATAAGTGTCATAAAAATACAACTGATAAAAAGACAGTAGTCCAAGAGAGCACCATTAGCAAAAGGCATGGCTTAGATAAAGCAAAAGGGACATTTAGTTTTAATGGTAATTGCAAAACCATCCTCCTATTAAAAACATCATTTCCAATTAAATCAACAGAATTTACTTTGTAGCATGCTGAATGAAATGATTAGAAATGGCTCTGTAGTACTGGGTCTCTTTTGTTATGGGAAAGTATACTGGTTTGGTGCCAGGCTCCAGTTAACAGAAACAAGCAGCAAGCCATGGCACCATCATTGCATTAGGCTTCTTATACTAATTATTTTCTAATTAGAGCCAGTGAGAAATTGTGCAGTCATTACTCAGATAAACATCCCGCTTTTTAAAATAAGGACTGCAACGTCTGGATGCTTGGGTAAAAATTCAGAGCTTGGAAACTTCAGTGGAACTCCCACTGCTGACAGTGTTCATATGTTAAATGCACGAAGGGGGAATTTGGCCCTTCTGCTTCAAAACACGTGCTCTGTCTTACACTTCATACTGAGTATTTGTGAATCTAAGACTGCTTTTTTATTTGAAAAAAAAAATTATTTTAAGGAACAATGGGAGCCCTGATGGATTTCACAGATTGCTTAGTTTTAATAGCTTGAAGTGAGAAAACGCGGGGACAAAGTCTCTTTGGTGCTACTATCTTTTTTTCCTGAAGAATTTCTCCCTCTCTGTCAGTTTTAGAGCAGTGTGAGGGGGAGGGTTTGTTTTGTGGAGCTTTGAAATAAATACTAGGACTTACCTTCAAAGAAAACCTAAAAGGCAATGACTCCATTTCCAAGGAGTTCATACCACCTGCCTTGGCATGGTATTTCTCCCCTAATGTTGTCTTTTTTTGCCACTGTTGGTGTTGCATTGTGTTATGGATAGGTTAAAGCCTCTGCCTGTGACCTCAGCCCTTGGTACTGAATGGTTTCATTGTGCAGCTGGGGCTGATCGCTGCCTGTTGCCCAGGCCAGTGTTGTGTTTGCTTGGTGGCGAGGGGAGAAGGGATTCACTGTTGAGCTTCAGCTGCCTCTGGGATGCCTCCAGCCAGCACATGTGGGCTTTGGTTTCCAGCCCTATTTGACTTCCATGATGCGGGCTGCTTCTGACCCCCAGCAGAGGCTAAACCTGTCCTGGTGTTCTCCAAAGGCAGTCTCAAGGCTTTAAATCACTGATGGGATGAATGCAGCTGACCAGCCTGGGGTGATGCTTCCTGCCATCTTCCCAACCCTTGCAACAAGCAGGTGCCTTTGTCCAGGTGAGTATGTTCCTCTGGAGAGGGAAAGCTCTGTTTCCAGCATCCCATTTCATCATTGCTTTCAGAAGCCCATCCAAAGATAAACTGAGGCAATGGAAAGGCTACGTTGCCTGTGGAGTAGACCTGTAGGGGTCAGCTAACAAGCTTTGGTGGGAAAGAAAAATCTGTTGTGGTTTCCTGGGTACCAAATCCCAGAGGTAGTTACGTGGTGTTTGTTACTGGGACAGCGAGTGGCTTCAGCAAGCCTTTCTGTCAGAGGAACTGGCCTCTCTTACTCTGCCTTGCAAGTATTAACTCAACCTCTCAGCAAGGCTCTGCGGTGGTTTTGACTAGTCCCCAGTAGCTTCAGGAATAAAATAGTCCTTGGCACAAAAATCACTTCTGCCAGCGCCTTTTGACAGATCCCAACACAGTAAGTAAATTCCCGATGGTCAGTGATGCTACCATCCGACAGATATGTTTCCAGCACAAGTTTTGTCTTTGACAAGTTTTCTGAAGAAATCAGACTTCATCGCCATGGAGCCAAAAAGGATTTCTTATTCATGCTTTTTTCACACCTGTTATGTTTGGGGATTTAGTGATCAATTTTTATTTATTTTTTTCTAGTAGGAGGTGGGAGAGAGCAGAGGGGGTAGGAAAACGAATCCAATTTGGCAAGCTTAATTTGTCTTTCTATCCTGCAGCCAAAGCAGGAAGGAAATGTCTTGCAGTTGGCTGCTGTCCTTTCTGGACGTGTCTAACAGTTTAAAGTGAAATGTGGCGACTCTGGCCACCCGGGGGTTCAATGCCAAATTTAAGCCATTTGCACTGGGTGGCAAAAGCAGAGGTGCATGATATGGAGGTGTTTTGAAGGGGATGGAGGATGAAAAAAAACCACAGGTATGAATAAAGCAAGAGCTTTCTCTTACTGAATATAAAGTTCTGAATGATACAGCAATGTCCAAAAATGTGTATCATATGCGGTGATTGAGGATTTAGTGAGATTACCCTTAATCTTCCTCAGTCAATAAAAAAGGAAACAAGAATAGATCGTTTCTTAGAAAGACAATGACATTTAGTGTGTATGCTAGAGCTGGAAAATTGGCACAATGTGGTTCATGTCATAATAACATTTAAATCTTCGTAAGTTTAAGCACTAAAGTTTATCTGCAGTGCCCTGGTGCATCCATGGCTAAATGCATTTTTCTGTAAAGCTCAAATTCCTTATCTGACAGAGGGCTTGTAAATTTTCCTGGTGATAGAAATGAACATCACTAGTATAGAGCTGCTGCTGGGTTTTTCTAGCTGTCATTGGAAAAGACAACATTAAGCAGATACAAACTTTATCTGTCTTGATAATTAATGAGCTGCTGCATCATGATTTTGTGTTGCCTCATTTTCTTGTTTTCCTCACCTGTGTGTCTTGAGTAGAAATGAAACACGCTCTGAGCATGAGTATCTGAAGAGGTCCCACTTGCACCCCATTTCTAGAGTGAGAGCTGGAGTGCAGGTGGTCTGATGCTGAGGATGCTGAACGGGGCTGGAGAGACCTGGATTAAATTTCTTGTTCAGTCAGCACTTTGAGGTCTCGATAGAAAAATGCTGTGCTACAGCAGGGCAGTAGTAATTTGTCTCTGTCTCAGATTGCCACTTCAAAATTGGACAAAATTACTTCTATATCTTACAACACTTCTTAATATGCTAGAGGCTGGAAGATATGATGCTTTGCTGCAGATAAATAGGACCTCTAGGATTAAGCATTATTTCTACAGTGATATTTCTAATTAGAAAGTAACATAGCAAAATCTTGGCTGGTTTTACAGTGAGACGTGATCCAAAGAAAACCGTATTTATGTGAATGTTGTTGAACATCTCGCACCTTGCACGTCTGTGAAGGTCAGTTCTGGCATTTATGTTGGTGTTAAGGCATTAATGTAGCTGGAGCCTACTGATACGCCACAAGAAAAGTTCTCTCCAGTAGAGCAGATGAAGATGAGCCAGTTGTGCACTTGGATTTTGTGTGTGGGCATCAAAGAATGGGCAGAATTTGTAGAAAATGAGCTGTGCCAAGCAAAGCTCAGGCTGACTCATGGAGGAAAACTGCTTGGGTTGTGCAGACTAAGCCTAGGTGTTGCTCTGCTAGAGAACAGCCCCGTCGCAGTCCTTGGCTGCCTTGAGACCCGAAGGGTGTTGTCAGCTCCTTGCTGGGTTGGATTTTAGAATGAAATCCTGTTCCTTCAAAATGAGCGTATGTGCACAATCATACTCTGCTAGCTTTGGGACAGTACCTTGACGATTCAAGCCTGATCCTCAACTTAAAGTGAAGTTGCATATGAGTTTATGTATGATCATAGATTTTTGTATTTCTGCCACACAGGTGAACCTGTCATGGGTAAAGCCCCGTTACAGATGATGTAGAAGTAGCCCATCCAAATATTAAGCCCTAGCTTGACAAAGATGAGTCCTTTGAAAGTTTGTGATCTGACTGCAAAACAAGAGACAAGGGATAGCTGTGTGTGCGGGAAGGGGAGCAAACAGGATGGTAAAGAACATGTGAAACTCAAAACAGCAGCTGGTTACTACAGACAATAAACCAGTTCTTTCATAGCAGGTTTTGAACAAATATTTAGTTTATTTGCTTTTTCAAGTTGAACTTGTGAATCCTGCATGCTTGGATTTAGCAGTCTCCTGCTTAGGTGGCCTGTTTTAGTTTGCACGTGTTGGCCGAGGTGCTCTGGTCTCTCCTGCAGCTAGTCTTTCCTATTTTCCTGGGACTTCAGGAATGACACTGCTCTGGAAATTGTGAAGTATTTTTTCATAGTTACAAAAAAGTTTGTTAATGGATGTTTCATAATAAATCTTTCTCCAAATGGTAAAATAGCCAGCCTCCATAGAGGATAGGTGTGACAAGCAGCCTGAGCAGCACTTGGCACCAGAATTTTGTCAGTTTTCACCTTTTTGAGTGTGTACAGAAGTTTGCAGATTTAGAGGATGACATTTCTTGGTTTTCAGCCAGTGAAGGAGGCTATTTAGTGGTGAAAAATATATGAATTTAATTTGAGCAAAATCTTACGGCATTAGTGATATGCCACACATGGAAATACAGTACTGAAATTGCAATGTGCCTATTTTCACCTTACTAGAAAATCCATCTGTCTCCATTCTCATAAAAATACCCCAGATGAAAATGGAAAAATGCTATAGATAGCAACAGTTCTTCCAGGAAAATGTCAGAAAATCTGTTACCCTTCTCACCACTATTGTGTAAATACTAACCAATTTGGGATTCCTCTTATATGAAATAAAAAAAATACAGAAAGAAATCGGAAAATTGCAGACTTCCTCATTAATTTCCTATTTTGCTAAAGCCTGATGAACTTCAGTGATCCATGCTCCTAGAAGGAAAAGCTCTTTTAAACACTTTATCTGCAGTCCTGCTTGTAGAGATTTCCATGGCTCCACTAAATTCATTTGAAATAGTTGAGCCTGCGTCAGCCCAGGGTTTGGCATTTGCTTTGTGCAACCGTGTGTACACTCACAGTAACCTACTTGAAAAAATGGCTGGGAACAAACACCCGTTCATTCTTTGACCAGCTCTATTTTTTTTATTGGACTTGCCTGCACTGCTGCAAAATTGAAGAGTATGTGTGATATGATAGGGCTACGAGGATGATGAGGGGACTGGAGCATCTCTCCTACGAGGAGAGGCTGAGGGAGCTGGGCTTGTTCAGCCTGGAGAAGAGAAGGCTGAGAGGGGACCTTCGAAACTAAATATCTGCAGGGTGGGGGTCAGGAGGATGGGGCCAGACTCTTTCCAGTGGTGCCCAGCGACAGGACAAGGGGCAACGGGCACAAACTGAAGCACAGGAAGTTCCAGCTGAACCCGAGGAAGAACTTCTTCACTCTGAGGGTGACGGAGCCCTGGCCCAGGCTGCCCAGGGAGGTTGTGGAGTCTTCTTCTCTGGAGATATTCCAGCCCCGCCTGGACGCGGTGCTGTGCAGCCTGCTGTGGGTGACCCTTCTTGGGCAGAGGGTTGGACTGGGTGACCCACAGAGGTCCCTTCCAACCCCCACCATGCTGTGATTCTCTATTGTGAGGTTGTTTTTGATCCTGAACTTATTGATGCCATTCAAACATCCCATATGTTGGAAGAACTGCTAGAGGTATCTGAGGGAAGAGGTGTCTTCTGGTGGGTGCGTAAGCTTGCCATCTGTCCGACCCGAGAGGTGCAGTTCAGTGATGAAGTAGTACAAAAAATGCTGACTCCTCAGCTTTACAGACGATTTCTGATGTCGATGCTGGGTTTTTCTCCCTCGCAATCACAGCTGCATACTGCTGCGTTGTCACAGATGCTTTTTGGCAATTAAACAAGCTGTTACTGCTCACAGCAAGTCCTGGCTCTCTGGTTTTATTTGGAAACCTTTACCTTAGAAATGGTTAATTACTCAGCTTTTCACAATCCCTATGAGCTGGTTTTTTCAAGTTTTCTAATTTACATTGCCATGACTGGGCAGCAGTAAATCAAAGCCCAGCTGCAGCTACTGATCTCCTATAACCCTTTTTTCTCTAAGTTGTAATTTCAACTATAAGCTCAACAATAAGCCCATCTCTTAATCTCAGCATGAATAAATGGAAAATGGTCAAATGACGCACAATTTTAAGCTTCTTTCTGTATAAATTAGACAGAGTGCGTCAGTTCACTGGAATACTCTGACCTTTTCTCCTCAAAAATATTGCGGGGGGTGGGGGGAGATATCTGGGTTGAGCCCTAGGTTAGAAGTCTTCTATATTTACAAAACGCAACTGCCTAAGCATAAGGTACCAATATGTACAGAAGCTGGCGCTTAAAATATATGGGGAAATGGAAGCCAGGGCATATAGAGAAGAGTGCCAATAAAAGCCAGACAGTTACTAGCTTTCAGCAGCTAAATTTACTATAGTATTTGTATAGGGTAGTATTTCCCATCCTTAAGTGTAGGGATGAGGGATATGCCAGCTACCTGAGGGATTTAGAACTGAATTACTAATCATTTTAATCAGCGTTGTCCTTCTCTATTGCAGCTGTAAAGCAGCGAGCCAGATTTTGACCCTGGTTCCGGCAGCGTGAGGCTGTTAAAGGGAAGGGGAGGCAGAGCCTGGCTGGCTCGGTGCCGCGGGAGGGAAAGCCAGGAGCAGCGTCATGCGAACGAACGCGTGGTGACGGGAGCCTGTCAGCGCCGCACGCTTGCTGCGAGAGGCACTTGAGCAACATCTCGGGATAAGCTGAATATTAATCTTGCCGAACGCAACCCGTGCCTGAGAGCATTGAGCAAAGCGAGGTCGTGAACTGATCTCGCTCTCGTAAAAATCCACTTCAGCCGGTGTTGTGGGAATGGGTTTCTGCCCCTTGGTGCTGGTGATGCAGCGCTGTCGTATCGGCTGGGTTGGGTTGCCGTGATGGTGATCGAGCCACCCAAAGCAGCAGGCTCTGTAAACTTGGCAGGCGGGGGATGCTTTGTGTACGGGCATAGTTCTGTATACGCAGGCAACACTTCAAGAAAAATATTTCGCATTATATGTCACCTGATACTTAATTTAAAATAATTGCTCATACAAAAGAGCTTTTTTCAGAGTTTCTGGGTAAAAATTCACATTAATTTGTTGTAGAGAAAGCCTGCCTTTCAAACCAAAGCGCAAATGATGCTTGTCAAGCATTCTCTTCTCTGCAGCTTCTGTGCCAGCCCCTGCGTGGCCGGGCTCTGAGCTGGCCAGGGCATCATTTCTCCCTGTCCTTCACTTCAGCACTGTTTATGTGAAATTAGCTTCATTATTAATATGTCCTTTTCTTGGCCTGAAGGAAAAGAATTCCTAGGTGTGGAGAGATAAAGAAAAGGAAGAGGAGAAAATTGAACAGGATCTGATTATAGAGGCAAGGTTGAATTTTCATTTCTAGGTGCTACCCATAACCTCTGAGGTTTTATCTGAGCAGAAACTGTTAAGGAATGCCATTTTTTTCAAAGCAGTTTGTATCTGTTAAGTTGTCAGGGTTCTTCCTCTGAGGAAGGAAGGAGTAACTTCGTATGTCTGAAATGAAGCCATGAGTGATGGCTTTTACTCCTGGCTCTGGTTGACCCATCGATGGTGGCTTGTGATGTTAAAACCTCTCTCACCAAGGTCGTTCCCCACACCTTCCTCCTGCGGCACAGTGTCCTCCTGCAGTATGTGGATGCCCATGCCGTAGCTGCTCAGGGTGCCAGCCTGACAAAGTGGTTACAGAGGCTGAGGGGAGGGGGGTACAGACGGGAATGGCTCTGTCCCAGCCCCCGATGCTCCATATTTCAGTGAAACCAGGTGGGAGGTTTCCAGAAAGGCTGGTGCTGTGACTACCGGTCACCTTCTCCCCGGCACCGAGGATTTGCTGTGGAATGTACTAATGTAAACCCAGTCTAGTCTGACTGAAGACTTAAATTGAATTTAAAATAGTGAAAGGCACAGGGCACAAATGTGCTGGAAAAATGTGCACTGTGGGGTGGGGAATGGAAAATCTCTTAAAGTGAAACTCCAGGTTCTTAAAGATGCAGAGCTGGACTAGTGAGATGTTAAAGATCCAAATCTAGAGTGTGCATGCGTTTCCATCACCAGTGAAATGCCTATGCACGCTTCTGTTCCTTTTACCTAACACTTCTGGAGCTGAATTCCCACTCAGCTCGAGGCCAACTGAAGACTCCCTGCAATTACCTAAATCTAACCATGTGTACGTAGTGTACCTGTATTTGTCAACATATGTACCACAGTCTTCATCTGTTCCTTACGTGCTGTTCTTTACTACCCACACTGCAAGTGGGTGAATTGAGCCACAGGACTTCACCTTTTTGATACACACAGGCTCATTTTCAGAAGGCTGAAACCTGCTGTTTAATGCATTATTGAACGCTGGTCTTTATTTTTAAACTTTCCAGGAAGTTAAAAATAGACCTGATCCTTTTCATTTTCTTATACATAAAGAGCAGATCAGGATTATGCATTGAACACTGTGTATAATCCATTGGTCAGGGATTACATCTGGTGAATACATCAGTTAACTGAGTCAGGTCTATTTATGTTTTCTTAAAAAATCCGACCTGATTCTTGGCCACTTGCTTGCTGTCAGGATTAAGGCAGCAGTCACAGTGCTCTTGTTCAGCTTTGAGTGTATTTGATCGTCGCTGGATTTTGAGCTATGCATTCATCCAGTATCTGCAGATTGATCAGAAGGTTGAGTGGATGCTCGAAAGAAATGCTTTGATTTTGGATTAGGTGTGGGTTTCTTAGTTTCTCAGCATTTTCTGAAAGAGAAAGTAACATGACATAGAATGAACATATATTTTAAAAAAGAAATTCTGTCCTGTTGTTGCTTTGAACTGGAGATTGTTCAGGAACACAAACCCTATCCCATCTGTAGGCACAGCAGTCTGCCTTAACACCTTGGATTTCACCATAAAGAAATCATAATAACTGAGATGAGCAGGGCCAGAACAATCTCTGTAACCCTGAGCAACTCTGTCAGAGATTCATGAGGAGGACCGGGTCTGGTGTGGAGGGGTCTGTGTGTACTGGATACCAAAATCATTTCTTTGATTTCTATGGAAATATACTATGCTGCTAGGTATTCATGTCTTAAACAACCTTAAGCTGCATAAATGAAAGGGAGAAAAAATCCAATCAGTGCTTAATTTGTTACAATGAATTGTCAAAGAGCCGTAGGGGTTTATATGCAATGCTGTGAATAATTAATCATTACAGGTGGGATTTTCGAAAGTGCTTGGGGGCCGGCTCAGCCCCACTCATGCCAGGGGAGATGGATGAATGCTCTAGAAAATCTCATTGAAATAACAAAGATTTGAGCTAACCAACAACCATTTCTCTATATATCCCATTCTCTGTGACCTCCTTTGGTGGAATTTTGGGACCTGAAAAAATAAGTGTCTTGCAGAAAACTTAATTGGAAAGGTAATTCTTCATATTTTGGTTTGAGTTTTAATTTTTTTCTAAAGGAATGTGCTAAGAAATCAGTCCAAAAAAGGAAATAAATCCACTAGCTTCACCAAAGCTGTCAGTAACAGATAATTTGGGATAAAACATTGTAGCAATCATTCTTCACTTGCTCACTCCTTGTGTCTATAGCATTTTTCTACACAATTACAATGTTTTTTCTTGTGCTGTGAGTTTCAATGGGAGGATGAACCCATAGCTGAGATCTGTTTTGAAAACCATCTTGTGTGCACTTCAGCAGCTTTCTGCATCTTAAATATGCCCAACTCTTTAGAAAAACAATCTCTTCTTGAAAGAGGGCTTTTTTTGGATGTAGACATGCAAATAAGTGGTTGTAAGACAAGCTGCAGAGTGAATTTGTGATGAATGCTACTTTCCCAGAGAAACTGTCCCTGTGTACATTTATTATTGAAAGAACAGGCTGAGCAAACTATCCACCAAGAGATTCATACTGAGCACAGCAGAGCAGAACTCTTGCTTGTACTCATCGAGTATCTCCTGCAGGACCATTGCTCACTAATTGGGAGAGCTGTCAGGGCTGGCTCGTGTGCATCTCTCGGACTAATATCCTGTACTTTGCAAAATGTAATCTCCGTATGTGCAGTATAAAATGTTTTGTGTGTGGTAAGAACTGGTCTCTGGGCTTCAGCTTTTTCCACCTATAAAAAAGAATACTTACTAGAGAATGGAAACGTTCAGAGAAAAGGGAGAACTTTTTCACTGGAAGAATCTTTCCTGCAAGGTGTTCCATATCCTATTGCTTATGAACCCTCTGATCTATATTTACAAATGGCCTTAAAATGGCAGGTAAGCAAAAATAGGGTTGGGTGAAAGGAATACTGCCAGCCACCTGGCTCACCAGCTTAGTATCGCATTCAAGTCTTTCGACCTTGCTAGAGCCTCCATGAGGGGTGTTACGGCTCAGGGGGATTAGAAGGTGTGAAAAGCACTAATTCAGCTTTCCCCACAGAGTAGGTTACATCCATTGCTGATCTCAGTTACAATATGATTTTCTGTTTTCTAATAGGGAGGAGTTGGTTGGGGAAGAGGACATGCTAGCTGCTCAGAGCAGTGGCTGGCTACCCCTTGGAGCTCACTCTGTATTTTTGGAAATATGTTCTGGAACTGTTGATGGAAAATTGACAAGCTAAGAACAGTGGACATCATTTAAAAGTAATCTGGAGATAGGTTTGTTCAGGTCGCTTCTCCCAGGCTTGCAGATGGGGAAAGTGCAAAGGAGGGGTTGTGAGCCTGAGGTTTTGTTCATCATTCCAAGAACCATGTGAAGACCACGCTGACAGTAAGGCAGGCAGTTCCATGTTATAAACTCATCACCAGTGCTTTGGTGATCCAAGCTGATGGTGGAGGGTCAGGGTTTCTGCTCCTGCTCAACAGCAGTGACAGGAGAAGACAGATCTGGAGCCCATCCCAGTTCTCCCCCCACCCCTCGCCTCCTCCTGAGCAGCCGCAGCCCAGCAGTTTCCTCTTGTTCTTGGAGTGGCAAAATTCAGCCTTGCTGCTGTGTGGAAACCTTGAGCCATCCCTGCTGCACCTCTGTTCTGCGTTTTTGGGAAAGGGCAAGGAGAGGCAACAAAGGATTTGTAAATAGGCTGGATTATTAGGGACTCCTATTGCAATGCGAGAAAGGTTTTGAGTGGAGGGTTAGTAAGGGGAATGCTCTGGCCAATGCTCTATTCATGCGAAGTGTTAAAACACTCCAGTCCTCACTGATATGAGCTCCTGCCTGTGTAATTTCTGGTCTGTAGCACTTTTTCCTGTTTATATGTAGCAGAGCCACTGGATGACACACCTCTCGTATTTTTGGAGATACCACCTAACACAATGAGCCCCAGACTGTCATACTTCCAAGTATGTGATCTTGGTTGGTTTTTAACTCTCATGTCTTGACCTATGTGATTTTTCCACTTTAAACCAGCTGATTAATGCTCATGCTACAGCAGTTTGAAGTTCCCAGAAGCAGTATAACCCATCAGCCTCCAATATACTTAAGCAATCCCAGCTGAAGAAGCTTAGAAGCTGAAGAAGCTCCATACTGAGATGTAGGCAGGCTCTAACTGTTGTGCACTGCTCTGGTCCACGGAGCAGAATTCAGCTGTTCTGTGGGGAAAACGGAAAGTTCCACTGCAGGGCTCCACGCAGAGGCTGAAAGACAATCAGATTTGTTTAGATGTGGAAGGTTAACTTGTGTCCTGGACCCTGTGTGCGAAGTGAGTGGCAGAAGACACTGAGGACAGACTAGAGCAAGGCTAATGAGCAGCAACAGTTGGAAAATGCATTTTCAGTAATACCTGTTTCTTATAAACTGCAAGTACCCGTTTGCAGCAGCAGATCTTCTCTGCTGATTGACAAATTCCAGGGGAAGATCTCTTTACTTTTGAAGTTTCTCTTCTTACTGAACTGTGAGTTGAAAAGCAAAGTTTGAGAATCTCGGTTATGTCTGAATTAGTAAAAATTGGAGCTGCTCCAAGTTCATACACAGGTGTTTTATGGTCTATCTCAGAGCAACTATTAGATATGTACAGAAGTTGTGTTGATAGCAGTATCTCTGATTCAGAACCATGGTTGGGAAGGTACATCCAGCTGGAAAACAAATAGTCTTAAACATGATTTCCCGTGTTCTAGCGAGGGCAAGCTGTGTGTTGCTTTTTTAATATTTTCACTTATTTTCTAAATATGCATGGCTGAAGAAGCAGTGCAGTGTGAGAGCACTTACTGTCGTGAAGGGAAGGCAGAGAAGCAAAGAAAAGTGCATTTGAGTGTACGGAGTCTTTGTTTGTGTGAACAAATCGAGCAGTTGCATGGCCAGAAAGATAACGCACACAAACAGGCTGTGTATGGAAATACGGGTGTGGGCAAGTGGGCTTCAACCCTTTTACTAAGCTGCACATGATTAGGCCTGTGATGTTAAGTGGAAACTTATCACAAATAAAAATAACTGCTTCAAAATAAGCTTTCCAGTATAGAAGTCCAGGATTTTATATTTACAGATTATTTTTATGGATGCCATTTTTTCTTTCCATTATTGTCTGTCATTTGTAGGGGAATTATTCATCTACTCTACTCCTCAAAGATTTATTTGCTAATCTTCACTAACAGGTGCTTTCTAGGCATATGTGTACCCATCCCTTTGTGAAGATGCTCTGGATCTGCTTTTGGGACTCTTCCCCCGCCTCTGCTCTTTAAAACCCAAGGCCAAAAATTTCATATCTGTCTGCCTACGCATTAGGTACCTAAATCTGTTTCATGCATCACATGCAGAATAAGAACATGAAAGCGTGCTTGTAAAGGGTGGTTGTAAAACTAAGTTGGTGCTCTATTAAGAGAACTATTTACAGAATGCAGCAGCTCCAAGTCTGGCCAAACTTACGAGATGGGTTTGTGGGTGCCACCTCCATAGTCCTCCCTCTGAGTTTTGTTCATTTCTCCAGGCTCAGTGCAGTGGTTAGTTACCACGTTAAACCAGGTTTGCTGATTCAGTGTTGTTTGGTTGAGTGGCCACCAGTTTCCCATGAGAAGAGGTTGCCATTGAGCTGTGTGCATGACCAAGAAAACCCCTTGGCCGTAAGGTGTTGTGATCCATGTCTGCTCTTCAGCTCGTTAGTTCCTCTTGGCTACTCCAGAAGTTCGCTCTTCAGCTGATCAGAAACCTCTGTGCTTGAGAGGTGACTTATTTTTTTTCACCAAGACTTTTCTTCTTTCTTCGCTTTTATTCTCTTTACAGATCAAATGTTCAGTTCCTCTATATATGGGCTTCTCTTCTGAACGCTGCTAATCTTCATTGTGTTTTATCCAGTTAGCGCTGCAGCACAGGGAGATGTTGTTGCAGATTTACTGGTGGGAAATCTAAGCAATGAAAACAAATGCTCAATGTCATAAAGTCTGTTCTGTGGTAGAAAGGGGAATCTGAATCAACTCCTTCAAAACTGCTCTTAATTGGTTGAATAATAGTTTAGGAATTGTATAATTTGTGTGTGAATCCAATTAATGACCCAGCAATGGGCTGAAAACAAGAGATACTTTGTATTAAAACCAAGTGAAACTGAAGTTTCTACCTATAACTGGGAAAGCATGGCATTTTCCAGATCACGGAGAAAATTAAGAGGTACCATCACAAAACAGTGACATTTCGTGTGCTGTGTTACTTTGGACTCGAAGGTCAATGATGAGGTCTCACAGTGGCAGAGATCATGACATGTTTTAAAGAGTAAGAAACCCATTCAGAGAGGCTAAATGGATTGCCCAAAACCACAGATCAAACTGCAGAAGTTGGTGCATCCCTGATAAAGCTGGTGAAAGGACCGTGTTCAGAGGTGGAAAGAGGACCCTGTTCTTTGCAGGGGGTCAGGGTAAGGGAATTGGAAACAGCACTGATGGGGGGGGGGAAATAACTGCTACGTTGGAGATAAGTGAATAAAAATACACTGCCAGCAAGCAAGGACAGCTGTGGTGCTACACCCAATGGCGACTGTGGAAAAACAAGGCTGTAAAATAAATATACACATGGGGAAAGGTTAGGCAGGTCTTACTTTCCAGCCTACTGTTACTGTAACCCATATTGCACAACACCCTGTTTTCGGTTGTGGGCACTTTGCTGTTAACTAACGGAAGGGATGGGTGACAGTTTGGGCCATTCAAAAATCACTGCTTTGGTCTGTCTGTCCCGCCAGATTTCTGTGATTCTCAGCTGTAGGGACAGGGGAACTTTAACATGGGAAGAGGAACAGTGCTATGGTACTTCAGTACAACCATTGCCTTCATGCAGCTGCCGAAGCAAGTATGTCCTGTCCTTCAGGGCTGATGGAGCTGCTCTTGCTCCAGGTACTGGAGTAAGGTTAGGTAGGAGAGGTCCCTGGCTAGCTATAAAAAGTAAAAATAAAATAAAATATCACAGTATTTGAAATGGGTAGTAATTGCTCAGAAGACAGTAATTTCAACTGCTTGCTGAAATTTCACTGAAACGTAAAATTCTGGCTAAAAGAAAACATAGCAGTTGGAGTGGTTTGAGTTTCTGAAAAGGATAGGTTTTTCAATTGGAATTTCAGTACCTTTTTGTGCTTGTGAAAGTGGTGAATGCTGCTCTGATTTTAGGTTTATTCTGTTCTTTATCTTGGCTATTATAATGTGTTTCAAAAAGTAAATGTAAATGATCAAAATAGTTCCACGTTATTTCACACATGGTTCTAACTCAAAGACAATAATCCTTTGTAGGAATAACTCACAGGTTTGTCTTAATTGTATATATTACTCTACTACAGTCTGTAGAGATTTCAGGATCCTCCAGAAGTTATCAGAATTTCATCTGTTTCTACTTTATTAGGCTTTAAAAAAACACTATTATTTTAATACCTATATTTATGAGAATCTTATGTTTATGCTATTATGGTGATGCTATTCTGTTGAAAAATATGTAAAAATTAATCAGTTTGGTGGAGAGTCTTAATTAATGTAGGGAACTTGATGTTCATTCTTTTTCTACTAGAGCTGTGTGGTAAGAGACAAAGGTAATTTGTTAGTGGTACAAAAATAGGATAAATACATAATTTCACAATCAAGATCTACCATGGAAAAATACTCGGGTTTTGTGCTGTTCTGAGTGGGAGCATCATGAGTGACTCTAGAAATGGACACAGCATCCCCGTCAGGTCAGCAAGCTCCAGCTGCAGTCACTGGCACAGAGGTAAAGGTAGCAGCAATGATGTTGCCAGTTTGTGGAGTTATTTGAATGCTTTAGCTTTGTGTAATGGGGAGGTGTTTCTCCTTGCTAAGCATAATCAAGGCAAGAACCATGCAACTGCAGAAGGCTTCCATCTCCATGAGGACATACAAACCAGTTTTGGCCATACTGTCTTGCCTTGTCTCTGGCGACAACTGATCGAGCATTTGGTGCTTATATCTGTGTCAGACATTGTCTCTAAAATCAGTCCCAAAAATCTGGGAAAGTAAAAAAATTACCAGAAATTATGAAGAAGAGCAAGTAAATCTGAAAGTCCCAAGCAACCAGCCTACCTCCTGTCCAACAGGATTCCTTCCTAAACCAGGCTGGACAAGGGTCACTTCTCCAGTCTCCTACAGTCACTCAGCTTATTATTAGTGCACTGTTGTTGGTGTTATTTCAGAATTTCCAGTATACCAAGTGGTAACTTTAGTCAGCATTGTCAGAAAAAAAATAGCGCCTATAAACTATTTTAGACTTCAGCACATCAACAGTTACTAATACCGTGCTTTACAAGGCTCAGTAAGTTATGGAGCTAAGCTATCTGTTGGTAAAATAAAACCAAACACAATATTTAGCCTGCAACTGTGCACTTACAGCATATAAAAAGTTGCTTATTTTTCCATAGGGAGAGGGAGCGCTTTCTGCTGTAATTATCAGGTGGCAGTTGTGCCTGCAGAAATGTTACTTGCCACTTTGACAAATGCATTTAAGAAGTTTGAGTGTTCAACATCTGACAAATATTTGTCCCATTATAACTTTGATTAGTTTCACACATGCAAAAACAAGCATTAAGTCATGAAAAGTTGTGTTAAGTATGCTGTAACAAGTGATGTTTGTGTAAAGTGTATAAAAATAGTGAGTAAAAATTGATACCTACACTTATGAGAATCACAAAGGCAAATGACTGAGCAAATAAATATGTAAACTGTCAGAGTGTCAGAATAAAAATCAAACACCAGAAAATGAAAAACTCATGTTTTTACAGCTACCATAAAGAAAATTGTCAGTCTAGCTTGATTATTTAACCACTCCTATGACTGCAGAAGAATGAACATTGACAATTCCAATTAATTTGTACTGAAGTTGTTCAGAACTGTCTAATGGCAGATCTGTAACAAGTGTCTTTACTTCATGGTGCTGGTACTCAGTAGCATGGCTTAATGCAAAGTTTGCAGATGTCATGGGCAAAACCTAATTAAGAGGTTGTAATCAAGCTGTATCTGAGCCCTGACCCGACATTCACTGAAGTCTAGGATAATCCTTCCATCAACTTTGACTGGTGATTGCTCATCCTCTGCAGAGCTGCTGCATGCCATACACAGACTACTCCTCAACTGTGCTCCTGCGAGGAAGACCCAGTTTTGGTGGCTTTTTAGAATTTCTCATGTTAACGAAGAGCCAGCAGATGGTTAGTTAAAATTGTTTAGGATCACGCTGTACTGTACATGACACATCTTGTAAGTGTAAAAACAAATTGTTGGTATTTCTCTTCCAGCAATCATTGGAGAAGGATTTGGACCAGGTTCTGTCCCTGCCAAATTCAAAGTTGTGGAGCCTTACTGTTTTGGCAAAGAGTACAAACAATTTCCATTGTGCAGCTCAAGCAAAAAAATACATACAAAGCTGTTGAATCGTGCACTTTTATGTGTTTTCATTTGGCACAGGAAAATGTAATCATTAAACAAATCTGTTTATCTAACAGGTCAACTTTGATGTATCTTAGCAAGTAAAAGCCATCATTACTGCATGTCTCTTGCTTGAGGAGTGTGAACTAGCTCTTCTCAGAACAAAGAACAGAAAGCTGATGCTAGGCATGGAGGCTGCCAATGCAGTATTTCTTAGCCTTTTAGTGTCTTCCAATACCTTTTGAAAGGAATTTTTTACTCTTTATAATGTACCTCTTCCTAGTTTACCTTTGGAATCACCCTCTGCTTTATTAAAGTAAAAGGCTTTTTCATTCCATTATGACTAGTCTTGGGCAGGTCAACGTAATTTATTGGAGGCAGATACAAGCTTATCCTCCTTCTTGCTTCAGCCAAAAGCCTCGTAGATGTGTAGTCATCTGGGACTGGGCTCAGCATTGTGCTCACAGCAGCTGCATGCTGTATGTTTTGAAGATCCTGCTGTCTTGAAAGACAAAGGGGCTTCTCTCACACCTTCAAACCATAAGACAAAGCCTGTTACCTGAAACATTCACAGCGAGTGTTTTCCACGTTCAGTCCTACCATCTGTCAGATTCTCTCATCTACAGATTGTCTTGTGAGTTGTGAAGCTGTTCTTGATGGGGCATAGGGAGTTCATGGTGCTTATTTTTGCCCAGGTGTAAATAACTTTGACAAAGGGCATGAAAGAATCCAGTCCAAGGTGCTGTCAGTGTTGTGGGTGCAGGTTTCCCACAAATCTTTCTTTTGCAGCTCTCTCCTTTTAATGAGTTACAAAACCTACTCATTCACTTTCTCTCATTTTATTACAAGCTGCAAGTGTCCAAATATTTCCCCATCTGAATTCTGACCGTACAATAAGCTGTCGTTCCAGTCCAGTAAAATTTCGCATTTATGACATTCCAAAAGCTGTTGCCCATTAGCAGTTTCTCAAGCTTCAGGGTGTTTTGCAACACTGCCGTCTAACTAATGATTGAAGGGAAAACAACATAATCATGTGCTGACATTCCAAGTTATTTTATAAGACACTTTTATCTCAGTCACCCTTTTGCTCCCTGCCGTGTTAGGCTAAATCTGCTCCATCCACTGCTGCTTCCTTGAAGCATTTCTGTGATTGAGACTAGAGGTCCTCCTTCAGCTGCTTTGGGAGGCAGTGGATCTTCCCTATCATAGGGCATGCCCCCCTCATACACCAAGGGACAAGGAATTCAGCTGATGGTAACTGTTGGTTAGCTGTCCTGACTCTGCACCAGAATGATCCCCAGAAGCAGCTTTACTGGCAGGTTTAATTTAATGTATGTTAAAGGAGTAAAAACCATGACCGGCTTTGTGGTGTGCAGAAGTGATGGCGTTGCTGGAGAATTTATCTGCAGGGCTCAACTGGGCTTGGGATGTCTAGGTCTAAAAATATGATTGTTTCCTGCCTGTACTGAACAGTTAGGGATGCCTGTGCAATAACAGTTGCGTATTCAGAGGTCTCTGAGCTCCCAGAGTGATGTAAGGAGTTTTGCTGTGTTAGCATGTCTTGGGTGTTGCTGTGGAATGGGGATGTTTATTCACAGTACATTAGTTTCCTTTGTGTAAGTGTTCCAGAGAAGTGAGGTGTCTCGTGGTTGTGTAACTCGCAGGTGATGAGCATGAAAACCTCCGGGGTCCTGAGTGGGAGCAGGAGAAGAGACCCCACAAAAGCATTTCCCTCTAATGAGGCGGGTTTGCAGAGTGGGAAACTGGGGGATTCCCAGGCCAAAGAATAGGGCAAGGACAATATCATAGTCTGTGCTTTTAGAGGTTCTCCTGTTTCTTCTGGGTACTTGGAAATAGTTTTGCTTTTACTCTGAGTGGGTGGAAAGTGTGCCACAAATTCTATTTGTCTTTGCAGGAGTGTTGTTCAAGCCGGCTCCCTTTGAGCAGATGGCTGAGGTTCTCTTTGATTTCTGAGTTCTGGTGAGCTTAAAGTGGGGAAAAAAGCCTAAAACCAGACACCGCTCCACACCAAACTGTGAAGCTGCAGATACGTACCGTTGCAATGCCAAGTTACAAACTGGGCCTGCTTCTCATCCTGTTTTCCAAGTAAGCAGTTTGTCAGCTTGCAACAAAAACCCAAACTAGCTAAAAGCTTGCATCACTTGGGCTGGTTTTTAACAGACATGGCCAAAATTACCTCTTGCTGAGCTGAGATTTACCTGTATGCTTACAAATAAAGCACAAATCTGTTACTCAGTTGAAATTAGGAGTGTTCCCATAATCCCCAGAGAAGAGAGGAAAAAAGGTGTAAAACCAAAACTGAACTCTAATGATGTGCCCCCGCTCGCACTATGCAAGATAAGTACTGCAAAGTAATTTATCAATGTTTTTATTCCTGGTTGATTTCTTTAACCCCTCCGAACAAAATTAGGGAATCAAAAGTGATACTCACTCTTCACAGTGTGTTAATGGAAAGTTTGAGTCAGCGGAAAATAATTCCTTGGTTTTTAGAGTCAGTGATATTTACAATTTGCCAATTCACTGACACTTTCGGCAATTCCTATACGTGCCAGTAAATACCAAACACCAAAACTTGCAAAACACAAGAGGAGGATAATAAAATGATAGGGATTGTTTTATCTGTGAGCCAAGCCTTGTTACCTTTAAACGAGATTGATCATTCTCAGGACAGATCAACAATTTCTGTGGGTAAAAGTTTTATAACGACTATTGTCTTGTTAAACTATGGAAGAGCAGAACTTGAACTCTGTCTCAAAAGTATCTGTCCAAAGCTGTACAGTTCTGTTTATGGTTATACACACGAGGCCAAACCACTGGGACTTCAAAAAGGATTTTCAGAAGAAAATAGAACTCTCATTCATTCATTCCAGAAATTAAATTTAAAAATAATTAAGTAAATTGAAAAATAAGAAATTATTCCTGCATTGTTATATGTTCATAGTTTCCAGTGTTTAGATGTTAAAATTGTGGTCGTTTTTCTTGGTGACTGACTAAAGAAAGAATAGAGAAGGGAGAAAGGTCCAAAGGGGATTTAATTAAAGTATTAAAAGTTATGAGGGGCACAGCTGTCTGATCACTTCATTGCCCCTCAGGGAACAGTCAAAGGGTCAGGATTAATGACAAATACATTTAAAGCATGTCAAAGGAAAAATATCATACATGTTTAAGCAGCCTTTGGAATTAACTGTTGCAGGAAGCCACAAGAGAGTATGGTATAGCTTGACTTTTTAAAGAGCTGGATCGCTTTATAAATTAATAGCTAGGCTAGGAGGTAATATTTATATCTTGACAGCCTTAAACTGAGATATGGTGCTGGATTTTAATGATGCTAAAGTCTTACAAACTCTTCTTGGCACAAACAGAAGGGGGTATCGATGTCTAAAAGAAGCAAAGCCCTACACACAGAAGTCACAGATATCTATGTGAAATTTGAGCAGGTATATAAATTAATGTAGGATTCAGGTAAGCAGATCATTCATCTTTTCAAAGAGTAACTGACAAGAGATAGTCTGAATTTCTTATATTCAGATTAAAGCATGGGTGCTCTTCTGGGTCATCATGAATACGTTGTACCTAAAATGTACATGCTGTAGATATCTCTTATCGACTCTGCCTGACTGCCACAACTGTGTAAAGAGAAAGCAAAATCTGAAAAGAAAAAAAAAAAAAAAAAGAAACCCAGAGTAAAGCTCTGAAATGCAGTCTGTATCTCTACAGTTGATTTCTGTAGCAGCTATATTGTATATCCTTCATAACAGCCTTGGACTATATGGGAGCTTTTCTGCCAGAATTAATCCTCATTGTTTCTGTATCAACACTTAGTTAAACATTTGAGTAATTAATGAAGACACAACCTGCATAAGTGAACTTGCAAGCGGTGAAGAATTGTCACCTAGCACAGCATATTGATGCAAAATACAATGTGCTCCCAGGGCTTGTTTTGTAATCTTTTTTGGTTCCTAAAGAAAATCTGTCTGAAACCCACCTATCCTTTACTAGCCAGGGATTGTGAGTCAGTCTCAGGTTTGCAACCGATTAACTCGTCTATCCCTAGCTTCTTAAGTAAAGAGTGTAAGACTTGCAAGTCAGAGCAAAAAATTACAAAATGCAGGAAAACTTCCTCCTCTTCCAAGGGTTTGTTCTTTGCTCAACCCTCTTCTAGTTTCATCTTCTTGGCATTAGCATCATTTTCAGAAACGATATCCCATGTTAGCCTTTGAGATTTTTTCTGTTCACTCCTTATGTGTGGCTATTTCTGTGATCTAGCCATTCAGCAGAACTGTGGCCTCCACTCCTCCAAGGGCCACTGGTATCATGACAGATCACTAATTTCTCTTCCAGTAGTCCCCGTTGTGCCGTCCACTTGCTGAGGCCCAGAAGCAGACTGAGCGATTTAGCCTCTGCTCTCCAGAGACCTCCCCAACTCCTGGATGCGCCTCTGTCTTTCTGCACCTTGCGAAGGTGCGCAGTGCCCTATTGCCCTTTAATTTAGGGTCTGGTACCCAACCACCAGTCCCTTCCCCAAGGAACCTCAGCAGTTGTGACTCTACCTTCAGTCAAGGAACTGGAAAACTTGCATAACAAAAGCTCCTGCTGCTTATAAATAAGGAGCAACTGCCTGCTCGTTGGATCAGACCCGTTCGTGTCTTCCTTGCTCTCAAGCTTCAGTAAATTTGGAAGGCAAAGGAGTTATGCAAGTTCATATCAACTGAAGACCTCACTGCCTTTTATTAAAGTTGTGCTGGTTTGGCCTTCTTTTATGTTTAAGACTAGGAATGGGCAGGAAAATTTGAACGCTTAAATTAAGTATCCTTTCAAAATTCTAGCCAAATCTTCAGTCGGCTTGTTTCAAGTGTGTTGATGATTTCTTCTTAAAGTATCCTGGCAAACAGCAGCTTCAAAAGATTAGCAATTCTATTTGTATTGGAGTTGGCTGAAAGTTTGCAAACGTGAGCAAAATCAGTGCAAGCCACTGCTAGCATGTGTACTACTGCCAGGTTGGAATGAAAGCTCATTCCCAGTCCACTTGAAGCTTACCTTAAATATTCCCAAAACCGCTGTCTGTGACCCTGGAAACTTGATGCAAGTTAAAGACTGAGATGTAACATCTGCTTGATACGTGCGTTCACTCCCTGAATCCTCGGGTAAGTGAAGGTGGACAGCAGGAGAGCAAATACAATTTTCTCCTGCTCTGTTACACTATATCCTTCAAGGGGAGGTACAAGAGGAGAAGCTGAATTAATTGCAATATACCACGAATGATTCTGAAAGGTGTAGCAGCAGAAAACACAGGGCTCGTATGTCAGCTGCTGCACATTAGTAGGGATTCACTAAGCCAATAGTCATGCCATTTTTTAGCATCAGCTGGGAAAGGATCTGGCCCACTATCTTTCACTTTACATGAGTTAAGAAACCGAGAGATTCAGTAACATGCCTCTCTGCTGAGTCAATAGAGTAAGAACCTTTCTTTCCATGTGCATTAGTTTTGCAGCTATGGCAACAGTGTATGCGTGAGGAAAGGGAGTGCTTAAAATAGGCTCCTGCTCCTAGTTGGAAAGAGCTGACAGCAAACATGTGTGGTCACCCGAGAACAGGGAGGGAGCAGCGCGCTATTCTCAGCCTCCCCTCGGGTCATCTGCCCTGTGCTGGTGGACACTGTAACTGAGAAGGTGGATGCTCCAGGTAGCAGCAGCAGCTTTGCTGTGCCCCAAAACCTTCTCCGAAGTTTTGAGGTTTCTTCCTCCATGCCCCTTCCCACTATGCTGGCTCATCGCAAGCAAGCTGGGACATGATCATCAAGAAGGGACTTGAATGATGCTGGTCAGTTGTAGAAGTTGTCATTTGTGGCTAACAAGCAGGCTGGTCTCTTCCACGAAAGTATTGCAAGGTCGAGACAAACCTCGCTGCACAGTAATTCAAATGCTTAGCAAAAGGCCCACAGTAATGCGTAGATGTTGTAGGGTGTCCTTCTTCCAACTTGAGCTCTACTATGCTATTTCAGAGAGGGGGAAAGCTAGGGAAGTGGAAAATAGTAGCTTTGGCTCATAAGCTGTAACCTGTTTTGGTCTCCATCAATTAATTTGGCATTGGCTGTATTGTATGCTATTATTAGGCACTCTATTCCCCTCTGCAACAAATTAAGGCTTTCACATCTGCCTAAAAATAAAACTTTCCTGTCTGCGGGCTAACAAGCAAAACCAGAATGCAGCATATGTGTAATAAAGATGCACAGCTGTTCTGTCTATGAACTCAGGAACGTGTAAGAGGTTTTTTGTTAAGGATACAGTAGGTACCCAACAGCGAGAAATGGCATTTCCAAGAAACTGTCAAGCTTAAAGCATTGTAGAGAGATGGTTACAAAAGGTGAAACCAGGGGGAAATATCCAGAAGATTACAAGAACTTAAATTAAAAAAAGCTAGTTTTAGTTCTTTCTTTAAGCCAGTCCTGGAAGGTGACACTCTTGATTAAAGAGAAATAGCCGTAAGGGAAGGTGCAATTCCCCTAGTATTTTATGTAACTCCCAGACCCCTAAGCTTCTCAGCATTTGCAGCTCTCGTTTTCTGCCTCTCTAGTCCAACAGCTTGTACTGTACTTCCCCCCAGAGCCATGGCTCTGCCCACCCTTGGCAGATGGTGGAGAGGAGAGGGCTCCTGCAGGCACCCCTAGCTAGGGCTGCACCCTGGCACCAGGCACAGCTCTCCTCTGTCCTGGCCTGTAAGCTGAAGAAGAAAAATGTGCATCGCTGGTGGCTTGCAGTGAGGCCGTACAGATATATTTATTATCAAAGGATTTCATAGTTTGTCATGCTCTAAGGAGCCCCTGTGCAAGACACTTTTCACCTGGCCAAAAAAGTTATGGAGTGAAAGGAACAGGATCTGTAGCACGTTTTGTTGTTTTCAGCAGCCGTGTGCTTGGGTGAGATTTTGTCATCTCCAAATTGTTGCTTCTGCTGCTTAACGTGCTCTGAGTAAGGACTGCGTGATATGTAATACAGCATGTGCGTTTCCATTCTTTCCGTGGCTCAAACAGGCAGGCATCTTCAAGAGAGCCGGCTCAAGCTGGTCTAGCTTTTTATCACCCGACACATTTAGATATGCTCTTTAGATAAGATTAGCTAATGAATTTCCTTTGACATCGGTATTTACTCTGTCTCTACCTTAGTTCCATTGCTGTGATGTGGGATCCTTGCTTTGCTCTTTTTCATTCTGGCTGTCTGCATGATGTATGAATATTGAAGTCTGTTCTGTAGGCAGTAAGCAATTTTTTTCAGAAATTGGTTGAAAGGAGATGATCTGTTTTACATTTGTATTTGGCCCCAAAGTAATAGCATAGAATTGTTAACTAGCAAAACAATGGGTTGCAAGGCATTTTTTTGAGATAAAAAAGAGGAAAAAATCTGTTAATTGGATTAGTATAAAATGTACTTACCATGTTCATTCAGATGTGTTAGGAACCATAGTAATTAGCACATTTAATTGCTGATTTTACGTGCAGGAAACGGTAATCTCCAAAGCGAGGGAACTTGCCTCCAAGGTCATGCGGGGTATCCTCTCACAGCTCTTTCCGCACCAGCAATGTTTTCCTGGTACCTGAAGGATTTTCCTGAGAGGGGTCAGTGGAGTACACGGTGCTGACTACAAGACACAAAGTCTAAGTACCAGACCATGGAAGAAAAAAAAAAGAAATAACGCTTTCTTGTTTTTCTCCTTTTCTTCTGAATTGCATGACATTTCACAGAAATTACTGCAAAACTTTTTCCATTCAGACTTTAGCACTGGTTTGGTGACACACTTGGTAAGATTAGCAATTTTCCACGCGTTATAAATGAAAACTGTTTCGAAAGCTGACTAAACCTTTCCATTCAAAGATGCATTTTCAGGTTTTTTACAACTTCACAAACTTTAAACCTTGATTTGAGGATGACATTTTCTAGGCCAAGAATCCTTGTCCCTGTTAGACACAAACACACTCGCTCTTGCGTTAGCCGGACCCTCAGCCGTGGCTGTTTCGGGCTGTCGTTGGCTCCATCGTTTTGTAGTCTACACTCATTTTCCTGGCTTTTACCTCACAGCACACTTCGATACATTTTGAAAGGGCATGAACAAGATAATGGTTTTGAAAGAGGGAAAAATCCTGGGGTTTTTTTAAGTAACTGTGTTTTGCAAGTTGAAGACAAAACACTTTGCATAGTTCGTGCTTCTAATCACACATAGAAGGCTTTAAAGCAAGGATATGCTTGAAAAAGATGATTTTCTTTTTAAAAACAATCATTTTAAGTTCATTTAAACTTCACGCACAAAACATGAAAAAGTTCCAGAAGTCTCTTTTCCTGTGCTAAATTGTATTTGCCAAAGCAGACCATTTTTCAACTAAGAAAAACACTTTGTCTGAAAAATATTGATCTGTGGTAATACCAGGCATCGCATTGCCAAATGCACCTTGTCTTATCTCGCCTGACTTCCCCACCTTTCTGATGATAGGAAAAGCGACAGCTTTCCTTGTTCCTGATGAAGATCTGCTTTTCTCAGCCAATGTCAATAGCGCTATTAACATGCTATTTTCCACAAAAAAATGTGGAAATTTGATCTTGGTGAATCTACATAAGAACAGTAATATTTCACAGGCATAAAGTAGACAATAACTGATTTTCTGTTTTTAAACTTTCTATCCAATTATTGTAGTAACTGCTAAAGCTTAGCAGCAGGGTGAAGAAATGATACGATGAAATAAAGTGGTATTTGTAATAGATTTTTGAAAAGCTATTATTAACATCTATGAATGCAGGCTATAAAAAAAAAAATACAGCGGTGACTCATTCGTGTTCCCTGAGTCCTGCGCGTTTTGTGTAGGAACGTCCTGCCTTAGACACAGCTCCTGCTGAGAGAAGGAGGAACAGGTTGTGAGTCAGCATGGAGGAAGATCTGTACGGCCTTCTCTGTGCTGAATCAGAGAACCTGATGAGAGGAAAACCTTGCGGCGCAATGACTGACACTGGTACTGGCAACCTGCGGGGATTAAAGAGGAGTTCAGCTCTGTGTGGAATCATAGAATCATAGAATGGTTTGGGTTGGAAGGCACCTTAAAGATCATCTGGTTCCAACCCCCATGAGCAGGGACATCTTCCACTAGACCAGGTTGCTCAGAGCTCCATCCAGCCTGGTCTTGGACACTGCCAGGGAGGGGGTATCCACAGCTTCTCTGGGCAACCTGGGACAGTGTTTCACCACGCTCATGGTGAAGAATTTCTTCCTAATATCCAATCTAACTCTGCCCTCTTCTAGTTAGCTGTTCCCCCTTGTCCTATCACTGCACACCCTTGTGCAAAGCCCCTCTCCATCCTTCCTGTCGGCCCCTTCAGGCACTGGCAGCTGCTCTAAGGTCACCCCGGAGCCTTCTCTTCTCCAGGCTGAGCAGCCCCAACTCCCTCAGCCTGTCCTCATAGGAGAGGTGCTCCAGCCCAGTAGGACCTGTCCTTGTAGGACAGGTATTCCAGTGTAGTGCTGAGCAGTACTGGTTGAAGATGATGGACTGGAACCTGGAGTCCTTTGTTTGGGCTGTCCTCACTCCAAGAGGCACAGTGATGGAACTGGAAACCCTGCTTGGAGACTCTAAGCAAATAGGCTGTGAAACAAACCATGGATTGAGAAGGCAGTCTTGGGCTTGCTGCTGGCCACAGCATGGACACTGATGGTGCGTGGCCATCCAGAGGCTCAGCACCATGTTGCAGAAAGATGGGAAAGTCATTGCCTGCTCTCGTGCTGAATCTGGGCTCTCCTGCAAGGAGAAGCACTTGGGATGGAGGAGTGAGCAGCACAGCAGGGAGGTGCAATGGGCTGAGAGTGTCTGCGGGTTTGATTCTTAGTAGTATCTTCCCTAGGCTGCAACAATTTGGGCTGCCTCCTGATGTAGGTTTTCCTTGGCTTTCCAGTACAAGAGACACACCAGCACACACTGCTCCTGTGGTGCTGGGAAATGTGCGTGGAAAAAGACCTAAATGGTTGGATAAAGATGGAAACTGAGAACTTAAATCCAAACCCACTGAAGAACTCCCTTTGTGTTGCATGGTTGAGTCAAGCTCTTTGGCATGTTGGACAGCAAATGATAAAGAGGAAAATGAAGAAATATTTATTTCAATCAATAAAAAGTCTGTAGGGATCTATAGGAGGGATGTCTCTGTGAAATAATAGCATTCAAATAATTTCAAAGCCAAAAAAAAAAGTTTGATAGAAAATCAGTGTTTTTCATGGGGGAGGGGAATAGATAAGAGGCCTGGATTTCAGAGGTTAGATCTGTCTTTGTCAGTTAAAACTGCTCTGCTCCCACAAAACAACGTAACTGGTGGGAAGAATTATATTGCCCATTTGCCCTTTCTGACAGTTTTCTTAGAGATGGATTGGCTTGAGAACACAGTGGAACACACAGACCTTGCTCTGCTCCGGTTGGTGCTCTTTCTATCAAAACAAACCTCTTGGTTCTCAAGCAAGACCACCTCACATTGTCTCCATCATCACCTTACTGTTATTCAAATACTTGGGCTGATTTATGTTTTCAGCTGTCTTTAGATAGTTATTTCAGGCCGCGTTCCTAATTATTTTTTTAATGGCAGTATTATCACACTATAGATGTATTTGTTTAAATCCTGGCTGACTTTATGGGGGCAGTGTTTTAAAGGAAGAAGAAAATGAAAATTACAATATAAAATATGTGCTAGCTATTTTGGGATAGATGCCAATCCGGTTTTAGCTGGCACAAAAGTGAACAAGAACGGTGGGATTATTACTCCTTTTTTCATCCAAATAATCATTGTTTTCTATTGTGTGATGTTTCACCTAGCTGCTCTATAGTTCATAACCCTTCTCACCGCAGCGGAAGAGCAGGACTTCTCTTCGTGTTCAAGCTCCAAATTCATCAGTTCTGCTCTTTAGTAGAGATAGAAGAAATTAGGGCAAAAAATGAATCTCTAGAAATTTTCACCTGTGCTTTACCCCAATGGAGAGCTGTCTCTTCATATTGTCACATTTGTAACTTACTCTGCTACTGTGGAATGAGGACTGGACTTAGGATAGCAAGTATTTTTAGTGAATATTATTAATTACTACCTATTGGATTTTAGCCCTTAAACTGATATAACTAATGATGATGAGGATGGTATATCTCCAAGCTTTTTTTTTGTTGTTTGGGTGTCCTGAAGCTTGCTGTGAAGAACATCAAACCAGGAATTATGGAACAGGCTATGGGTCTGATCCAAAAGAGTGATTCCTGAAAATGGAGCTGAGGACTGTTACAGAGCACAAGAGAGGTTGGGTGGGGAGGGTGATGAGTAGGGAAAGTCACATATTAAAAGGGACGATTTAGGAAAACTCACACTTAAATAAACAGGGAAGACTTGGGTGTATCTCAACCAAATGTTGATCGTCGGCTTACTTTGCTGGTGTTCCTCTGAACTTTCTATCTTCAATAGTCTCAACCTGAGGCAATCCCCATAAACTAGATGTTGCAATTGAAACAAGCTCCAGCATCAGACTGGTGTTTGCCTTCTTTGTCATAGATTGAAAGTTTGGTTGAGGCAGCTCCTTTGATTAAATGAAAGCAGCTAAGACAATTACCCATAGCTTAGCTCAAAGGCTGAGTGAAAAGCCAGGCTGAAGGGGTGGACAGGTATGGTAGTGGTTAGCACATCCCAGCACCTGCCAGTTCACACCAGCTCGGAAAGCACAGCCATGACCTCCAGCCCAGCCAGAGAAGATGGAGGAAAAGAAATCGTACTCTCGGACCTTGACCAAAATCATCCAAGTTTACATTCTTTAACTTCTCAGAGCTTTTGCTCTGAGTGCTGCATTAACAGAAAGAGAAAATAAAGAAGAAATGACAGATGGAAAAAGTGTGCTTTAGCCACAGCTGTTTCCTCCTTCCTTCAAAAGATGATTTAAGCACTTTATAACCGAAGGGAGAAAAAAATGAAGGTTTTCTAAGTGAAATATGCCCTGTCAAAAAATCTGCTATAAAATTCCCTAGTATTCAGTAAGATAATATCTCAGAATTATTGCTTAATCATTTAGGATTTGAGTTTTTCTTAACCAATTGTTCCCAAAATTTCCATTATAGAGAGAAAGACTAGCCATTGGTGAGGCTTTATGAGAAAAATATGAAGAGTAAGAAAAACAGAAAAAAAAAAAAGCTAGGGATTTTGCTTACATGTGATGTTCTGTCTAGTGTAGATGGGGAAAAAAAAGTATAATCTATTGCCTTTGCTAACAATTGAAGAGGAGGCAAGAGCACCTTCCCACCTGAAGAGTGGGAAGTTCTTGGCTAAGGTTCATTCTCCTTAATATTGGATATTTACCTCTGTCTGTTAAGATAGGAAAAGCAATTCCTGTTTTAGAGTGAATAGCTCTCCAGGGAAGCTCCTGTCTCTCCATTTACCTGAAGCCCTGAAATGACCATGTTCTTCATGCAAGGATCACACCTTGGTCACAACAATTAGGTGAGACAAGAGTGAGATCAGATCTTTTGCAGACAGGGGAACGGATCTGCAAGCAAAGCTGGGTTTAAGCGGTACCTGATTTTGCGTACCCCACTGCCACAGCGCTGTACTCACATACACGCTGGTCCCTGCGTAGCTCCAAATGGGGCTGTGGAAGCAGAGTATCATGGCAGTAGACACTCCTTCTGACTTGTGCGTTGCGTATTTCTTCCTATTCTACTTTCCAGCCTTCTCCAAGTCATTGCCACTTAAGAGACACCTGCTGGGAAGGTTTTCAAGCTGCTTTATCCTACCAGGGTGGTACAAGTAGTCAGTACAGTGAAGAGAATAAGCATCACTTTTAAGATCTAGTGAGACTGGTATTTGGCACTCCACCTTTTACCTGGCAGTAGCTGCATTAGAGGTAAAAGAGTGGAAAGCACCCAGCTTGATCCTAGCAATGGTATAGCAGCGTTGGTCATTAGACAAATAAAACCATTTTGGTCTGAAAACTTGAGCAGCTTAGTGTGGAAACCAGTAGGAAAGAATAGATGGAGCCCTAGCTTTGCATTTCTTAAGGCTCCAGTTCCACAAAGGCTTATATTTTAGCACACAAATGTCTATATTTTATTTCATAAGGTAACTCAAATGTATAAACCCAAGCATATTTGGAAATGGTTGCCAAATGTGAGTCTAAACCAGAATTTAAAGTGCTTGAAAAAGATCTGCAACAGAAAAGCAACTTGGAGTTGTAAAGCATTGCTGCTTAGAATAGGGGACCTATGTCAAAACACAAAACTTGCTTATCAATCTTTAATTGAGATTTTACAGGAGACATAAGACATCAGGTATTAACAAAAATAGACAGCTTTGAAATAGGAAGCAGATGGTCACCCAAAAGCTCTTGTCTTGGAAAATAAATTAGAGGAAAGAAAAGCAAATTGACTAGCAGTGACGGTTTTATATACAGTAATCTGGTCAGAGATCTGGAAATAGTTGACAATTAATTGAAATAACACATTGCAAATTGTCACCGTATGATGAAAAATCTTCGGGGGGGAAAAAAATGCTGTTTGGTCTGGAAATTTGGATTGTACTAAAGTCATTGTAAGGAAAAAATGTAACCCAACTCAACCCAAATTTCCACAGAATTTTCCCACCCAAAGTTTTGCAGGGATTCTAAGCGCAAGCTGATATTTCATGTTAGACTTTTTAACCATCAAGAGGTGAAGGTGTCCTTTATCGAGTGTAAAACACTAACTCCTTTCATGGGGGAAGGAGAGGGGAAGGGAGTAAATCGTTTTTTTCAAGTTAAATAAGGCTGCCAGAGAACCTTAACCCCGTCTCTACCAAGCACCAGTGTTTTACTGTCCAATTCATATGCCCAAAAATAGCTCCCTCCAGTTCAAGACTTAACTTCATTTCTCTTTCACATGGGACACTTATCAAAACACGGCGTTCGGGCCAAACAAGCTCTCTTATAGGATATGTTCTCCTTTATCTGCCTCGTAAATAACTTTTTTCTGTACTGGAGAAGCAAAAGGAAAGGGGGGAGGGAAATGCCACCCACAATGAGGCACGTAAGTAACAGAAATCAAACAAAGCAACACGAAATCTCCATTTCCCCCTGATTTTAGCATGTGTTCAAGTGAGAAGGATAAGCGAGGTTGGTTTCGGGGAAGAAATAAGCCCATGTGTACCAAATTCTATTGTCGCCGCCACCCGTGCGGTATCAGAAATTCCAAATCAGCAGGAGAATTAGTCACGGCATTACGGACTTCCTTTTGCTTTTGCACATTACTCAGCAGACGCTGAGCTGTGTTTTGCTCCTGAGCCTGCCATGGCCGAAGCAGAGGGCGCTTGTGCTTCCCACTCCCCAAGGAAACGTAGCAGAGAGAGCAAGGGGGAATTGGAAAAAAAAGAAAATTAAAAACAAAAACACAACTGGCTGTAGAACCTCTTTCTTGTAGCCAAGTGGGAATTGAAAATATCTTCCTGTTACATTCTTTCCACGTCTGCAAGGGCCATACTTAGATTTCATTTAAAAATGTTTCCTCTTATCTTGAACAGGTTCTGACATAAGCCAGGTATTTGTTACTCCTAGCATACTTTCTTTTTCAGCTGGTCCGACTTTTCCTGCAAGATCTTGTTATTCCTGCACTTTCTTGTGTTTGCAAAGGGGCCCTTTCATGATACACGTGTCAGGATTTTTGTGGGAAGGTAGATTCCAAAGACAACACGCAAATCACCCTTTTTCAGGGAAATACCTCATGTGCTCATTAGCAGCAAAGAACAGCTATAGATGTGAAAATAACGAGTGGGGAAAGAGAAGTCTGCACAGTGCATTGGGACCTTGGGGGACGCAGGCAGAGGGCGAACCATTGCTCTTCAGCAAGAGCTTTCCGTTGGGCTTTCTGGACTACTGACTCCTGCTCAGCTTCCCGCAGCTAACTTCTCTCTGCACCTTCTGGAAACCTTTCCAATTTTTGCTGTCTTGAATAAAGGGCTCTGTTAAACCAGGTTGTCACTGAAATTCATTTTATCCCAGAAGACTTTTGTCCGTGTTACAAATACTAGAACTCTAAGCTGCTCCTTGCTCCGACATGAAGTCAATGAGAGTTTTATCACTGACTTCATTTCAAAGACAAACAGATCTTTCATCTGCCTGTGCAGTGTGCTTTGCCCTGAATAGAAATGACATTGATGAAAAAGAGAGAGGCAGTAATAATGATAGTAAAAAGAATTAATTGCTTTTACTAAGCTGTGAAGGGGAAACTGTTCTTTTTACCTATCTGTATTCTTTATTCAGTAAATACGTATATATTTGCTCATTTTTGAACCTCATACTGGGCCTTAAAATTGTAGAAGAAAAAACAATGTCCTCCTTTGCTGTTGCTAATGAGAAAATGGAAGAGCTACAAAGCTTCATGTAGCCATGTGCTGCAATATGATACACCGCGTTTTCTCAGGAGTCTGTGCATGACACAATGGATGTGATTAATTGTTACATTATTACGCAGTGATTGTTTTGTTACTGGCAGGGGTGAAAGCAAAGAAAGAACCTCCAACTTTTCCTCTGAGTCCTCAGATTGATGCGATCCTAAAATGGTGTTGGATGGGAAACTTCCGCAGAGGAAGGGTTGTGGAGGACCCCCATCACCACGTCCAAAAAGAGGAGCTCATTGTAAGTAAAGGATAGGAAGAATCTGGGGAATGGGGACTCTTTCTCAGAGGTTATTAAATGGGATTGGCTTGTTTTGCCAATGGAGAGAAGGCTGAGAAGAGATCTGACAGCTGCCTATGAGCGCATCAAGGAGGCAAGCAGCAGGCAGAGGAAAGTTATTTAAGCGAAGAGACAATGTTGGCTCAAGAACAAATGGGTATAAATAGACAGGCGCTGGAAATCCCTTCCAGTAGGAATAGTGAGGACACATGAAAAAAAAAATCAGGCCAATTTTTAAAATAAAGATCATGAAAAGTGATTACACGCTTTCTGTGGCAGCTGGGATCTCTCGCACAGGAGGTCCATCCTCTGTTTCTACAAAAGTAGTGTTCCTTCTGCGTTTAATATTAAGGCTGGCATCAATGCACCAGTGCCTCTGCACCAGCTGAATTCACAGAGAGCTGGATGTGTAGGGTGTTGCTACCAAGTATCTGTGACTTTAGATGCTCCTTCTTTGTGACGGAGTTGGATTCGGTGTGTAGTGCTAGAGCCCGTCCAAGTGCAGCCCAGTCCAACTTCTGCTGTGTTGCGTTTCGCCAGCAGAAACGAGATACTTTCCTGAGTCTGAAATGTCTTTTGGTGTTGTCTGAGCTCATCAAAAAGTCAACATTATTTTTGTCTTTCTAAGTAAAAGGGAAGATTTACTGTGGTGATTTGATGACCTGATGTGTTTTCTGGACCCTGCGGTACTCCAGGCTTGGAACAAAGGAAGATGAGCGCATCCACAATTTTCACAATAGCGTCTTTTCACTGTGGCACCCGTACAAATGTTGTTGCGGAAGAGTTTTGGAGTATTGAGCGGCTTGGTCCAGACAGGCAGAGGTTTGAATGATCAAGAAAAACAGGATAGGAGCAAGTTTCTTGCACATGTCTTTGCTGTTACTGTTGTCAGTAAGGCTAGAAAAGTCTTGGAGGCTCACTTTGGTACTCCTTCTGTTAGACTTCTGTCCTTAGTTTTTGGGGAAGGTTTTTTAAGTGTTTTTTTAGTTTTTAGCACAACTAAGAACACTTCAATCTATGCTCATTTGCTTTCCCTTGAAGTTTTCAGTGATTCACAGTGAGCAGGCATCCCTTTCAAGGGCACGAGTTGACCTGGTCTAACACAAGCTTTTTCAGGTTCTTTGATTGTAATTTCCATTTTTTTGCTTTTGAAAGCGGACATCTTTTAACAAAGTTTAGCATTTCTTGTTGGTTTTTTTGCTCTCTGGAGTTAATGTAAGATACATAGTTAGAGAAAAATCATCGTGAATTATTGCAGATGAAAGGAGATTTAAAATGTTGTCTCATAAATGGCCACTTCAGATTTTCTTCACATACGAAAAATGTGTGCTTTTTTGCTTTTTTCCCTGGTATTACCTTCTTCTATCAAGAGCTCATATTTGCCTGTAGTTTTAAACTTCAGTTTCAAAAACTGTTGAGCAAAACTTTTATTATGATGTTGCTAAAACAAATGTTAGTACGTAAGAGTCACTTGGCAACAGTTCCCGCACAAAGGTCGTACCCAGTTCATGAGCATGGATGTTGGCAGTCACGAATGCAGTGGGTCTTGTATTTTCTCCTCCTGAGCAGTTGTGGCAGGAGGAGGAACGGTGACGTTTGTAGCTCAGCAGGAAATATCTGGCTTCACCAGATGTACTGACAGGGCTGCAGCAAAGACGGCTCTTTCCAAACCTGCAAGACTCCGTGTGTCATTTCTCCTTTTGTGCCCCTTTCCGTGACTTCACACTCCAGACATGAGCTCTTTGGTTTTGTCTTTGAGGCTCATCTTGGCCTGCAGGACCAGACCTCTATTTCTGCCTTAGGCTGATAAATTGTCGCGGTCCTTGCCTGCATTCCCCGTCACTTTCTCTTTGCAAACAATTGCTGTCTCCTGTATTACAGAGAAATGGTTCAGGGCAGCAGCCGCTTGTTTTTCTTCCCCTCTGAAATGCCTTTTACCATCAGGTCCAGATCTCTGACTTGGTACCCTCAATGCCACAGCAATACAATTGGTCATTTGTAATAACCAGCCTATGTTCTCCTACATGCTATCAAAGACCCATGTAGCAGGGAGAGGTCTCTGAACCTGTTCAGATGAAGTTTAAAATATTCTTGAATTGAGAATGATCTTAAATTCCTGGTTTTATCTTTAATATGAAAAGAGATGCTCCCTGAATAAGCTTTATCTAGTGTCTGGCTGTGTTATGAATGTCCCTGGTCTCTATGTCTGTTGTCACTCTGAGAGGGCAGAGATATATTTTTTGCTGTCTCTCCACAGAGTTTATTCAACTTTTTATCTTATTGCTGTTACATCATTGATGCATTTCTTTCAAGTTTAGGGGAAGTCAGTCAGCCAAAGCCAAAAAAAGCCAGTAAACTATTGTTTGCTGAACATTTGATAGATAAATTAGAAGCTCTGTACCTAGGCTTAATGCTATTGATTTTTTGTTTAATCTCTGCTGCATGCAAAGGTGTTACAGATTCGCGTTTGCTTAGAAAAGGAAATTGCTAAGAAAATATTGGACAAGTGGGTGGTGAAAGCAATAGGCTGAGCCTATTGCAGAGCCTAGCAACAACAGCCTGACTTGCAGTCGGAAAGATGAGCGGGAGGTTTGGAGGCACCATGACCTCGACAACCAGTTAAAAAGCAGCTGCTGTCTCGGAGTGGGATAGAACTGGGTTTTATGGAGCACTTTCCGGCTCAGAGGTGAACAAATGATGAGACTTGATTAATGCTAGGCCAAGTGGAAAGCTGCAAAACTAGACTTAGCTTTAGAAATTCTGCAGACTGTTGCTGCTGGACCGGACCTTGTTCTGCCCTGCTCCAGGTTGCTTTCTAGCACTACTGGTTCAAAACGTGACTTTTGAGGCCCTCTGCACTGTACCCCATAGCACAGGAAGGATATGGCCAGGGAGGCAGGTGTTTTGACTAAAGAACTGGTGCTTAGTTATGAAAACAAATGATTGAGAAAAGGGCTGGACTCTCCCTACTTTCACTTCTTCAGGATGAGACAGGATGTTATTCGTAGGCTCAAGATAAAGGTAGAGTATAACAATGCTGTGACCATAAGGTTGGCTTTGACTTTAAGGATCTATTTAAAATAGATTAAAACACCACTGTAATATCTTTTCTTCTGTTTGGGTTTACAAATGCCGTTGAATCTCAGTTCGTGGTGATGAACCTCACAAATGTTTCAGGAAAATCCATGAAACGTGGATTTTTAAACAAGCTGCCTTTTAAAGTGATGTTAAAAGACTGAGTTTTAGGAGGATGCTTTTTCCCTGTCCTCACGGGAGGGAAGAGCAGAAGAATTTAGGCAGAGAAAGCTCATCCCGAGTCAGACCCTGCAGCTGCACATCCAGTTGCTATAGTGAGGCAGCTTCATTACGTATTTTTAAGTGAGGTTCTGGGTTGTACCTGACTGAGATAGAAGACTGCGGCTTTAACGGTGCCACTCTCTTTAGCGCTGCCATGCACAGGTTACCCTTCCGTTTTAGTGATGGGTATAAAAAGCAAGGACTTTTGCGGTGCTGGGTGGACGTTCATCGGCGCCTGGGAAGTCCCACCAACATCACATGTATCCGAACACTGGCAGCACAGCTACCCAAAGTGCGGTTTAAAGCAGAGTAAACAATGCATCTATCCCCTTTTGATTACTCTGCATTTACACTGAGCTCAGCATCTCTCTCCTGCATTTTCCTCAAAGGCTGACAGATCTCATCATTTAGGCAGAATCCATCCACCCAGCCACCTTGGGCCATGCCTGCCGAACGGCAGGTGGAGAGAGATGGCTGCCGAGGAATACTGACATCTACACAAGGAACCAAACAACCAAAAACACGTGAGACATTTCTCCAAAGTGCAGCTGCAAAAAGTATTTTTGCTAGGAGCAGTTGTAGCTCTTAATGACTGCTGAGCCCTGTGCACTTTTAACTCACGTAATCCTTTTTCCTACAACAGCACCATCTTGGAAGAATCAGCCAGGGACTGTGAACATATTTTCCTACTACTTGCATTCTTGCCATATATTAATGATACCAATGGAAATACATGGGGAGTGGGAATACAAATATACCGCTACCTTACGGTTCAGATGCTCCAGAGGAAAGTTTCCATAGGGATCCAAACATTTGGACACTTACCAGGAGCTGAAATTAGCTTAGGATTTTCGAAAGAGCCCCTAGGGGTTAGATGGTTTGGGGGACCTAATTATTTTAGGTCCTATGTAAATCCCAGCCTTAAAAAGCAAAAGCAGGGCTCCATGTGTTCACTTAGCAGTGAGACTTGGATTCATCCCTCTCCGTTTGAGACTGCTGTTGGAGGTGCCTAAGTTAAGAGCACAGTCATTTCTCCAAATGCTCAATAAAGGGAGAGAGACATTTCCCTGGAATACTATCTTTTTTTTCTAGGAGGTAAAGTGTGGTCTGAAAATGTAATTTTCAGGACTTGGGTAGCAGCATCACAAGAGCTGTAGTGTTAGCTCAGCTTTCTGAAGTCTGCTTGTACCTGGCTGCTGATAAAGCTTAACAAATTTATTGTAATGTTAAACTAGACAAGGATCGTAAATAGCTGTTATGAGTAATGACCACCCAGATAAAGGGGAAATCACCTATTTGAGGTAAAAATCAGTGGGACAAGTGGTCCCTTAGTTTACCTTTCAGCTCTGGGACTGGCACTTAAAAGCAGCCTGCAGCTACCCAGAGAAGTAGCCAATAGGTAACTCAAAAACCGTAAAAAGTTTTCTTTTGTTACATTTTTCTCCTTACTTGTATTTAGATTTAAAATTTGGCTTTGCCCAAACAAAGCTAATTATAGAATGAAGTCAGAACTGTGAAACGAGCGTGCATGCAGGGCTGGCAAGAATTTCGGGTAAAGTTTTACGTCAAAGTAGTGCAAAAAACTTAATGGTGAAACCAGTCTGATTTCATGTCTCTGTCCGCAGCCAAGGCGTGGTCTTGACTAATATCCCATCTGCGGAGTGCAAAGGCACCACAAGCAGAGCTCAGAACTCCATTGCTTTGTCTGCCAAAGATCCCAATATCTCCCCTAAGCTGATTCATTCAACACTTTCTTAATGAAAACTTTTTCAGTTTTCCTTTTTTATTGCCCTTGAGAAATGGTGCCAGGTTGTTCGCCAGCCAATTTCATTGGCGATGACTTGTAGAAAGGGATGAAATTTCCTAAAGGCGTTGCATGCAGCCTCAGGTTCGGTTGTGATAAATTTCCCTGGTAGAAAATGATCAGAAGAGCCCAGGATTAGAACAAAAGAGTCTTGCAATGTTTCAAGGAGATATATTGCTTATATTTGCCCAGCAT